>NC_090931.1:1354245766-1354561848 GCF_040938575.1 Ambystoma mexicanum
AAAGTAAACTATTTCATTGGTTAGAGTAGATAGGAGAAATGTAGGGTGTGAGCTATTGAGTCATATTTGCGTCACACTCAGAAAAACTCTACAATGGCTTCCCATAAGGCAAAGAATATCACACAAAATGCTCCTCTGTATCATAAATGTGTGTCTCTTACCAGCCCCACATATCTATCAGAGCATATTAAGATCAAGTCTAAGAAATGGAATCTTCTCTCTACCACGGCCACAGTACTCGTCCAGCCAAGATTCAAAATGGCCCGATTCAGTGGCAACAGCTTTGACACTCAGGTTCCTACTCTATGGAACGCGCTCCCAGCGGTCATACACCAAATATAGAACTAGACTTTCTTTAAGAAAGCCATAAAAACCCATCTTTTCAACCATGGCCCAGAATAACCGGCTTTAGCTCTCAGCTCATCCATAGCTCCCACCTGCTTTCTGTTTGTGCATCTTGTCACTGTATTTCTGTGTGCTCTGAGACCTGTGTGCATGTGGCGCGTTATAAAAATTAAAATAAATAAATAAATATAAGTTGCTTAACATATCCAGATAAGAGGAGATAGAGGCTAATGGAATTGAATCAGAGAACAACAGATAGTGAGCAAAGTCCACAGGAACAACCATGTTTTGCAGGTTCATTGTCAGTGCTGTGGAAAGTAGCATGCAGAGCAGAAATGGGACATATCATAACAGGTATCATACAGTGGTTTGTCCAAACCATGGGCGAGGGGAGGTTGTATGAATTCAAATTAGAGAATTAAAACATCAAATCTAGGTTATGCCTGTAGACTGTGCAAGTCAATTGACAATTTGAGTAAACTTTAAGAGATCAATTTTCATAAACATTTGAGTGGACTCGGAGGAAGGATCCAGTTCTGCCCAAGTACTGACAATGTGCAGGTCTATTTCCGGACAGCGTGCACCGTGCAACTTATTTGGTTGCCAGGCGATACCCCTACAATTGAAATTCCCCAAAGTACAATTGACATGAACGCATGTCTTTGCCATGAATATTTGCTCTCTAAAAAATCCCCATAATTTTTGTTATTTGTCAATGGCAACACGTGCATTTTATTTTGCTTCTCTGGCAAGTAAATGGGGTTGTAAGCAGCATAGATCATGTTTAATTTTGTGTTAAAGAAGGGAATCTTTTAATTGACTATAAACTTAGTGAGCATTCACAATAGTGCCAAAAACTGGAAAGGACCAGTTCAAATGTGAAAAGGAGGGGCATTCATCTGGAAGGAGTATCCCCAGGATTGTTTCTAGACAACATATCACTCAAGGTAAACCATTAGATGCTAAGTATCTCAGCAGATATACAACTATTTCGACTGAGGAATGGTGGGGAAGGCTGATGTTGAGCACTCACATTACATTGACTTTAGCTCTACTGGCCTTTTTGAAAGAACTTTTTGAACTAAACCAAAGTTGAGCTCTCTATTGAAGTTGAAGGTGCCCCTAATTGAATAGTGGCTTTGAAGTATAAGATATCTGATATCTGATACATCCTAGACATTAAGTATGAGTTAACTTGATTTGGTTTACCCAAGATCATGAATCATAAAATACTATTTAATTTTCTGTGAATTTTATTTTTCTGTTTTTTAAATCATATTGTTTAATTTGTATTATTTGTTTTGTAGCTAAGGTTTAATTTAGAAATGTTACATAAAAAATAAGAAGATAAAACCATTAGATGGAATACTATATTGGTATCCCTGACTAAAATAGCTCTTGAAATATCATGTCAGCATAAAGGTCAATTCTATAAATGTGTGATTAAAGTACATAAAAATAATAAGTAGTGACAGCTAAATAAACAAAAAAATATTGCGAATAAATAATTATTTTCATGATCACACATTCATAGTCAAAAGCATGATGCTGCTGCCAAAGGGTGTATTGCTGTTGCACAATCTATTTGCAATACAATGTATAAATATTGATTGATAGGTTATTTATACTGCACCTATACACAAGTGTTTTCAAGGCGCAACCAGTCAGGGAGGGGAAAAAAACAGGGGAAAACTAGACTAGGCCTAGTATCATTTAGATCGTGCAAGTGTGCACACAAGAAGTGCAGCGGAGGGGAAGGTGGAGAAGTGCAGCCAGTGGAACAGTGCCCTGGGTTAAGTGCTGGAAGGCAGGGCCTTCACGGGGAACATGCCCAGGAAGTGCAAGGAAGGCCAGGTGGCAGTGCAGGAGGGCTCGAAGGCAAGTGCTAGAGACTGGGCAGGGCTGGCCAGGTGTCCGATTTGAGTCCGAGGAGCACCAGGCAGCCAGTCAAAGTAATAGCAGGAGGAAGGGAGTGATAGAAGAGGGAAGGCAGAGATGAAAGGAAAGTGGTGGAAAGGTTAGCAGGGGAGGCAGAGAGAAAGAAGAGGAGAAAATGACGGTCTTGAGCGTCTGAAACTTAAGGAGGTCTGGCTCAAGGCGGAGGGTGGCAGGCCGGCCATTCCAGAGGGAGACACATGCAGAAGAAAGAGATCTAATAGGGACAATAGTTCCTATTTAGCCATTAAAGACCCTAAATATGAGTTTATCGGATTTAATTTACTGAAGCACCACTTAACAATCAGCAGCAACGCCTGTAACCAAGACCGTCAGTGCGGCCCACCTGTTTGAAAATAACAGGTGTTTCTTTGTATAGTCAACAGTTGCAACAAACACGCATGTTTACTATTCAACACTCATAATAGTTGGCTTTGTCAATAACTATATTCGATTGAACCACAAGTGAGGCTTTTTTCAATGCACAATGTAAACTGAATCACTTCCAGTCAATCCTCACTAGTGCACATATTTTACCAACTATGTTACAGGCAAATGTTACTGGGCACCTAAACAACTTCTCTATAGGTTGTATATCTGTATCATGGTGAGTTAAAGTCAACAGTGAAAGAAAATGCTTTGTAGTCATCTGGGTGAAATCATTGTTTTCTGTAACATACAAGTTTCTATGCACCTCTCCCTTTCCTAATCACATCATTGCTGCTCTTCTAAGGGAAATCGCACTAACATTGTGACTGCCAATTAGCCACACACATCTCTGTCTGTAGTCATCTACCACGAAATGCTGCCCATTTAACAAGTGGGCAGACTCTGTGCCATCCTGTTTCTTCTTTCTTTTCGTTTTGAAATGTAATTTAAAAAAAAGAGACAAATAGGAACAGAGCTTATAAATGAGTCTCTAGTGCTCACTGAACCTGCCCTCTTAAAGTACCTGAGCCCCAGGCTGCCACCCATTTAGGCCACCCCAGCATGAGTGTCCGTTTGTTGACATCCATGTACAGAGACAGAACGATATAAACACTCATTAGACAAATGTGCAGGCACTTTTGTTCATCATGACAGTGGTTTAGAGTTACTTCCGGGTGAAGACAACAAAGCATTCTTATGCGATCTTTGCAATAAAAGACCACGTTCTGGGTTGTTTGCAGGCACTTATATAAATCCACAGGGTGCCATGGCTGATTATGCTCCCATTTGGAGAAAGACTCGATGTCTTTGCAGGCACTCATGGAAATGAGTTATTTTGTTTGTGCCTCGCGGAACACATGCTAGTGAATGGGAGACGGAGAGGGTTCAAAAGCAATGCCTTGGAGGTAGCACAATTCAGTAAATACACAAGCGGCCCACCAGGGCACACTCAAAAATCAATTCTAGCTTTGCCCTATCAGCTACACCAGCAATGCACTAGTCACACGCTGTGTGAAGTTGTGTAAATATCTCACACATCCCATTCACAACATTTCGCATTTCAGCCTTTCATCCTTTATAGGGTGCTTAAATACGTGCCATTATAGTAGGTAATAGTACCTGTTATCAACTGCCCCAAAGTAAATCGGGTCAAATGGACTTCGACATTTCTGCTGTTTCTTTAAAACGCTGTATAGAATGCTAATAAATATAAGCGATCAAGCCCTAGCAAAACAGAACTGTGTACTTTATGAACATGTTCTAGGGTAAACTCGTGAGAAAGTCATCAGTTAAAGGTTCCAATCCCAGTAACATAGCTCTGCATGTTAGCGTGGCCGCTGCAGTGAGAAGATTGTATAGCCTGCTGGTTACATGCTTCAAGCATTGTAAGATATCTCAAATGGCAAATGTATTTGCTGCTTAGATGCTGTCAATCACCTGCCCCACTACTTTGAAGGATTTCACACTAGGATGTAACAGTATACAGTTAAAGTTACTGTGAACAACTTAATTGAGCAATAATAACGTCACGTTGTTTATGCGTTTATACTGTTAAGTGTGCTTTTCAATCTGAGTTGGAAAGACTGCAGTAAGCAAGTGCTGCACAGTCTTTGTCTTGCACTGTTGGGTGTGCCGTCTGCTAAGGGGGCGTTGTTTGGCAGACAAGAGCATACGGAAAGTGAGGCCACATTATTAAATGCTTTGCAGCTTTGACTGCTCTTTCTCTGTGATCAGTAGAGTCGGGTCAAAGTTCAGTCGACTTTGAGCAAATTGTGTTGAAAGCTGCCCAGTGCCTGAACCTTTGTGTTCCCCATGCAAAGCTGGTAATGATGAGCTGACTGACTGGCTCTGTAAGCATACCAGAGACTCCAGTTCATAGACTCCACCAGACCTGGATTTCATGGGCAAACTAATACAAAGTTATTTTGTTTCAGGCATTATTTATTTGAAAGGTAGAATACAAATTTTATACGTTTTCACACAGTCATGCTGCTCCGCGCTACAGGTCAGATCTTCTATGGTGATTGTCCCGATTTTCAATTTGCAATTAGCAAGACCACAGGGACATCACGAGGGTGAGCTGAGTGCCTGAATTGAAAGTGAGCATTTTATTTTTCCCTTTTGTTTATATGCAAACAAATGTAATAAAACGTTCAGTGGCTTGAAAAACAGTGGTGACAGGAGCATGTTGCTTAGCAATCACTCAGCCAGCAGGAGCAGAAATGTTATCGATTCAGCCTGGCCCGGCATCATGTGCCATTAGTTCAGTAAGTTAAGGTCCTACTGCAGGGAGCAAACACACATTGGAAGAAGCTCTTGATCTGGCTGTGCAAATTGTAAAAAAAAGACAGCCAGGGACGTCATGCATATCGAATTACTCTCCCAAGTTTTAGATTCAAGGAACTTAAGTTTCTCATGGTCATGGATCGGAGAGCCATCCAGTTCTGTTGTGGCTTAGAATTCTGGGATTTGTAGTTTTCCCACCAATTTGAAAAATGGGGAACTATACATCCCAGAATTCAAAGAGGGGAAATCTACTGGACAACTTCTGATGTATGTCCACAAACACCTTTAGCTCTGTAGACCAGGCACAGACTGGTCTTTAGGGCAGTAGGGCCATGGCCGAACCAAAAACGCAAAATGCTTGTGTGGACCAATGTTTTGTGTCAAAGTGGGGCACTTTTTTTGCCAAATTATGCCAGTTTGATGAGCGACTTCACTATACGCCTAACAGTTTTGACCACTGTTGCTGAATAAATATTCTTTTAAATGTACAATTTGCATCACATTTTATCAAAACTGTCCCCCCTGGGTACTATTCAAACAGTGTTCCACAAGGAATGAATTCCCATTTGCAACTGTGTGCCACTTTTATGTTGATGCCCAAGACAATTTTATACCCCAGTCCGACCCTGCTGTAGACTGTGTGAACACTGGGCCTATCAGTGCTTTCTGCTAGTAAATAAACAGCCTCCCACTCACTGTCCTCTGTGTACATTTGCACATTGGCACAAGAGTTGTTGCTTCACTTGATCCTTCACCTACCTGCCTTCTGCATATGGCACTGGACTCAAGCAGGCAGGACAGATTCTACATTCAGTTTGAAGTATCCAGAGCAATGGGCGTGAAATATTTCTTGGGTCTATTCTCAATTTGTGACACCACCCATGAAAGCATTCCTCCCTCTGAACTCGCATCACAAGGGTCCTAATGCACTCAGACCTGGGGAAAACAGTAATGACAGGGCTGTGGTGAGGTGGTGGTCTAGGCCATATTTGTGGCGATATGTATTTTAACTTTGTCATTTTCATTTTCTTTTTTTTTGCCACTTTCTTTAAAAAGGTAAATGAACATGTATTGCAAGAATCAAGAAAGAAATCAACAGCGCCCACTGAACGCTGTCCCTTTAGGATTACATGGTCAGTGGTAACTTCGACATCAGACCTTCATAATGGACCAGTCAGATGGTAAACAAGCTATAGTGATTAGATCACTATGCAACCTTTCGGTGAGTCTGTGTTGGCTATGACATTTTGACAAAAGAAACACAATGACATGGGCTTTCAGACTGCACATGAGTGACTTTTTTTTATCTTTAATGAATAAAGAGTTATCAAAACAAACTTTTTGTCGCAGCGAGGGGTCATGATGCCCATGCCATGTGGTTCCAAAAAAATGCAAGTCGAGGCTGATTTTCAAAGTGATGACCTGTGACTGGGCAGCAAGCTCATCGCTCAAAATGTGCATTATAACACTTCCACTAGTCACTCTTTCATTCAAGGCGATCAACAAGTGAGCGCCATGAAAGACCAATTCTGCAGCTGCCTTAGATTCTTGGAGGGTCAGCTAAATATGTGCAGACAGAGACAAGTTTCAAAATGCTACCTTGCTACAGCTGGAAAATCCTGCCTGCGTATTTGTAAGTTAACCAAAAAAACATTGACTAAATGGTAAATTAAAGAACTTCCAAACGCAAAAAGGCAATAAAAAAATAAAGGTTCTTTTTTTTTGGTACAAGTAGTTTCAGTTGGAGCAATTTCTAATGCCATTCCGTAAACAACATGTGCCTGACACAAAATCAATATGTTAGCAATAGGAAGAATAAATACAGTGCCAAGAAGGAAAAGGATTTACTTTGGGTTGGCGGCTTTGTGATTTATATATTTATAATGGATAATGTTTTCTAAACATATGACAATGGGGGATTTCCCTGCTTTTATCATTTAATTTACATCAAATAAGTCACACTGCGAAATTCATTCATCTCTGCGGGTATTCCCTGCTGCCATACCAAAGGGAAACATGTCTGTGATTATGGAACACCTTTTGGCCCGCAAGTAAACTAAAGGCTGTAATGTAAAGAAAGAAAGAGTGCATGTGCGTGTGTGTGTATGCGCACAAGCACATACTACCATCAGCCTCCATTGATCTGTGGCATGCAGATTATCAAGATGGCAACATGTTCATCTTCACCAGTAGCCAGTGGGGGAGCTAAAAGCCTAAATGACCACTTAAGAAAAGCTATTAAGTTTGCTTTGCCACTTGCAGCAGGGCTCCCCCCCCCCCTCCTCTCCACACGTGTGTTTGTGTTGTTTGGTGGATGCAAGGGTGGCATTTCAGTGGAAAGTATGTTGAAAAGCCCAATTCTGGCGCTGGGTGCATGGTTTTGTTTGTGATGATAAATCTGCCAATTTATGACCTTTAAAAAAAATATTTGTTAAGATTAGTTAACTCCCCGTGCTATACCGTGATAACCATGATATACCGTCATTTGGCAAGAAGGTTATCGTACCGCCATAAATCTAATACTGTGACACACCTATTTCACACTAGAACCCCTGAAGCTTAATACACCCTCGGCCTGCGAGTGAGGCACATCAATGCATTTCACCTTTTACAATTCACATTGTACTGTGTAGCATTTCAATGGTCCATCTTATTCAGGCTGCTGTAACCAATTTACAAAGTAGTGCATTTAGCAGTTACCCCACAAATGCTCTCAGCATCACTATGGCTGACATCATTCTCCCATGTAAGCTGAAGTTTTAGCCATGTGTGATTTCAAAATGCTGCCATTTATTGGAACAATTAAAATGATTAGAACACCTTAAAATTGTATTTCCTGGTGTTAAAAAAACATATTTTGTATTAATTTATATGAGGAGCCTGCATTATGCAATCCTCTATTCAGTGATAATGAAGACTTGCTCACTTGCTTGGGAGCAGAATTGCTCTTTTCTTTCTTTGACCTGGTTGCATATTTATCAATCTTTATTATCTCACCATCGGATTATAGGAATACTCTATTTAAAAGTATCTTCACGATTGGAAATTCAACTCAGCTATTTTACAGCTGGAGTTGAAGATATGAGTGTAAATCCGTGGCTTACAGTTTAAGATATCAGCAAGGTGACCTCAGACATTCGCTTTTCTAATCTATATAAAATATTAAAATGAGGAATGATGACTATATGTTGGATTCTATTTTTGAATAGCACTCAAATCGTCAAGTTCTGATGGTGCTTGATCAACATTCATTGAAGATTCAGTGAGGAACTCTCAATCTTGCGGACATTACATTATACTCGTTAGGTCTCATTATACCACATAATTGTATAGCTGATTCTAGAGAAAACAAGCAATAGAAGTATGAACACAAAATATATAACAGCATACAAAATGTAATTATTTGTACAATTTAGCATATCATCATATTTGTGTTGTTTTAAGCATACATTAGTGTCATAGTACACACCACGTGTGATGCTTACATAGGAAATGGCTTAATCTACAGCTTGCTTGAAAAGAAAAGATATCAACAAATCACGAAATACAATAAAGTAAGAACATAGTACTATGTACAACTGGAGGCTTGTGCAATTACTACCAGATGAAGGTTACCCATAGTGATGCAAGCCTCTTGTCGGAAAGATGTGCGACACACAGAGGTGTTAGATGTATTTGTGTAGCCAAGGGTGGAAATATTTTCTCCTAATTGGCATGGGTGAGTCCAACAAATGTAGGGTTATTGAAGTGGTGTTCTCCCACAGAGAAATGTTGCTGTTGTATTGGTAGTTTAAGTTTGGAAAAAAAGGTCAGTGTGCGTGGGTTTGCATCCAAGTGGTAAGGGTTGGAGGGCGTGCAGCACTTCAGACTGTGTGGGGAGCCTTCTCTTCCCATAGCATAGGGGTAGATTGAACATGTTGCGATGGAGTGAGTTATTGAAAGACGTGTGGAGTTTTGCTGTTTGCTATCAGTGAGGGTGTGGGTGTTGTGGATATTGTGGGTAATGTATGTGTGTGGCATAGTTGGTTGGTGTGTTTGCAGCAGTCTGGAGCATTTTAGTAAGTCAGTGGTGAGAAGGGTGGAAACTCGTAACAGGGTAAATGGTTGAGTCATTGATTGTGATGGTCATTTTTTGCATGAACCCGCTGTGTTGCGGTTAATGGCTTTGGACCCTTCTTTCAATAGTAGGACAAACCACTTGCATTGCATGTCCCTGGAATCCCAAACCAGAACCTGGTGCTTCGTGCTACACTTTTTTGCATTATAGCTGAACACAGCTCTTGGGCAATGGGCTATGGTTTGGCGAGTTAGGTAGGCATGTCCAAGTGCCACATTTTAGTGCTTTCCTGATAGAGAATTGGGTTTTGTTGAGATGCTTGAAAAGGCTGATCCACTATATTTTATGTTAAAAAAATGCTTGGGTTCAAGATGTATGTCATTGGTAGACCTCAGGGTTCTGTAGATGGAGGTGGCTTCTCGAGGAAATGTTGCTCTTTGGTTATGAATTGCGCTGTGAACAATGCAGAGAGTTTTGAAATAGATCATTCCCTTGACTGAAAGCCTGTGTAAAGATGTTAGTGCTGGAGTGATATGGTCACTCTTGTTGAGTCTTGTTGAACAGATGCCTTGATCACTCATTCTGGATCCATCACAGTTCTTCGGTGAGGTTGTCAGGCATTCCATGGTAGATGCTATTTGCATGGTCTGTTCTTGACATGAGGAGATTGATATGTGCTTTGTGTGGGAAGGTGAGAAAGGGTTATTCGTTCGTGATGGTACATGTTAGGAAATCATTTCTTTTTGCAACTTTCTGTCCACAGTTTCTCATGCAACCCCATTATTTATGCTCTGTTTTTGATCCTGTCCTGTCTTTTTGGAGCAAAGTAAAGCCTTCAGCTTCACTTCCCTTGCATTTTGCCCATTTGTTGTGGGAAACTGATAAATCCATCAGACAATCAGATCCCAGTGGCCTAGTACCCTAGTGGCTGGTTATCCCAGTGATGGGATATCCCAGTTACACAGTATTCTAGTGTCCATTTATTCAGATGGATGAATACTACAGTTGTAGGTAGTTAAATGGTGGTTCTCTTTGTGACTTGTTGTTAGAGTCGCGGATGTCTTAGTGAGAATTTGTAAAAATTGGTAAAATTCCCCTGCATCCAATTATTAAAATGACAAAAATCACAGTGCCACATTAGCAAGGTATTTGAGATGTATTTTTTAAACATTTTTTAATGTTCATCTTTTAAAAAATGTTTTTTATTTGTTTTTGCGAAGAACAACTCATTGACACAACTGTGTCGTAGAAATTATGTCACAGGATATCATTGTGCAACCTTTTGGAACGTATTACATTTTAGTAAAATATTTTGGGAGTCTGTTGTACCATCACTGCTTTCCCCAACCACCCCACCGGCCCACCATCCCAACGGCCCATATTAGCCCATACAGAAAGTCCTTTCTTTTCCCCATCCTTACCTCCCCCCTCTTGCCTACGGTGATAGGCTTTTAGTTTTGTTTTGATTCGCAGTTCTCGAGTTCACGAGGCCTCGGTGCAAAGAAGGATTGTATTAGTAAGTTCCAATTCACAATGTCCTCACTGAGTTCATTAGAGTCTCTGAAGGCCGCCTTTTGCTAAACCCAGGCTCCAGCCATAGTCAATTTCTGTAAATCTTTCCACCACACCTAGACAGCAGGGCTTTTTCTGGGATTTCATGCCATTGCTATTCTACGCTTGGCTAATATATACGTAGAACTTTTATCTTACTCATATATCGCCTATTCTTCTGATGTGGGAACATTCCTAATAGACAGGCTGCGGGGAATGGATATTCAGGCTTACTCCTCCCTTGGACATTCTGTCAGCAATTTCCCACTAGTATTGGTGTATCCTAGGGCAGGCCCAGAACGTATGTACTATCCCTGCATTCTCCTCATTACATTTGGGCAGAGTTGTTTGTCTGCACCTTTGAAGCTAGAAATGTTGCGAGGCATTAGGTAAGCTTGATGTGTTACATACATTTGGATACATTGTAGTTTGGCATTTTTCAAGACTTGTTTATGGTATATGAGCACTATCCTCTATTCTGCGTCTATGAAGGGCTTTCCCCAGTCCGTCTCCCATTTATGTCGTACATTCAGTGAATTTGAGAAATGATTAGACAGGAGTAGGTCATACAGTATAGACACTGTAAGTCCTCCCTCTGAGATGTCAAACACTGTTTTCACTGCCTCGTGCGTGACTGTCTGCTGAATGTTGGCCATATTCACTTTAGTGTGTATAATATGGTTCTGTGTCATAGGTACTGTCCTTCATGTATACCTGTGAATTCTTTCAGTGTCTGAAAGTCCATTAATGTGTCATCCTGCAGCTGGTCTCCTATCTTGACCATCCCCATGGGTTCCCAGTGTTTCTGTATACCCAAATACAAATGTCGTGCATCTGACAATACCACATCTAGGAGAATCTGTGGTGAAACAGGGTCCCTTCACCCTAGCATCTTACAGGACCTCTGCCACAATTGCCTACACAATGTCACCAGGTGCGGTTGCTGTCCCTATTGAGGGGTTGGTACCCACAGTATCTCTTTCAAATGAAACTTCTTTAGAGCCGGTTGTAGCAGGGATGTGTCCAAGTTGGCTCATCTGCCAGCCAACCCACCATGAACTGTAGCTGGCCTGCCACAAAATAGAGCTCAAACTGTGGTCCTCTGATTTTTCCTTCCTCATGAGCTCTTTGGAGTGTAATCAGGGTTAGCCAGCATTGTTTACTCTGCCATAAAAAATCTGCTACACTCTGTGGGCCTCATTACGACCCTGGCGGAAATCAACAGACCGGACCGCCATAGCGTACATAGCGTTTCCGCCATTGCACGAGGGAGCAAAGTGTGGCTAATTACGACCCATCGGGCACGAGCCTCACGCCATGGCGGAATCGGAAAGGCTGCGATGGTGGAAATGACCCCAAAACGCCCCTTACCGCCGCCGTACGCTGCACCAGGTGCAATAACGCCACCCATCTTAGCGGTCACCGTAATGAGCGGCCACCGCAATGAGCGGGCACCGCAAAATACGGGCACCGTAAACATACGGAAACGGAAGTAAAAGCATGTGGCCGGAACGGGAAACAGCACGCCGCACAACTATAAAATGAGAATACCAACACTACCAATAAAAATCCGACCCTGACACACAGCCCAACCCGTTAGCAACTCCAGTTAAAAACAGAAACATGGGAAAAGTAGCTAAGAAAGCGTGTGATCGCAAGCGGCAGGTCCAATTCTCCCGTGAGGAACTGACCGTGCTCACCGAGACCCTGCAGGAGAATGCCGCCGTCGTCTTCTCCAGTCAAATGACCAGGACGGCCCTTGACAACAAGAAGGCCATATGGGCCCTGGTGGGACAGCGCGTAAGTGCGGTGGGGACCGCACCCCGCACCCCCCAGCAATGTCGAAAGCGGTGGGACGACCTGCGGATCCGCGTCCGCAGCATACTGTCTGCGAACAGGAACATCGCCACAGCGACCGGGGGTGGATCAGATTCGCCCATCAAGTTGACCCCCTGGGAGGAAATCTGTGCCTCCACCATAGGAATCGAGAGCATAGAGGGGGTCGGAGGGATGGAGAAAGGAGTGCCGACATCCGGAGAATCAGGTAGGCTGGCCAAAACATACAATGGCAAATCCACTATGCACGACCATGTACAGTTCCATGTGTGCCCATAGTGCAATACATTAGCCCTGATAGCGCCCTCTAAAACAGATCAAATAAATAAATAATTCAAGATCCTAAAATAAACCCCTACATGTGCAGCAAGCACCCCCAACTGCAGGCAGGCAAATGAATGCATCCTCAATCCACACGGAAATGAGACCACCTCCAAGGCCCAGTCCCAAATCACCCTCATGTACCACCCCAATGCATGTGATACGTTGCCATTCCAAATCCCACAGACCCATAACTAACGCTCGCCCCTCTTTACTCCACCACAGGGTCCGATACCAACGACGAGTTGCACGACACCCCTACCAGCACGCCTGCAAAGAGGGCCAGGACCAACGTCCCAAGAGCCTCCACCTCAGGTGCAAGGATCAAGACACGGCAGCAGCAGGAATCAAGTGGCAACACACTGGAGGGGACTGCAACAGGCACCACAGCAGCCAGCAAGTCCACAACCCCAGCACCACAGGTCCCCCCAAAGGACGTATCTGATGGCACTGCTTCTGGTGCTAGCAGCACCATAGGTGACACAGCGGTCATGCCAGCATGCTCCGACACGGAAAACAGTGCAGGCGACGTAGGTACCATCCATGACCTCTCACAATCCCCCTGCATGTTCCATCCCCTACACCATGACGAAACCACGCAGGGGCACCCTGAAGACGACGACTGGCCAACCCCCACAAGTCCTGTGCCAAGGCAACATGTGTTGAGCAGCCCCCCTGTCACACCACCGCAAATTTCCATGGCCCAGCGGAGGCAACAGTCCCTCGACATGCTGATCGAGCAACAGCAGGAAGTGGCCACGCTACTCAAGGACCATGCAAATGAATGCGGGGGTTCCAGGGCAGCCATGGAAACATCCACCGAGACACTCAGGGCACAAATAGAGAAAAGTAGTGAGAGCCTTAGGGGAGAAATGGAGAAAAGCACCGAGAGCCTGAGGGGTGAACTGCATGCGACGTCCAAAGACGTTTGTGCTGAACTTGCCGCTGTGCGCCGTGTGCTGTCGGAGCTCTCACAAACCCTCAGAGACATGCATGGACGCGAGCAGGCAGAGACATCATCCGTGGCAAGTTCCGTCCAGGGCAGCCCCCAACGCAGATCTGCCAGGAACCTGCGCTCCACGGGCAGGGGTGCCCCTGATACCCGTAGAGGGGGCTTGCAATAGCGTCCACCAACGGACAGCATGCAAATTTGGACACTGGTGTCGGTGGGGGAGGTAGGAGGGTGGAGGGGGTGTGTTGGGCGTCACTGGGTGGCGGGTCCATAGGGTGTATAAAGCAAATCACATTTACAATACAGTACTTCATTTTCATCCAATGACATGTGTGGACATTGATCATTGCGTACGAGGCCTTCATAGGCGTACAGTCCACAATGTGCCTGTACTACACACACACACAGTGCCACAGGTCCCCTTTCCATGTAATAGGCACCATGCGTGGTTGCTAGAAGCATGCATCTATGATGCTCTGTCGGGTTTCACGTGCATCCTGTGCCCCATGGACTCCTTGAGGTGCCTCCACATCCCCACCCTCATCATCATCATCTTCAGGTGCATGCAGTACAGCGTCAGGGGGCATGGGCACATTCCTACGTATGCACATGTTGTGCAGCATGACACATGCCATGACCATCATAGAAACCTTCTCATGGCTGTGCATGAGTGCCCCGCCAGACCTGCTGAGGCTGCGGAAACGAGCCTTCAGTAGGCCGAAAGGCTGTTCAATGACCACACGGGTACGTGAGTGGGCATGGTTGTAGTCCTCCTCATGCTGGTTCTGTGGGTTCCGGATTGGTGTAAGGAGCCATCTCTTCAGTGGATACCTGGCATCACCTGCATGAGACAAATGAAGGGTGTCAGGGGAATGATAGTGCTAAGTAGCCCCCCCCCCTTCCTGCAAGGTCATTGACGCATGAAATGGGCCACAATGTCATGCATGGAATGAGACTCACCGAGTAGCCAGGATCTGTGCCCTGCGTGTCGCTCCATGTAGCGTGGTATTCTTGTGTTCCTCAGGACCATAGAATCATGGGTAGATCCTGGAAATCGGGCACAAGAATGCGTAATGATCTTGTTGGAGTCACACACCATTTGCACATTGATTGAATGATATTGCTTCCGGTTGCGGTACTGGACCTCCATGGCATGTGGGACAACCAATTCAACATGGGTGCAGTCGATGGCACCAATGCAACCCGGGATGCCGCCAAGTGCATTGAATCCCACTTATGCGTTGGTGATCTCCTGGTACGTGCGTGGTAGTGTGATGTGGTCGTCGGCGTGCTTCAGGAGGGCATCGAGCACTTCAATGAGTGTCCGTGAGAACAGTGGCTGTGAAATCCCATGCAACTGTCCGACTGTGTGCTGGTATGTGCCTGTGGCCAGGAAGTGGAGTACAGACACCACCTTCAGTAGGGGTGGGATGGCGGTTGGGCTATCTATCATGCTCACGAGGTCTGCCTGTGTCATGTCCACAATGGCGATTATGGTGTCCCGGTCCAAACGGTAGAGGGTGTGGATCTGCTCAGCAGTGAGGTTGAACGGATCGGCTCGGAGGCGTGGGATTGCGGGCCGCCTGCGTGGTGGTAGTGGCAGTGCTTGTGGCCCTTGCTGACCCTGCCTTGCCCTCCTTCTCCTCCTTCTCCTCCTGCGTCTCCTCTGTGCGGCAGGTTGTAGTAGCTGTTGTTGTTCGTCGTCTTCTTGTAGTTGTAGTACTTGCAGTGCTATCTGGTCCCCCAGGCCCAACATCGCTAGTCCTGCCGGTAGCATTTTGGAGTGGGAGTGGTTGTGGGAGGGGTTTGTGTCTGCTATATATGTGCTGTCGGCCTGTATGGCCTCCACCTGTGCTGATTGAATGAATCTGTGGCAGGTGCAATCCCTTCTGGCCGAGCACGTCCCGCACATAAGGCTGCATTTGGCCGCATGGCATCTTGGGATTGGAATCATGTATCAAATCCCGATGGCAGTGTGATGTACTTTGACTGATTTTCATGCTATGCTCCCATTGTTATACATGCTATAATTGCAGCCGCTTACATACCTGGGAAGAGTCAGTGGTATGTAGGGCTCGATCGACGGCCGACCCTCATGCAGCACAGTTACGTACTTCACCGCCGGGCGTGGCGTCCCATTTGTGAATGTAGCCAGTTAGCATTATGACACACAGCCGCACTTCATTGATGTAATTGTGAATGCAAGCGTTCACAGAAGCCTTTTCGACATAATGTTGCAAGTGAGGAATTCGAAGGCCAGCATTTTTGGTTTTGAAGTAGCGGTGAGGAGACGCCCACAGGTCTGCCTGGAAATGTAACGTTCTATTGTTGTATGTCCTTGGGACAGGGCCCATAACGAGCAAGCAATGAATGATATGAATTGAATGGGATGCGCAATAGCGTAGTGGACGATAAGGCAGGACGTTCCCAAATCCATCTTGCTTCACAACACTACAGATCCGGCCAGGAGCACAGTGGTTTATGCAGACTGCATTACGCACAGACGCGATGGAAGTTTCTAATATTATGTGAGTGAATATTCATGCGTTTACATTGCGGGATGAGGGAATGATGAATGGATGCATGGACAGATGATTCCATTTAGGGTCTGCCATGTACATGGGTTATTTGAATCGATCCACTTCCCCTGCGCTATGTGATGCAAGGCTGCCATAGTGGGACTTACGTCTAACTGCCCTTGTCGGATCCTCCCTGTCTCGACGCGCCTTCATACACTTGTGTCTATGCACGTCACTAAACCCATGTCATGGGTTCTGTCTTGACGGACGCATGCACAGTAACCGACGTTGCCAATGGTGTATTTTCCTCGATTGATTTCGTTATGATTCGATTCTGATTTAGGGGTGTTTATGTTCCTTTGGAGTGGGCTAGCATGCATACGGGTGTGGATTTGTTGTGTTGAATGAAGATTGTAATGCATCATGAGTCCCGTAATGCAATCGGTTAATTTGTGTTTCATTTGGGTGACAGGTATCTCCTGCCCTTTTGCAGATGCCATCTGTACGCCACTCCTCCAGATGGGTTTTACTCTCGACACCTGCAGCTTCGGGTGAATCAGTGGAGCACCATAACGATTTTATGGGACGATCGCCAATGGGCCACATGCCCTTACGCTGTACTGGTGGCTAGGTGCAACATTTCGGCCTTTCAGCTGGACTAGTGCCTGCCTCATGGGACGGACCTGCGGTTCTTGCCGCTTCCATGTTGCCTTTTGGGACGTTGATGTAGGCCCTGTGTGCCATGATGGTACAGGGCGTCACACAAGTGGAAGATGGTCAATTATTGCAGATGCAGCCCTCGGTGATGATGGATGTTTTGGTGTTATTGTGCATATTGCTGTGAGGCCTTTGTCATTTGGATGTGCATTACAATTGTATTCCGATGTGTGCCGTGTTGCGTTGTTCTTTGCAGGTGATGTAGCGATTTTCGATTTTTTGGCGGTATGTATTGCGAGGTGATCTGCGTTGTGTTCCGCCTTCTGAGTTGAGTTGTGTGGTACTGTACTGGCCGCGTTTGCGTACGTAGCACAGTATGGTCACGGATAGGGGCTGCCATTGTGACTGTTTTCATGTTGTGCTGTTCAGGGGCGGGGGATTGGCTTTTGGCCAACTGGTGCCTGTCAGCCAGGTCGATTGGTGGAATGATGGGATGTTCAGAATGTGGCTGGTCACAGGTGCCTGTGTTTGCGTGCGTTTGTTGGAGGGGGACTGCGGTCATGTCCATTAGGATAGCTTCTGTATTCGTGCCATCTGTGCCCTGCAGCTCCCATCGGCCCCTCTTGAGATGGCCTGGCTGCTCAGTCACTCTGCCAACTTGTGTGGTACATGCTTCTGCTGATGGTTGGTTTGTTTACTGGCAGGAGTACAGGGCTGGTGCTATCCCCCTCAGGATGCTGCTTTGGATGTTGCCTTGCGCTGGTGGCAAGCGATGGGGGACTACTGTTGTTATGTGTCATGTGTTCTTGGTTTTCATTTGGATGTCTTGTGCCTTCACATGCCTGTGCTGCATCAGTACGCCTATGGTGTCATGCCGTACATGGATGCCCACTCACGGGGCACTTTGAGCCCCTGCATGCATTTCTACGTTGGCATGCATGGGTGGATTGTAGATTTCACTGGTTGCATATAGTGTGTACATTGCGCCTGCCAGGAGTTGTGCAATGTGGCCAGGGAGTGGAGTACAGGCACTCAGTGGGCCATTTACGGTTGGTTCGCGATGCCGTATTTCTCGCCATGGCGGAATGGTACTTTCCGCCGTGCTTGATGGCGTTCAGTACATGTCCGCTAGGGTCAGAATTCGCGTACCGTTGCGCCATGGCGGTGATTCCGGTTTTGCAGGGCGCGCGTGCGCGTACTTGGTGCAGTTAGCGTTGCCGTTCACTGCGGTGTCACAAATGGCATCGTACTTTACGGTGACGGGTCATAATCGCAACGAGCGGTATTCGATGGCGGTATTGCATTTCCGCCATCGTTTTTCCATTTCCGCCAGGGTCGTAATGAGGCCCTGTGTCTAAATTGCCAATTGTATATATTGTATGGCATGTTCACAAAATAATGTAACAGTCTGGGTGTCACTATCATTTTTAATAACATTGCCCTACCCATTAGCGATAGGGTCAATCGTGCCCAGAACTTCGTGGACCATGTGACACCATTCAACGCTTTCTGTGTGTTGTATTTATATTCATCCGAGGGTTGATGGTATATGTCTATCCCTAAGTATCTAAAGATTTCAGTATTCCAAATGAATGTGAGTAGCATGTCCTCCTTACACTTAGTCAGGTCGGCTAATAGAAGGTTGGCTAATGGGAACAAACACGATTTGTCACAATTTATTATGATGCCTGATATTTTGCCAAAGCTATCTAGAACGTCTAATATGTGCTGCAGATTGACTTCTGGATGCAGTATATATATTAGCATGTCATCTGCATAAATAGATATTAGATGTTGTTGAAGAATAGTCCCACACAGCTTCCAGTGGGATAAAACAACCTTTATTACAGGTCATGAAGTACAGACCACCAGCTCAACCTTACACCTGGCTGGCTAGTGCAAACAGTAATAGAAGCAACATTAAGAGTAAACATTCTCTGGCCACAGGCAGGCTATGACACCCTGCTCAGAACTATATTACACTGTGCCATTCCACATAGAACTACAGTACATCATACACAATGAACACCCTGCTCTCTATGAATCGCAAGCCACAGCTGTTTAGATACAGTGAGACAACGTCATAACATATCTCCCTCTCTTATTACCCACACAATCTTCTCACCACAGCAATTCAAATTTTTATTCCAAACTTGTCCTCCACTCACCCTCACAGCACCCCTCAACACTGCTACCTCACGTATGGAATCCAAATACAATGGCTTTCCCTTCTTCTTGATCACTGCCTTCCTGATCCTCACATAAGCTCCACATTTGAATCTTCTCCGGTTCTCCCTCATAACAAATTGCTCTTGCTTATTTCTTTTTTTTTTTTTACTTTTATTTATTCAGCTCGGTAACACAGGTACAGGTGAGTAACAATAAGGCATATGAAATCAGAGCAGATCAATCGGTACAAATACACATAGGTCGTATAAACTAAGCACATAAAGGAAAAAAGAATCAACATATACACGTGTGGGGACACATGGGAGGTTGGACCATAAACAGATGGAGAAAAACAAAGAAAAAAAAAAAAATCAAGGTCCGCATAGGGATGAGCTAGGTGAGGGGGCTGGGGATACAGGATCCGAGTCCGAGTCAGTGGGAGACATAAATGAGCGAAACTTCAGCCAGATATCTCTAGGTCTGGAGTGGGCGGGCTGTTGTATCGCCCAGGACTCTTCTGTGTCGGAGGCCCACGTCACTGCCCTGAGCCACTGTGCATGATTAGGGGTGGTAGGCCTAAGCCAGCAAAGCAGAATTGTGCGGACAGCAAGTAGCATACAGAGGCCAGCAAGTTTTCTGGAGTCACGGTGGAGCTCGGGGAAATCATGAAACAGGCATTTCATTGGGGATAGGGGGATTCAAGGATAGACGACATAGTAGAGCATACTGAGGTCCAGAATTGAGCAAGTCGGGGACAAGACCATATCATGTGGATATAGTCAGCATCATCATATCCACACCTAGGGCACCTAGGGGAGGAGTCGTCCGAGATGCGATGTAGCCTGGTCGGAGTGTAGTGGTACCTGTGGAGCACCTTAAATTGAATTAATTTGAATCGGGAGTTGAAGGAGACACCCTGGATACGTGAACACATATGGGCCCAGCGCTCATCGGTCACCTCGAGGCCGAGATCAATCTCCCAGGAGCGCCGTAGTTTGGGGAATGTAGGGGGCGATCTGGTTTGAAGCAGAGTGTATAGTCTCGAGATTTTGCCCCTCAAGGGGATGGGTGAAGTTAGTTCGGTGATTGCAGGTTCATCGGGAGGCAGTGCTGGGAAGCATGCGTACTTGTGCTTGAGTACTCTTCGGAGGGACGAATATTGGAGCCAAGCGGAGGGTCTCTGTCTGAGGGAAGCCGGGAGGTCAGGCCACTCGATGAAGTTACCCTGTTCGAATATGTCACGTAGCAATTCATAACCCGCCTCGGCCCAGGAATGAACTACAGAGGGTGGGACTCGTGGGACTTCCGGGAGGAAATTCCAAATTGGGAGGTTACCGTGGAAGGGATGAGTGGTGCCCAGTATTTGCCAAGATTTGGATAAGGCCAGGGATGTGCATGCCGCTGGGTCCAGTGAGTTTAATATCACTGGCATAGGTGTGATTACAAGAGATCGAATGTCACAGTCACTGACTGATAGTCTCTCTAGCCTGACGCGGGGATGGGGGTCCAGAGTATTGAACCAGTGTGCAGTATGTTGGAGTTGTGCCGCCAGCCAGTACCAAAGGAAGTCTGGTGCCCCAAAGCCGCCAGCTTCCATGGGGGCGGAAAGGGTCTTGAGTTTAAGGCGGACTGCGCCCGAGTGCCAGAGGAAAGTGTTTAGGGTGCGTGTCAGCGCCTGAAAGTAGTCAGCTCCCGGCTGTTGCGGAATATTGGCAAATCTGTACAGTAGTTGGGGAAGTAGCACCATCTTCAGTACCCCTATCCTGCCCGCCAGTGAGATCGGAAGTTTGTTCCAGCCCTGTATTTTTATTGTAAGATTTGCAGGGTATGACTGATAGTTTTCCTCCAGGACCTGTTCGGTGTGCCTGGACACCACTACGCCTAAATAAGTAAATTTAGATTGCGCCCATGCGAATCCCATGGTATCGGGAGGTGGGAGTGTACCGGGAGTGAGCGGAAAGAGGGTTGATTTGGAACAGTTTACCGTGAGACCAGAGATACGACCAAATAGAGCAATATCTTCCAGTATTGGGGCCAGGTTAACCTCAGGGGAACACATATAGAGGAGAGCATCGTCCGCATATAGAGAGACTATATCTGAGGAGCCAGCTGTACGCAGACCCCTGTGCGAATGGTTCTGGCGAAGCATGTCAGCAAACGGCTCCATTGCCACCGCGAAGATTAGGGGTGAGAAGGGGCAACCCTGTCTAGTGCCCCTGGCAATGTAAACAACGGCCCTCGGTACGGACTCTGGCCACGGGGTTGGAGTACAGTAGCCTAACCCAGGAGACAAAGGAGTGGCCAAATTTGCATTTGTCAAGTACCCGCCAGAGATAGCTCCACGAGACCGAATCAAAAGCCTTTTGCATATCAAGTTTCGCGGCCACCGCATGTACACCTGGGCTTACTCTACTTATAATGTTGAAAAGACGTCTCAGATTCGAGGAGGTGGAGCGGCTCGGGATGAATCCCAACTGGTCTGGATGAATGATATGTGGCATGAAGGGGATAAGCCGTAGAGCGAGTGACTTGGCATAAATCTTGACATCACAGTTGATCAATGAAAGCGGACGGTAAGAACCGCATTGGGTGGAGGATTTATTAGGTTTTAGCAGGACTGTAATGGTGGCTTCGCGGAGTGAGGGGGGGAACTGACCTGCCTCCACCGACTCCTCCCAGAGTGCTGGCAGACGAGGGAGTAGGAGTGATTTGAAGTGCTCATAAAACTTGATTGGTATACCATCCGAGCCTGGGGATTTGCCCGAAGATAGGGAGTCTATGGCCTCCGAGAACTCCTCAGGGGTGAGTGGGCTCTCAAGGGACCCGATGGTATCGGGAGAGAGGGCCGAGAGGGGGAGTTTATCAAGGTAAGCATCTATTTCCGCCGTAGTGGCATTGTCTGAGTGTGCATATAGGGATTGGTAGAAGGAAAGGAATTCGGTATTGACATCTCCAGGGAAGGTGGCCAGGGTCCCGTCAGGTCTCTCAATTCCGGGAATAGGTGGGGCACCCAACTCACGGCGGAGAAGTCTAGCCAGGAGATGGCTAGGACGTTCACCCTCACCATATCTCCTTGCCCGACAGGGGTTATCAAGAAACCTCAGCTCGCGGTCTGTGAGCGAGCGAAAGGTGTCCAATTCCGTGCCAATTAATGCAAGGGTTTCCGGGGTTGGGTCTAGAGCGTAATGGGCCTCCAGCCCAGAAAGTGTGGCCTCGCTTCCAGCGATTTCCCTACGGATAGTTTTGAGGATACCATTTTCCTTGGAAAGGGCAATGCCTCTGATATAGACCTTAAAGGACTCCCATAGGGCGGCCTGTGAAGACACGGTGTTGGTGTTGAACTCGAAGAACTCCTCGATCGCCGACCCCATCTCCGAGCTAAAGACCGGATCAAGAAGAGAAAGTGGTTTCATTCTCCAGTGTCTGGTTTGGTCCCGGTCTAGACCGCAACATAGGGTGACAGTCACTGGGGAGTGATCCGATAGAGTCCTAGGAAGGATTGCCATACCAGACACGGTCTTCATCAGATCGTCGGATAACAACCATCTGTCAATCCGGGAAAAGGAGTCGTGAACTGAGGAATAAAAGGAATAAGAGCGGGAGTCGGGGTAGAGGAACCTCCAAGCATCAAACAGGGCCAAACGAGGAAGGGAGGAAAGTGTGGTGTATGCAGCTCTGGAGAGTTGACAGGGTCTGGAGCCAGATCTATCAAGATCCACGTGGAATATCGTATTGAAATCGCCTCCCCAGAGAATTGGTATCAGAGGAAAGCCATCCAGGAGAGTTATAAGATGTATGTAAAAGTCGGGGTCGTCAATATTGGGACCATATATATTAAGCAGGATAACTTCCCTATTTTGTAGGGTGCCATGGAGAAGCACGTACCTGCCCTGGGGATCGATTAACGTAGCAGTGGGGACAAATCTAAGGCTCCTGTGAATAAGGGTCATGACCCCGCGGCTCTGGGTAGAGTAGGTGGTGAAGTACCTTTGTGGGCCCCATGATTTAGCGAATTTGTCACAATACTCTGTGCATGCATGCGTCTCCTGAAGGAACAGGATTTTAGCCCCGTGACGCTCGGCCTGAAGTTGTAATAGCCTCATTTTCTTGTAGTTACACAGCCCCCGTACATTCCAGCTCATAAATGTCAAAGTTTCCTCACTCAACCCTCCAGGGGTAGCCATCGAGGAATACGGGTGGATGGAAATGTGCCCCCCATGGTCGGCGCCCAGTGCGGGCAAATCTGTATCGCCGATGGGATCGTAGTACTTCGGACTCAACCTTCCCTGTGAACACCAAGCTTTTTTTAACATATAACCCCATTCCCCCCTCCCCCTCCCACATTCCTCCCCCAAACGGAGGGATGATCACCCTATAGCCCAACAACCAAAACCAGAACAGTGGCATCAACGCCTGGGGGGCCTGTGAGGTGGCCTGGTGGCGATGCTCCGAACCATGAGGCAATATTAGGATAACCATAATGCCCGATACTAATATCAATTCCCGTCCAAGGGAGATCCCGTGGGGGAAGGGGCAGGCATGGTAAACATATAATGAAAAAATTTAACGGGGTTAACCCGGTTACGTAGCATTAGGACAATGAGCAGGGAGCAATAACAGTAGTTAACATCAAAGATTACAACAGTATTTGTTACAGGTGCGAACAGGTGGTCTCGTGGGAACCACATTAGGTAATGTCAGAATGCCAGAGGGCCAGGTAAGTACTGAGGCAGGATATAAGGGTATCCGTTGAACAAATGTCTTAAGCAGTGGTGGGCCAGTAGTGGCGTCTGCTGCAAGAGCATTTCAGCCGGGAAAGCGTTCATCTATGCACCTGGAGGCCTCCTCGGACAGCGTGAAAAAGTAAACACGGTTTGCATGTTCGATGCGCAGTTTAGCAGGGTATAACATGGAATATTTCACCTGGAGGTCGCGTAGTCTCCTCTTCACCACCAGGAAGGTCTTACGTTCCCGCTGAACAGCCACTGAAAAGTCTGGATATAGATGGATCCTGGCCGCGCCTAAGAGAAGGTCTCCCTTGGCCCTCGCCGCCCTGAGGAGGGCATCACGGTCCCGAAAGTTTAAGACCCTGGCTATAATCGGGCGTGGGGGTGCACCAGGTTTGGGCTTTGCCGTGAGTGAACAGTGGGCTCTCTCGATCGCAAACTGCGGGGAGAGTTTTGGGGAGTCGAGGAGCTGAAGCAACATACCCTCCACATAGTCCTCCATGGGTTCCTCTATACCGTCCTATGGCACCCCGACAATGCAAAGGTTGTTGTGCCTCGAGCGAGATTCAAGGTCCTCGTTCTTCTTCTCCACCTCAGCAACACGGGTGGATAGTATGGAGACCTCCGCACGGAGGGAACCTAGGCCGTCTTCGGCGGTGCTCACACGCTCCTCAATCTCGGTCACACGACCATCAGTTCTCTCCATATGCGCTTTAATGGAGGATATCGTGCCATTCATATCGTCCAGTTTGCTATGAATTGTGGTGAACCCCACACGGATAAACTCCATCATCTTCTGGGAGTCGGATGGTTCCGGCGCGGGTGAGAGGGAAGAGTCCTGTGTAGATGCCTCCGCCCCGGGTTTAGTGAAAATATTGATGGAGGATTGCTTCTTGCCGGTTCGTGTCGACATGTCGCCGGAGGGGGGATAAACTTAAGCCCCCGGAGACCAAACAGGGGAGTGGATATGGTGGCCAGAGCAGGTTACAGGATCAAGCAGGCAGCGCCTGAGCGGGGGCCGAGTCGAGCGCCCGGATGAAGGAAATATGGCGTCTCTGCCGGAGGCACGCCGGGGTAGTCAAACCACGCAGGAGTAAGTTTACCGGATGAGGGCCCAGGAAGTTTTCAAGAAATTCCGCCGGGGACCGGACCCAAGAAACAATGAGCAGCCGAAGAGATACAAGAAGCCAATGTCGCAGGTGTAAGGGAGCAACCCTGTATGAGGCAGTAGGACGGATGGCGCTCGGTGCAGGTCGTTGAAGGCAAGTGGAGAGGGTCGGGCCCCGGATCAGTCGCAATAGTAGGCCCAACGGCCGGGTGGATCGGTTGTCTCCGTGACCGTAACGGAGGTGGTCAGATCCCAGATGGCTGAAGGAGGGAAGGGGAAGCAAGCTTCCAAAGTCCGGGAGGAAGAGGGCAGGGTCCGCTGCTGTGTAGTGGGCGCGGAGGATATCAGGCCAGGGCCACTCACCATCCGGGGTAGGATCGATGCTCACTCGGGTCTCGGACAGCACACCGCCCAGGACGGGGCAGCGGAGCGGGTCGCTCTGGAATCCAGTGTGGTGAAGAAGGAGAGGGAGAGGCCGCTGTGCAGTACGGGCCAAGCCGGAGCGAGCCGCGTAAGGCGAGTGGGGCGCCCCTCCCTCACACAGCAGGCCGCAGGCCGCGGAGCTTGGGCAGGAACTCCTGGAGCCGAGCACGGAGGCCGGAGGGCACCTGCCTCCACCCTTCTCGCGGCAGGCTGAAACTCCGCAGCAGAGGCGGCTCGGCGGGCGAGACTCACGTGGTAGACTCCCAGTCCGGTCAGTGACCCACGCTGGGGGTCGGCTATACGCTGTATCGGGGCAAACAGGAGATTTTACAGATAAAGAGTGCCACACGGGTCGGAGCAGTGAATCAGGCGGCCATCTTCGTCGAGCGCCACAGCGCCCCCCCCCCGCTCTTGCTTATTTCTGAAATCTTTTCTCAAATTTTCAATCTCACAATCTGATTCCGCTCCCCTTTCCATCCAGGGGACACGCATCAAAGAATATCCTTTGTGCCATCTCATCAATTTAAAAGGTGAAACTCCTGTAACAGAATGTGGTGCCATTCTCAACACAACCATTCTTTCTTCTACTGCCAAACTCCTACTCACAACACACACTTTCGCAAATCGAACATCCTCCATAACACATCTGTTGATTGTTTCTACCAACCCATTCCCTTTGGGATGGAACAATGCAGCCTTCTTATGTATTATGCCACAATTCCTCACATATTCTTTAAAGCATCCTCCCGTAAACTGAAGGGCATTATACGACAGAATTTACTTGGGAAATCCTTCTCTCCCAAATACCTTGCATAAAAACTTAACAATACTACTTCCATCTATGTCTCTAACTATCTTATACTTGCACCAGCGGGAGAATGCATCAACTATTACCAATATGAACCTTCCTTTCCCATAGTCCATTTCCACAGGACCCAAAACATCAAACGCCACCTCCTCCCACACTCTTCCCAGGATATCCTTAAAGATTATGGGCTGTTTCTTCTCTACCAAATCTTTAGCGCTTTCAGCACATTCCATACAATCTTTCAATCTCTTTTCCACCACCTTGTCAAATCCGGGCCACCAATAATCCACCCTCAAAACAGCTTTTGTTTTGCTGATACCTATGTGACATGTATGGGCTATATCAATCATCCTGTTGCAGATCTCCTCAGGCACCACAGCTTTGCTCCACCGAAACACAATGCTGTCTTCAATACTCAATTCCTCTCTAACTTCCCAAAATAGCCTTTCCTTCACACTCAACTCACTTTTTCTGGGCCAGTAACTTTGAATATACATTTTCACTTTTGACAACAATTCATCATTATCTACTGCTCTCACCCATTCCTCCTTACATACCACATTTTAAGTGTTGGCAAAAACCATTTCCATTTACTCATCTTAAGTCTCTTTATTCTCCTTCATCGCTAATCTGGACAAACAATCCGCAAATATATTTTCCTTTCCTGATATGACCACCAACTCAAAGCTATGGCACAGTAATATGGTAGAACATCCTGCAACTTTCTGGGATACCTTATCTAATCCTTTGTTTTCAAAAATCGACTTCAATGGCCTGTGGTCGGTTCTAATCACAAAATATGTGCCCCATACAAAACTGTTGACCTTCTCAATTGCCCATAAACAACCTAAGGCCTCCTTTTCCCCTTTTCCAGGGGTGAGTACCTCAATTCCGCACCTGTCAACACTCTAGAGTCATGCACTATAATTTCTTTACCTCCCTCAGCCTTAATTTGGGACAATACCACCCCTAAACCCACATCGCTTGCATCAACAGTGAGCACACACTTTGTTCTCGTGTCAAATTTCTCTAAAGGTTCAGCCAAATTTATTTCCTCCTTAATCTTTTTAAATTCCATCTGGCAAGCATCATTCCACACAAACTCTTCACTTTTCCTCAATAACTTTCTCATCTCAGTGACTTTTTCTGCATCGTTTTTTATACATTTTTGATAAAACTCTAACATTCCAAGGAAAGATCAAAATTCCCCTTTGTTCTTGCGATCTGCAACCTATTTCATAGCAGTGACCATTGAGTCATTCGGCTTTATATCCTGGGCAGATATTACATGTCCCAGTTAGTCTACTTTGTCACCACGAAATACACTTTTTTCTTTCCTTAAAGTTATGAAACTCTCACTCAAAATTTTGAACACTTCACTTAACCTCTGATCATGTTCTCCACATTCTCTCCAGATACTAGAATGTCATCTTGAAAGCAAAATACACCACTTATTTTGCCAAACAACCTATCCATAATTTTCTGAAAAATGGAGGATGCAGATATCAGCCCAAATGGCATATGCTTGTACTGAAATACACCTTCACGAGTGAAGCTGTTAACTTTTTGGACTTCTCTTCAACCTGATGGAACGCAGATGCCATATTAAGTTTGAAAACAATTTTTCCCTGCCCAAGCATAGATAACATTTTGTGCATATTGGGCAATGGATGTCTATCAACCATAATCACTTTATTTACCTCACTTAAATCCACACACAATCTCAAATCTCCAGACGGCTTTTTTACAATCACTAGTGGAGAAATCCATTCCACACCACCAGCTCTTCAATCACACCCGTTTCTTTTGTCAATTTCTCCAGGTCTTTCTTTACTTCCTCTCTCAAAGCGAAAGGAACTGATCTCAACTTTGCTCTCACAGGAACACATCCCTTCTTCACCGCAATCTGATACGGAATACCTCACACTTTACCAATCTCTTTTCTAAACACACTTTCATACTTATCTTCTACACACACAGAGAAGTATTTATCTGCATCACCTGTTCATTTTGATGGGGATCCAATCTTACCATTAGTCTTTTCCGGTCCCTCCAACCAAACAAAGTGTTCCCCTTTTTAATTATGTAAACCTTTCCTTTGGCAAACCTTCCCTTAAATTCAAAATCTGCGATGAAGTATCCTAAAAGTTCAATCGGGTCCTTGTTATACCACCCAGGATTGATGTCTGGCTCGAGTAAATTTCTAACATCTCCATTCATTTCCTCTTCAAACACCTTCTTGGACATCAATTACATTTTAGATCCCAAATCTGCCATCATCCTAACATCATGCCCATTAAGTTTCACAATAGCATAAGGGTGCTCACACTCCATTTCATCATCATCATTTATCACAATCACCATAATATTTGGATATTCCTTTTCCTCTGAATACCCAATGCTCTCCTCATCTTTTACTACCAAAACACTTCTTTGGAAAGATTGGTAATTTTTACAACAGTTTGCAAAATGCCCACGTCTTTTGCACTTTGCACATATTTCCCTCCTCGCAGGACATGCTAATGCTGCCACAAAATGTGAATTACTCACACATCTGAAACATAGATGCTCCTTTTCTTCCCTTCTTTCCCCTTTCCATGCTTCCTTTTTGAATTCAAGCTTCTCTTTCTCCCTTTTATGCAATTTTTCCTTCACCGTTTTCTTCTGTTTTTACTCTACTACATTGAGTACTTCAATTTGTCCTTCCTTGCCATCCTTTTCTGACCACTTTGCAGCACATGCCAAGGAGTGTTCTACTCTTTTTGTTACGTTGAGTACCTCATCCAATGAAGGTTCATCTCGCAACCATAGTTCTTCACGGATGCTTCGGAAGTGGATCATAAATAGATCCCTTATCCGTTCATCAAATGAGTCTCTGAATTTACATGACAAAGCTAGATGTCTCAACGCTGTTACAAATTCCTCTATGCTTTCACTGGGTTCTTGAACCCTCACCCCAAAATTGTATTTTTCAAGAATAGTACTTGTTTTAGGTTCAAAATGAATAGCCAACTTCTTTAAGGCAATATCCAAATCTGTCATGCCATCTCCTGCTCCTGTTATATCTGGAAGAGTGTCATATATCCTCTGCCCCTCATAACCTAAAAAATGCATGAGCAGTGGTACATTTCTTTCCCTTGAGTATGAGTTACTGCATGCCGCCCTAATGTAGTGTTGAAACCCTTTTTTCCATTGAGGCCACTTCACCTTTGGGTTTGCTGGGCATGCCATAAACTGTGAAGGTCCCAGCACACCTGTCATGGCCATGTTCTCCTTTGCACGTGTTAAGCTGCTCTGTATACATAGGTAAAACTTCTATTTAGTTTTTTCACTTTGGGTTTTGCAATACGGTTTGCTTGCTGATATTTCCTACCTTTTGTGCGTTTCTCCTTAAAGGTAAGTGCTGTCTACTTTGCAACAATTTCATTTATTTTGCATATGTAAATGAAGTGATCATTCAGTTCTTTTTCCTTGTTGTCTGCTGTATTTGTTTCGCTTGCTGATGCTTTTAGTGTATACTTAATATTTCAATTTTGCTGCCCAATATTGTTCTGCACGGTAAATGCAAACGTACTTGAGCCTTTCAATTCACTCATGCGCACACTTTCACTGTTGCTATACTTACCCAATGTTGGCCACTACGAACGCCTTAATTAGGGAATATAAGGCGGAGCGGTTTGACGCTTTTCTCAGTCTGGAGGTAAATATGTCAAGGCAAGTCACTCCTTGTAGCACCCACGTCGGCCGCTGCAAGTGCCGGATGGCAGAGCGGCTTCAATGGCTGTAACTGCAGAGTAAATAGGTTGCTAATCCATTAGTCTGTAGTGCCAGTGGTCTGTCAGAAGATCCTCGTCAGCAAGGAAGAATAGTCCCACGTAGTTTCCAGTGAGATGAAATAACCTTTATTACAGGTCATTAAGTACAGACCCCCAGCTCAAACTGACACCTGGCTGGCTAGTGCAAACAGTAGTAGAAGCAACATTAAGAGTAAACATTCTCTGGCCACAGGAAGGCTATGACACCCTGCTCCGAACTATATTACACTGTGACATTCCAGGAATGCAGGAACTCAACTCTGCTCATTTTAAAGACACTCTTTATAGCAAATACAGGATTGCTCAAAATTTGTATGCAAATTTGTATGCAACGCTGGACTTACTTTTAACACATTTTAATTGGTCATTTTACTAAAACTAAAAAGTCAAAACACCATTCACTCTCCATTGGACAAAAACACTTACTGTTTAGGATGACTTGCTATTTCCCAATTTTCCTCGATGACAAGCAATTTTAAAACTAGAAAGTAGCAGTACTGATACACATGACTCCTTATGCAAATTAGCAAATCTAAGTAATTTCCCAAATTTCACTTGACCATGCAATATATGTTGCAATTCTTACACTGAATCAAAACAAGGTTCTGAGAATTACGCATTTGTTCCATAAGTCTGTAGCACACAATCTTCAGGACATAGATAGACTGTCTGGTTTCTAGTAGCTAATGTTCCACTGTCTTATCTTTCCTGGCTATAAATCAGTTTTGTTCATGAAGCACACCACTGAAAAGCAGCATTCTGTATTAAACAGCTTTATGGACATATGGTTATTGATTACAAATCAGATCTTTACACTATTCACAGAACCTTTTGCCAATGGCACAAAGTGTGCAGTGGAAAACAATGGGAACAGTTCAGCCTAATCATTAATCTGCAGTAGAAGCTTGTAATAGGCATCCTTGAGGAATCAAGGGAAAAGATACCAAATTATGATGGCTAACAGAATGCCCCTTTTCCCAATGTAGGGAGCCAGCAAATAGGGCAAAATGGCAACAAAAAAAACAACCACATTTTACTTCAGATGTATTTACAGGCTCATTACCATTCAAATGTCTTGATTTCAATGACTTTCAATCTATTTCATCTATCATTGTATTGGCTGGATATTTGTAGTAATGTCTATGACAGGTAATGGATAATAGCATGCTGGATACCAAAACTGTTTGGATACGTTCTTACTACAACATGATAAAATTAGCAAAAACATGTGTGAGCTGCAACTACACACACATGTTTTTAAGGTGTTGCAGAAACAAATGGGCTGGGCCAAAAGTATACATTCATGCAAGTGGGTCCATTTCTAACTCCACCTCCTCAGAGATATTCTTCCTTTCCTCACATTTCCCAAGAAGCTCAATGTCTCTAGAGCTCTGATACTGCAACAGCCTCTTCCTTAATCTACCCACTTCCTCTCTCCGCCCCCTCGAGCTTATCCAGAATAGGGCTGCAAGTCTTATCCTTGCCCTCAAGCCCAGGGATTGTATCTATCCATTCCTAAAATCTCTCCACTGGCTCCCCGTTGCTAAAAGATTCAAATTCAAATCCTTCTGCATCATCTGTTACACTGTCTAGGGTCGGGGACCACACTATCTACAACTTGCTCTCAACAAATACTCTCTCTACAGATTTTTAAGCTTCTCCAGTGCAAATTCTCTGCATGTGAAGCACTTCTCTAAACAGAGAGCTGGTGGCTGATCTATTACCTCAGCTGGCTCCCTCCTCTGGATGGGACAGCCTCCCCCTTCCTCTCCATCTTGAGCCGGATCGCCTCAAATTCTGGAAGCCCCTCAAGACTTTAGTTCTCACCTCCTCCTTCCCCCTCCCGTGCTAAACCCCACAGACATTGAGATTGGGGATCAAAGCCCTTATGTGTCCTTCTAGGTCCTGACCTCCCCCCATCGCCTTCAGTCCTAGCCCACTCCCATCACTTGCCATTGCGTGCCCACTGACCTGTGCTGTCTCACAGGCTTGCACTTAAATATTAGAAGGTGGCCACTCTTCACCAAGTGATCTCTGCCAGGCACTTAACTGTTGCTTGCAACTGACTCCCTTGCACTTCTCCTCTTTGGATCTCACAGTACTTACCCACCTCCCTCGTGCCCTTTCTCTCTCTGCACTTGCACATTCTGAATGCTCACAAAGCCTAGTAAAACCACCCCTGTTTTTTCTGCACATTATTATATTTGACTTTCGCTCCCATGTTTTCTCCCTGTTGCTCTATGGGCGCTTTGAAACACAATTCCTTGATGTATAAGCATCTTTGAAATGAACAATAAATAAAATAAATAAATACATATTGCTTGATCCCAAGAGCAAGAGTGTGATACAATGGGATATTACATTGGAGTGCTAGCATGGTTGATGCATGCGGGAGGTGTAAGACTGGATCAGTGTAGACACAAAAGTGTGTTCTTGACATTTATGTTTTCAGCACTAAAATGGACTGATTCATTAAGTCTCTCAAAAGCCTTTCTTCACTTCAAATGTCCATGTAATTCATGTACAGGCTTTAAAGGGATATTTTGTTCATCCATTCAGGGTGTCGCTTGGACCTTGATGACCCCTGATGACAAGGGTGTTCGGGGGTATGGCTTAGGTCCGTCTCCTGATGCCTTACTTCTATAGTGGGTGTTTTTGTAGAATTTAGTTCATCCAAATTTTGTCTGAGCTTCTGGTAATGATCTCTTAATGTGGCCTGCATGCTTTGATTTCAGAATCTGTCGGGCAGAAAAACGCAGGGGGTTGATAAAGCAGTTCATGTAATAGGTTTAGAGGTATCAGTGGAAACAAAGTTGAGAATAGGAATACAATTTCAAAAAATAGTTGAGGCAGTGGTGACAACTTAAATGGGATACCGTTGAGGAAGAGGTAGAACATTATAGCACCATTTATGTCAGGGAGAGGTTCTCATTTGAAATGTGATAGCCCTTTTTTGTCAAAACTACTGACAACTTGCAAGGGAAGGGAAATTGTCAGTGACCACACACATGCAACATTTTCTGGTCTGTGACTGGGGATTGAGAAGAAAGTCCCATAATTGTTTCACAACAGGTAGGAGATCATGTAAAGTAGCTGTAACTGAGCAACATGTGTTTACAGATTAGACAAAAATACTAGTGGTGAAGAAAAAAGTTGTAGAATTAGTTGGAGGTGAGAGAATACAGTCATTGGACTTTCCGGGCGTGCCAACTTTTTGTGACATGTGAGAGAACATACTACTTGCACCCAACCCCCTTCAGTAGATGCTATATAGTTGTATTCAAACTTCACTGAATCTACGGTGTGCATTTCTCTCCATAAGCCTTCTAATTTAAAGTAAAAAGGATGCCTGCAACGACAGGAGGAGAGAGAGTTCTGTATGATATTCTGCTAAGGACACTCTGCCCCTGTTTTTCTCAATATCTTATTCCTCTCAGAAAATAAAATACCCTGTAATCTTGCACAATCCATGTTATTCTAATGGAAGAAAGTGACATTTAATGGATAATGAGCACATATGATAGAAGAGTGAAACAAACCTATGAACCAATCATTGCAAATTGAAATCTACTGCTGAAACAGGTATGGCTACTACTGCATCACCATAATGACAAACGAGTCTCATGAATAAAAGGTGCACAAGGCAGAGGGGCTGCGGTTGCCAAAATGTGAATTGCGAATATGTGCAGAAGTGTACTTTCTTATTGTGGATAGACACATAAGTTGTGTAAATTGTAGAACAATCAATATACTATGGCATTGTGACAAATTGAATTCTGCTCTGTAGGAGTACAAGGATGAGTAGAGGCTAAAGCGCTCACTCAGCCCTTACATTTCTAAAAACTGAGAGCCAACACAATCATAAAGGTCAAACAGGCACAGTTAAGATAAATGCATCCTTCACCTTTTTTGATAACGTGGCCGGAGGGAACGCTATGCACACAAGCAGAGGCATTGCTATAGGGGTGGGGGGCCCTGGGGAGCTATGGCCCTGGGGCTTTTGGTTGTAGCCCAGGCTAGAAGCTCAGGGGCTACAACCAAAAGGCTAGCTAGTCCTGAGTCCCAACAGTCCCGACATTAGTGTAGCCCCCGATCTTGTTCAGATCTAGCAACACCCCTGTTCTCAAGAGGTGTGTGAATGTGGTTCAGTAGCTACCCATACAACAAATGATAGCAGTCCAAAATAGAGGAATGTCTAATCAAGTTTCTATAAAAATATATCTATACTTTAATCAAACACCCCATGTACAATCATACCCATATGACAAAAGTTGTAAAAAACCAACCATGCAGAGGGAACACTGAATATGTAAAGAATGAATACATGCAGCACTCTGGGTAATGCGACAGGGGGCAACATTCAATTAAAAGAACACAATGGGCCTCATTACAACTCAGGCGTTAAGGGTTAACGCCGTCGTTAACCCTTAACGCCTGATTCCGATTTTAACGGCTGCTTTTAGCAGCCGTTAAAATCCATTGCGCTAAACCGCCTTGGTGCTAATTACGCCACCGTAATTTACGGTGGCGTAATTAGCGCCTTCCCCACTCCCATTATGCCCTATGGGGCAAAAATGGGAATGGGGAAGGGTAACATGGGAAATGGGGATTTACCGCCCCACTCACCTTGGAATGGGGCGGTAAATCCGCCATCCACCATGGTGTAAACATAGTTTACACCATGGTGGTAAAGTTGGCGTACTTACCACCTGGGTCGTAATGACCCCCAATGTACAAAAAGAATGTTTTTTGTGGTTTCAAAAGGAATTAAAATGACCTGTCAGTATGGACTAGGGGGCCACATATCAGTCATAAATATCTTTTTGCAGTGCTTCGGGTTGGTCCGCGCGAGGCACAGGACACAGTTGTCTGTTGCAGTGCAAACTGGTGGAAGGGCAAGGAAACAGTTTTGGCCATATGAGAAAGTTCCTGGGAATCAAAGTTGGTGAAATACAGTCTCTACATGTGGGGAGGGATACTTACTCCGATCTGTAGTGTGCGAGAAGAAATCTGTTTAAGTGTCACAAGATTACATACATGTGGGGATGGCAAGGATCAAGTCCGCAAATCCAACTTGAAATGGGAAATAAACAGCCCCCTTCCAAAGTGGAACACCAATTAAGAGATTACTTTGAAACTCCAACATGTGCATGAATTAATTTCAGTTTTTGTGATGTCATCTTTGATGTCATGGGTGTTAGTCTTAGCAGTGCACAGTGGTGGCGCGAGTTATGGTTGCTTAGGTTAACATAACTGGCGAATTTCTTTTTTTTGTGTGTTTTTACTGGTAACCATAATATGGATAGGTTGTTATTAGTGCAAAATAAGTGTAATGTTCCTTCCAAGTACTTGTTTCACTGAATTTGATATGTTTTTCCGAGGGCAACTGAAACATAGCGTCCCTTTGAGAAGGTGTTTTCTCAGTGAATTACATAGGGTTTTAGTAATGGAACAAACCCTTAACGTCCCTTTAACAATATTTTTTGTCAGTGAGTTTCATAGGTCTGTACTAGTGCAACTTAACCATAACGTCTTTTTAACAACTTTTTTTGTCTGTGAATTTCATAGGTTTTTATTAGTGCTACTTTAGCATAATGTTCCTTCAGAGATATTTTTCCAGTGAATTGCATAGGCCTTTAGCAGGATACCCTTACTTTTTTACGATGTATTGTACAACATACTGAACCTGTGGGCACCATGTTAATGCGCAAAGCAGTCTCTGAGTATGCATCTGGTCACGAACATTGGGTGGCATCCAACCTGCTCAGAAAGGCAAGGCCTCTCTTACATAGTGGTACCATTCAGGAAACACAAGGAACATATGCAAGCAGCATCATATACATGCATTGCAAGGAAAATAGAGTAGGACTGCAAACTGTGTACTTATGAAGCAATCAGGACAAAGGCATTGGGAGTACACCATAACGGAATGCACCAACAGCAGAAGTGACGTCTCCCTTCAACAATCTTACCTCTCTGCTACTGTGCATGGGAACAAAGAACGAACGGCCACAGTAAGGATGGGAAAGTACTAAAACCAGAACATCACTGCAACGTAGCAAGCACAGTACATTTTGTCTGATAATTGCGCTGGTAGTTCAGTATACAGTGGTACAGAAGCAGAATGTTTTTTTTTTTTTTTATGTAGCAATGGCAAGCACCTTACAGTGGCTGGAAGAAAATTTCCCTCATGACGCAGTCACTTATGATAATAACCCCATTGGTACGCACAGTAGTGTGAAACGTAAATTATGTAATATAGCACATTTTCTTTTCTGTAAGAGAACATATTGGAAAGGAAAGCAAGCCAGCACAAGTGGCACCTCTTCCACAGCAGCATAGAGGCATAGGAAAGGAAAGAAACTCTGTAAATAGCCAAATGGACAGCCTGGAAGCGAAAATGGAAAGAATTGGTGAATAATTGTGCCACCTGAAAAGATTGCGTACAAGGGTATATTATGGAAAAAATAAAACAGCACTGGCAAAACTGCACGTGTATCTCTTCCCCATGTCACAGCCCGCCATCCCCTCAAAATCTGTGTGATGGGAGACGTTACAGTGATACCTCAAACTCTTCCTCCCCTCAAAACCAACTTGTGCAAATCCCCAATTCCCCACAACAAGTATCCACTTCTGGTACCTCTTCCCTCTCCTAATGGTGTGTATGAATGTGTGCAAGTAAATGTTGATATGTAAATAGTTGTTGAGTGTATATGTGGTATTGTTTTTTTTTAATGACCTTATGACTCAGCCGCGCACAGTCCTCATACGAATGACCATAATTAAGCAAAAGGGAGGTGTCCTATGCACACCACACCTGCCTGCCCTTTCCGCAATGACAATAGAGGCATCCATATGACACTACTATGACCCGCAAGTCGGCATCTTGTGCACCACCTATAATTACGTGTGGGAGCAGATGTTTTGTCTTTGTGTAAGTACACACATGTGTATCTGTGCCTCTGTGTTCTGATAACACCGCCACTGTGCAGCATATGCGACCAAACTTTTATTAGTATGAGTGCCCACCCACGTCCTACAGGTAACTATACACATAAACATCCCACCTGCTATACCCTATAAACACCCTGCATGTCCCAAAATGGTCGGTGCACGTGTCGCACTATTAATCAGTACAGAAGTGGCAAACGTGTGTATTGGACACCTATGCACATGTGCGCAAGGTATTCCTCCCAAAACGCATCCTACGGACAGCCGTCCCAAGGGAGAACAGTGGCAACATCACCAGGTGACCGCACCCACGCTGCACGTGAGCACTTATTCTGGGGACTTGATCCTGACCAACGGACAGCAGAAAAGTACAGTGTTGTGAAATGTACAGAGTGTTTTTTGGAAATTACACACTTACAAACACACCGCAATGTGCCATTCCACAAGTATATATTTTTTTGAACAATGTCGGCCTGTTTGCAGGGTGCAAGTTCTCCACAGCAGCCCTACAAAAGGCTACACCCCACAGCTGCTCCACAATCTGTTTGTAGCTTTTTTCAGAACAGAGTAGCAGGCCATATAGGTTTGCCCTGTAATTGATGTTGGACTGAATCTGCTGTGCTACACTGCCTTTACAAGTAATGGCAACCATGTCATCCCGGCTCACTACGCACAGTAATGGAGTAAAGTATTAACGATCCTTCCTGTGCACCACACACTGAGTTGCGATAGTCCCTACTGTCCAATTCCGATGGGTATCATACTGAAACGGTACAAATGCATTTCACCAATTACGCCAGAGGCTACGCCCCAATAAAGCAGAAACATTCCTTCTTCCTTTTCCACTTCCTTCTTTCCAGAACGTCGTCAGTGGGTACTGTTAGAATGTTCCACATGCATCCACCAATCACATTGAAGTGCTCTCTATGCAACAGTATTAGTTCTGTACAGCAGTCTTCTGCGTACACACCACACCCAGAAATGGTATTGCGCAATACCTCAGCCTGCTTAGTCTCATTTCCATGGCCATCCTCAAAATCCCCGGATGTGGTTTTCGTGCTGCGTGTGGCCATGGGAGGATAATTTGCAACTAGAGTAGGGGAGTTCATTTATAGGGGTGGCAATGAAAAGAGCCTTCTTTTTTTTTTTTTTTTTTAGTTATTTCTAGTGAAACACCTTTTTTCGGTTTTTTATTTGATTTCATGTTTTCTTGTGCTCACATTGTTACAGTAAACTCTTCACCACATCCTGTAGATGGGCAAACCAAACCGCATTACCAATGGGTAACCACAAAATGCCATTTGCTTGGAAAAACTCAGCATTTCAATAATTAATGAGGTCATTGTTGCAGAAGAACATCCCACGGGTGGACAAAAAAGTATACATGCTTCTGTTGATGAGACACCTTCCAACCTCTGGCTCGGAACAATTTCCATGAGCATTGTCCCATACTCTTCTTGGTGTTATGGATGAGAAAAGCACCTTGGCAGTGGGAAAAAGCATCTTCACTACATTCAGCAACCTCTTCTGTTGATGGAACAAACCTGCACAAGCCACGTAACCCATATGCATACCACTGTAGTGCATGACAATAACATTGACAGTATCAAAAGTGGCCAGGTCTCGGCAAAGTGCATGTATATCGGGAAAATTGCAGTCATAGATAGCACACCACTATGCGTCGACTGCTTCCAAACCGGAAATTGCCATCAAAGTGTCTTTCCTGGTCATACTTGTGCAGATCTATCACAAAGGCATCACCCAAAGTCAACACAATGCGTTTCGCCATGTCAGCCAGCCTCATTACACAAAGTAATGTACAACAGTATGACCGCCCCTTCCTGTGAACCACACCCACAGTACCTGATTGGATGATCCCCACAGTCCCATTTCCATTGGCCAGCATGGAGAGAAGCGGAGAATGTGGCATGTGCGCTTACCAACGTACTGTGAGGCATGCGCCCCAATAAAGCAGGAGCAGTCCTTCTTCCCTTTCCACTATTTTATGTCCACCACTACCTCATTGGGTACGGGTAAATAGTCTCACACACATCCACCAATGCCATCCAAGATTTTAGTATCTAACACTGGCAGTTCTGCACAACACTTCATATGTACCGTTACAAATTAAACCTGCAATTGTCCTGTCATTCAAAAGCACGTCTATCTGCCACTGAGCGTCCATTACGTTCGTAAAAAGAATACTAGTTTTTTTTCCCATCCCCTACCATCAAGCGGCACTTCAATGGTATGTGCCTGCAATGCTTTCATTTACCCATATCATACATTGTAATATCGAAACAGGAACTCTCTGCTTTCCTTCCTACAATGCTACCAATTGTTTTCCCCACTTACTCATCTCCTACATACATCGCAAAAATATGCCACCAAAAGCAACACTGAATCTATCCCACCAACCTTAAGCAAGTTCTCAAAAGGTCACTCTCTGCACAGCTGTGCTTCTGTTTAGGGCTGGACTATTGGAACAGGCTCTTTTTAAATCTGCCCGCTTCTACTCTTCGCCCTCTGCAACTCATCCAGAAGAGGACTACACGACTTTGGCTTGGCCTCAAGCCCAGGGGGATGGTATTTCTCCTGCATTGAAATGTCTGCAATAGCTCCCAGTAGCTGCGAGGAATAAAGTGAAAACCCTCTGAAGTATGCAGACGGCCTTCTGGTCCCTGGGACCACAATACCTTCAACTCTCACTTCCTATATATCTCCATGCTCGAGCTCTTCCCTCATCCTCCTCCAACTTCTACAGGGGGAGTCGCTTCTGCAAGGAACCAGTTGGTGGTAGATGTCTTTTTTCAGCTCAGGCCACCCTCTGCAACAGCTTCCCTGCTTCCCTGAAAGTTGAGGAGAACCATTTCCGGGTCCAGGAGCACCTCAAAGACGTTCTCTTTGCATCTCCTTTTTCTTTGTGTGGTGCAGGCCTTGGCTGTTGGGTGCATGGCCTACGGCCTATGGCCTTTGACCATGCACACAAGAGTATACGGCTTGTCCACACCCATCACAATATAATGGAGCTATGCATGCGTACATGTGTCCGGAAACCACAATCCATAAACCTAACATATACAGTAGCACTTCTACCCAACCCCAGCACCATAACACAGCGATGCATGCAAACATGTAACAGTTAGCAGATTCCACAAACATACCACTGCCTCCGCCACCCCGGCCCACTTCCATTCACAAAGTATTATGTCACAGGCAACCAAACCACACAATCTTCACAGCATTGGGCCTACTCCCAGGAAGCTACAGAAACCAGAATATCCAAGCACATAGGAGATTCACTTCAACCCTACCCTCTTCTATACTAACAGTGTTCCAACACTGTACCCAGTGGGCACACTGCAAGACTTTTCACTGCACAATCTCCAGCCATTCACCGAAAACCGTAGGATGTTCTAAAAATGACCACACCCATGAAACCAACAATATATGCATGTCAGTGCACTTCTGGTGCTCTATGCAAAGTAAAAAGTGCTCCACAACCATTCTGTAAAGGTGCCCATCCTCAGAGGTGCAGTTAAAACACATTGCTGCGGTGGGTGTGGTGAAGGTGTTGGCATTTAGGTGCATGGCCTATGGCCTACGGCCTTTGGCCATGCACCCAACAGTCTAGGCCTTGGCCACACCCACCGCAACATAATCCAGCCATGCATGGCAACATGGCACCAAGTACAACAATCCACACACGTACCACAGCCACCGGCACCCGTACCAAACCTCTGCTCCATTATACAGGTATGCATAGAAAGATGCACCTTTTAGCAGAATTCACAAACTTAACACAACCCCCGGCACCCCTACCCACTTTCATTCACATACAATGGTGTTACTGCTAACCAAACCAACCAACAGTATATGCATGTCAGCTGACCTCTGGTGCTCTATCAAGTCTAAAATGTGCTCCACAACCATTCTGTAAAGGTAAGCACCCTCTGACAGATGCAGTGAAAACTGCATTGCTGCAGTGGTTGTGATGAAGGCCTTGGCTTTTGGGTGCATGGCCTACGGCCTTTGGCCATGCACCCAATAGTCTAGGCCTTGGTCACACCCACCTCAATGTAATTCAGCCATGCATGGCAACATGTGCCCAAGTACCACACTCCACACACATACCACAGCCACCTTCAGTGCTACCCAACCTCTGCACCGTAATACAGCTATGCATGGAAACATGCAAAAGTTAGGAGAATCTACAAACATAACACAGCCTCCGGCACCCATACCCACTTTCATGCACATAGTATGGCTCCCAGCACTCTATTCAGTACACAAAAGCAATACCTCATATGGCAGTACAGTAGTCAGCACTCAGCACAATGGACACTACGCAATCCTATGCGATATGCAGTTTAATCCATATCTACTTCTATGAACACACCATTGAAGAATTGCACCCACTTCACACACTGCAGTATCCATGCACATAGAAGATGCTCTTCAACCCTAACATATTCTATACTGACAGTATTCTAACACTGCACTGAGTGCACACACTGCAGAACTGTTCACTCCATTAGCTGCAGCCATGGAGTAAACCATGTAGGATGTGCCAAGAAGTACCACACCCATGGAATCAACAATGTAGGCAATGCTGAGAAACAAAACAGAGAAGGTAGCAATGTCAAACCTAATTGCAACCATGGCACATAGTTGTCGGTGCAAGGACTTTGTGCAGTGAATGGTACGGGCTTACCACATGGAACACACCGGAAGACACAGTACCTTACAATGTGCATATCATGTGCAATGCACTCTCCTTCTGAAATTGAGCTCCCACAAGTCACCATGGAAAGAGGTGTCTGCAGCAGCTATTGTGAAGTAATGAAGTCTCCCTGCATTCAGCGCACACGGTAGTCGCCTGTGCAGAGACCTGCAAATTGGTGCTATATGCACGGATAATGCAGGCACATCAACGTCTGTGTTCACCTATTGGCATATCTCATATGCACCACTTATCACTCTCCCACTCTTTCCATCCCTTCTTCCCACCACCACATGCCATACTCTATTCAGTGCACAAAAGCCGTACCTCATAGTGGAGTACAGTAGGCAGCACTCTGCACAATGGACACTACGCATTCCTATGGAATATACAGTTCAACCCTATCCACTCCTATGAACACACTATTTGATAATGGCACCCACTTCACACACTGCAGTATCCATGCACATAGAAGATGCACTTCAACCCTTCCATCCTCTATACTGACATTATTACAACACTGCACTCAGTGCACTCACTGCAGAACTGTTCACTCCAGTAGCTGCAGCCATGGAGTAAACACTGTAGGATGGCCTAAGAAACACCACAACCATGGAATGAATAATGTATGCAATGCTCATGAACCACACACAGAAGGCAACAATGTGAAACCTAATTGCAACAACCACACACAGTTGTCGGTGCAAGGTCTCCATCCATGCATGGAATGGGCTACGGACTTACCACACACAACACACCGGAGTACACGCTATCTTACAATGTGCATGTCATGTGCAATGCACTCCCCTTCTGCAAATTAGCACCCACAAGTCATCACAGAATGAGGTCTCTGCACCTGCTATCATGCCGTAATGAAGCCTGCCTGCATGCAGCAGACATGGTAGTCGGCTGTGCAGAGACCCGCGCATTTGCGCTGTACTCATGTATATTGCAGCCACATCAACGTCTTCGTCCACCTATTGACATATCTCAGATGAATCACTTCTAACTCCCCCACACTTTCCATCCCTTCATCCCACCACCACATGGCGTAATATATGTATTGCAATGCACTCCCCATCTTCTATTCAGCTACCACCAGTCAGCATGGTAAGAGTTTGCAGCACAAGCTATCGTGCCCTAACAAAGGCTGCCCGCATTCACAACACATGGTAGTCGCCTGTGCAAGCACCGGCGAATTGGCACAGTACACATGGATACTGCAGGCACATCACTGTCTTCGTCCACCTAATGATCACACATTTCAGATGAACTACTTCTCTCTCCCCCACCCTTTCCATCCCCTCTTCCCACCACCACATGGCATACATTCTGTTTGTCAGTCCCTTTCGGCGCTGCACTGTCCTTCGATTCATCTTCATGGCATTTCTCAAAAACTTTGACGCACAGCACGCTTCCCTCCAGCCAGCCACCGGCCACGTCCAAAGTTCGCCGACAGCACAGCGTACTTCAAGCCAATGAGCCTTCTGTCCGCGGAGTGAACAGGGAAAAATGGGTCTGTTGAGCAGAGCCAGATATCTCTAATTTTTTGAGACATACATTTCAGTTCTTTCTAACAAAATTACTGGTCGGATTTCCACCAAACACACAAAAGCACGCTTTCTGACCCAAGCCCCTGCTCTTGACACAAATTTGGTGCAAATCCATCCTGCCGTTTGGGCTCTAGCCGTGAGCAATATTTTCACCCATTTAGTCTATGGAAAAATGTTTTTGGGACCCACCCTATAACTTTTCCCCACCTGCACGAACTTGCCAAAAACTTTCCGAGCGGGCCATATACTTTCTTTGCAACGTTTGGTGAGGATTCCTCCAGGGGGAGCGATGTTATAAGACCCCGAAAAAGTGGTCTTCCTATGGGTTTAGCAACTTAACCATAACTGCACGGCCACTACCGCGGACTGTGTCATATATATATATATATATATATATATGTATATATTCTCCTTCATTCTCGTAAATGCACCTCAATCCCAAACGTTCAAGTTATAGATTATGATATGGACGTCCTGACAAAGGGGGAGATATCTGGAATTATAAACAAGGGTTTTTCTGGACCTTCTGGTTTTGATGATGAACTACAAGTTGATGTGCGTATAATATGATGGGAATATGATGGGAATAGATATATACTTTAAAAAAGGTACACTTGTGATGTGCCTATGCTGTGTGAGTACCTTCTCCGTGTCACTGATTTCTAGAGGCACTGTTTTTTTAAAATATGGTAGCAGCAAATTGCATTTTTATCGAATATATCTCATCTGGATGTTGCGAACCTGCATTTTGGTTCAGACGAAAAATGAATTAATTTTCAATGTTATTCTTTTGAGGCCTGCGTCTAGGAAAAAAAACGTGTTTTCTTCTGCATTCTTTAAAGGCGAGGATCGGCTCTCAAGTGCTCACGGGCAGAACTGCAGCAATTGCTATTCTCTGAAAGAGTTTAATTCCAGATGTACTAGTGATGCCCTGGACGTTTCAGACAATCAATACCTTGGCAGTCAAACTAAACATTATAAATGACTCAATTAAGCCACCAATGAGCCACCTGTTTCAAAAAATCACCAGGTTAGACGGATCACAATCTTTTTTTAAAACCAGAAAGAAATTAAACCTTATTAACGTCCACAGGTCCAAAGATGTTTATTGTTGTGCAGTGCGGTCCATACTCTTTATCTGAGTTGTCCATGTTGCTTCTAATACATTAGGAAACAGGGAACACATGGTGAAAGTTTACTTTCTGATTTGAATTGTTGTTATGGCAGTGTGGTTACTTTGCATTGTATTGTATTCATCATTTATATAGCGCCCTTTCCCCATTTGTACGGCCTCAATGTGCTTTGTGGTTGGAACGCCCTTGGGGACCGAAGTCCATGTGTAAGAGTTAATTTTAAAATGTGTGTGTGCATTTTGCCAGGTCAGGGCTTAGGTGGGCTCCTAGGCTCCACTAAGCAGCCTGGAGGTCAGGCACGTGGGCGAGTGCTGTTTGTGGTTTAGGATAGAATGCTAGTGGCAGAGATTCGATGTGTGCCCAGCTAGACTGACATTTTTTCATAGGTTGTCATTGTATACTAATGGCAGAGGTGATGAAGTATGTCAGGGGTTTCAGTGTGGATCAATACGCTTTTGTTAATGATTTTGTTTGCTGTCTTATAATTCTGTAAATTGTTTTTAGCCATGCTTGAAACTATATAAGTGTTCAATGTATCCCTGTAAGCAATTGGCAACATAGATTATTATTTCTTTTTGGAGGGGAGGTAAAGCCCTCTAAACCTTTAAGCAGCAAAACTATCTAAGGATGAATGAGTTTACTCGTTAAACACATGGCTGTGACAACAAAAAAAGAAAACCGGGTTTATGTGGAATACAACCTCTGCTTACATACCTCACTCATGAGTAGGATGAGTAGGATGTGATTTACATCATACAGTATTTGGTATAAAACAAACTCCTGGGTAAATAAGAAAACCTCCTGGGTAAATATAAAAACGATTACCAGGCAGGATAACAACCAACACCAAAAACATACATTACACAAAAGGTGGAAGTTAACATATTTTTATCTGGGGAAATAATATGTGTCCCTCAAAAAACGTTTCTCCTCAAAAAGACATAGGGTGTGCTACGACATTCTATCTTTGAAGTGAACAATAATGCACAGAATCAGTTGCTGTCGGTGCAATCCGTGCAATGTGCAAAAGGGTCAGATACACATATTTTATACACCCAGGACAGCAACCTTGTGCAACAATACCCTAATATCTGTATTTACATTACTCAAAACACATGGAATTGTATTGTTGCTCTCTTTCCAAATACTTATGATTTATATCTGATACAGCCTGTGATCATTCAGAAATACTGCAGGTGCAGAGTTATTTCAATACTGTTTATGTGATAAAGACATCATAATGCAGGAACCACCACCATGTATCAACAGGGAGCGTCTGTAGTTACCCCAAGTAATATTCATGCCATCAATAAGTACATACTCCGTAATGCCCCTCTAGCTTGGCTTGGCCCCTAAAGACTGCCTACTTTAATTAAAAATGGAAATCCCAAAGGGCCGTATTTCCTGAACCACAGCCTGTGCCCCCTGGAATTTGTGGCGGACCTGAAACGGCAGCGGGCACTTGTCCGCTGTCGCTTCATGTCCCACACAAATTATGTGCCAAGATGGTAAAGAGCTAGCGGATTCGAGGGCTGGATGATTGTTGGTCAATTAAACAAGCTCTTGTGGGGTAGCCAGGGGGAGGGGGCAAGGAGTGGGAGGGCAAGGAAAAGGCCCTTGCAGTGAGTCTTGGGCTTGTGGGTATGTTGTCAGCTCAAGAGAAGGGGTGCATGGGGTTGAATTTAAGAATTTTGGACCTGGGTAAAATTCCTACTGTCCAGTTATCCAATGACTTCTATGCAATCAAGTGATTGCATGTTTTATTTTGAATATCTTTATGTTCTTGCAATGAGTTGGTCAAATAAGGGACATAGGGCCTGATTTACAAAAGCACTTTTTAAATGGAAAACCCCATTGAAAAAGGTTGTGTAAACATATTGGGCCTCATTACGACCCTTGCGGAAATCCACAGACCGGACCGCGATGGCGTACATAGCGTTTCCGCCATTGCACGAGGGAGCAAAGTGCGGCTAATTACGACCCATCGGGCACGAGCCTCACGCCATGGCGGAATCGGAAAGGCCGCAATGGCGGAAATGACCCCAAAACGCCCCTTACCGCCGCCGTACGCTGCACCAGGTGCAATACCGCCACCCATCTTTGCGGTCACCGTAATGAGCGGTCACCGTAATGAGCGACCAACGCAAATTACGGCCACCGTAAAAGTAGGGAAAGGGAAGTAAAAGCATGTAGCCGGAACGGGAAACAGCACGCCGCACAACTATAAAATCCGAATCCCAACACAACCATTAAAAATCCGACCCTGACACACATCCCAACCCGTTAGCAACCCCAGTTAAAAAAATAAATATGGGAAAGGTAGCCAAGAAAGCGTGTGATCGCAAGCGGCAGGTCCACTTCTCCCGAGAGGAACTGACCGTGCACACCGAGACCCTACAGGAGAATGCCGCCGTCGTCTTCTCCAGTCAAATGACCAGGACAGCCCTTGCCAACATGAAGGCCATATGGGCCCTGGTGGCACAGCGCGCAAGTGCGGTGGGGACAACACCCCGCACGCCACAGCAATGTCGCAAGCGGTGGGACGACTTGCGGATCCGCGTACGCAGCATACTTTCTGCGAACAGGAACATCGGCACAGCTACCGGGGGGGGATCAGAATCGCCCATCAAGTTGACCCCCTGGGAGGGAATCTGCGCCTCCACCATAGGAATGGAGAGCATAGAGGGAGTCGGAGGGATGGAGAAAGGAGTGCCGACAACCGGAGAATCAGGTAGGTTGGCCAAGAGAAACAATGCGAAATCCACAAAGCACGAACATGTGCAGTACCATGTGACCCCATAGTGCAATACATACTTTGCCCTGACAGCGCACCCTAAAAGTCAGAATAAATAAACAAATCAATCAAAAAGCCAAAAACACCCCCTACATGTGCAGCATGCACCCCCTAACTGCAGGCAGCCAAATGAATGCATCCTCAATCCACACGAAAATGAGACCACCTCCAAGGCCCAGTCCCAAATCACCCTCATGTACCACCCCAATGCATGTGATACGTTGCCATTCCAATTCCCACAGACCCATAACTAACGCTCGCCCCTCTTTACTCCACCACAGGGTCTGATACCAACGACGAGCTGCAGGACACCCCTACCAGCACGCCTGCAAAGAGGGCCAGGACCAACGTCCCAAGAGACTCCACCTCAGGTGCAAGGATCAAGACACGGCAGCAGCAGGAATCAAGTGGCAGCACACTGGAGGGGACTGCAACAGGCACCCCAGCAGCCAGCAAGTCCACAACACCAGCACCACAGGTCCCCCCAAAGGACGTATCTGATGGCACTGCTTCTGGTGGTAGCAGCACCATAGGTGACACAGCTGTCATGCCAGCATGCTCCGATACGGAAAACAGTGCTGGCGACGTAGGTACCATCCATGACCTTTCCCAATCCCCCTGCATGTTCCATCCCCTACACCATGACGAAACCACGCAGGGGCACCCTGAAGACGACGACTGGCCAACCCCCACAAGTCCAGTGCCAGGCAACATGTGTTGAGCAGCCCCCCTGTCACACCACCGCAAATGTCCATGGCCCAGCAGAGGCAACAGTCCCTCGACCAGCTGATCGAGCAACAGCAGGAAGTGGCCACGCTACTCAAGGACCATGCAAATGAATGCGGGGGTTCTAGGGCAGCCATGGAAACATCCACTGAGACACACAAGGCACAAATAGAGAAAAGTAGTGAGAGCCTTCATCTTCAGGTGCACGCAGTTCAGCGTCAGGGGGCACGGGCACATTCCTACGTACGCACATGTTGTGCTGCATGACACATGCCATGAGCATCTTAGAAACCTTCTCATGGCTGTACATGAGTGCCCCGCCAGACCTGCTGAGGCAGCGGAAACGAGCCTTCAGTAGGCCGAATGCCTGTTCAATGACCACACGGGTACGTGAGTGGGCATGGTTGTAGTCCTCCTCATGCTGGTTCTGTGGGTTCCGTATTGGTGTCAGGAACAATCTCCTCAGCGGATACCCGGCATCACCTATATGAGACAGATAAGGGGTGTCAGTGGAATGATAGTGCTAATTGGCCCCCCCACCCCTTCCTGCAAGATAAATGACGCATCAAATAGGCCACGATGTCATGCATTGAATGAGACTCACCGAGTAGCCAGGATCTGTGCCCAGCGTGTCGCTCCATGTAGCGGGGTATTCTTGAGTTCCTTAGGACCATAGAATCATGGGTGGATCCTGGAAATCTGGCACAACAATGCGTGAAGATCTTGTTCGCGTCACACACCATTTGCACATTTATGGAATGGAACTGTTTCCGGTTGCGGTACTGGACCTCCATGGCAAGTGGGACAACCAATTCAACATGGGATGCCGGCAAGTGCATGGTATCCAACTTTTGCGTTGGTCATCTCCTGGGCCGTGCGTGGTAGTGTGATGTGGTCGTCGGCGTGCTTCAGGAGGGCATCGAGCACTTGGAAGAGTGTCCGTGAGAACAGTGGCTGTGAAATGCCATGCAACTGTCCGACTGTGTGCTGGTATGTGCCTGTGGCCAGGAAGTGGAGTACAGACACCACCTTCAGTAGGGGTGGGATGGCGGTTGGGCTATCAATCATGCTCACGAGGTCTGCCTGTGTCATGTCCACAATGGAGATGATGGTTTGCCGGTCCAAACGGTAGAGGGTGTGGATCTGTTCAGCAGTGAGGTTGAACGGATCAGCACGGATGCGTTGGATTGCGGGCCGCCTGCGTGGTGGTAGTGGCTGTGCTGGTGGCCCTTGCTGCACCTGCCTTGCCATCCTCCTCCTCCTCCTTCTCCTCCGTCTCCCCTGTGCGGCCGGTTGTTGTACCTGTTGTTGTTCGTCGTCTTCTTCCAGTTGAAGTACTTGCAGTGCTATCTGCTCCCCCAGGGCCAACATCGCTAGTGCTGCCGGTCGCATTTTGGAGTGGTAGTGGTCGTGGGAGGTGCTTGGGTCTGCTATATATGTGCTGTCGGCCTGTATGGCTTCCACCTGTGCTGATTGAATGAATCTGTGGTAGCTGCAATCCCTTCTGGCCGAGCACGTCCCGCCCGTAAGGCTGCATATGGCCGCATGGCATCTTGGGATTGCAATCATGTATCAAATCCCGATGGCAGTGTGATGTACTTTGACAGATTATTTTGCTATGCTCACATTGTTACACATGCTGTATTTGCTATCGCAGACATACTTGTGGGGACTCAGTGGTATGTAGGGCTCGAACGACGGAGGACCCTCATGCAGCACAACTACGGACTTCACCGACGGGCGTGGCCTCCCAATCGTGATAGCAGCCAGTTAGCATTATCACACACAGCCGCACTACATTGATATATTAGTGGATGCAGGCGTTCACAGACGCGTTTCGGGCGTAATGTTGCAAATTGGGAATTCGAAGGACAGCGTTCGTGGTCTTGTAGTAGCGGCGGGGATACGCCCACGGGTCTTGCTGGAAATGTAACGTTCTATTGTAGAATGTCCTTGGGACAGGGCCCATAACGAGCAAGCAATGAATGATATTAATTGAATGGCATGCGCAATAGCGTAGTGGCCGATAAGGCAGGACGTTTAATAATCCATGTTGCCACACAACACTGAAGATCCGGCCAGGTGCACACTGGTGTTTGCAGACTGCATTACGCACAGACGCAATGGAAGCTTCTAATATTATGTGAGTGAATATACATGCGATTGCATGGCGGGATGTGGGAATGATGAATGGATGCATGGACAGTAACAGACGTTGGCAATGGTCTATTTACACCTGTTGTCTACATTATGATTCGCTGCTACTTTAGGGGGGTATATGTTCCGTTGGAGTGGCCGTGCATGCATATGGGTGTGTATTTTGTGTGTGTGATGAGGTGTGTAATGCATCAGGAGTCCCGTAATGCATTCGGTTGATTTGTCTTTCTTTTGGGTGTCAGGTATCTGGTGCCCTTTTGCAGATGCCATCTGTACGCCACTCCTCCAGATGGGTTTTACCCTCGACACCTGCAGCTTCGGGTGAATCAGTGGAGCACCATTACGATCTTATGGGACGATCGCCAATGGGCCACATGCCCTTACGCAGTACTGGTGGCTAGGTGTGACATTTCGGCCATTCAGCTGGACTAGTGCCTGCCTCATGGGACGGACCTGCGGTTCTTGCCCCTTCCATGTTGCCTTTTGGGACGTTAATGTAGGCCCTGTGTGACATGAAGGGACAGGGCGTCACACAAGTGGAAGCTGGTCAATTGTAGCGGATGCGGCCCTCGGTGATGATGGATGTTTTGGTGTTAAAGTGCATTTTTGTGCTGTCCCTTTGTCATTTGGATGTCCATTTAAATATTATTTCACTTTCTCTACGTGTTGCGTAATTCATTGCAGGTGATGTATCTATTTCCTATTATTGGCGCTATGTTTCGTGAGTTCATCTGCATTTATTGTGTTCCGCATTCTGGGTTGCGTTGCGTGGTACTGTACTGGCAGCGATTTCCTACGTAGCACTGTATGGTGACGGATTGGGCCTGATTGTGACTGTTTACATGATGTGCTGCTCATGGGAGGGGGATTATCTTTTTGCCAACTGGTGCCTGTCAGCCAGGTGGATTGGTGGGATGATGGGATTATCAGAATATGGATGGTCACAGGTGCCTGTGTTTGCGTGCGTTTGTTGGAGGGGACTGGGGTCATGTCCATTGGATTTGAATCTGTATTCGTGCCATCTGTGTCCTGCAGCTCCTGTCGGACCCTCTTGTGATGGCCTGGCTGCTCAGTCGCTCTGCCGACTTGTGTGGTACGTGCTTCTGCTGATGGTTGGTTTTTTAACTGGCAGGGGTACAGGGCTGGTGCATTCTCCCTCAGGATACTGCTTTGGGGGTTGCCTTGCGCTGGTGGCAAGCGATGGGGGACTACTGTTGTATTGTATCATGTATTCTTGCTTTTCATTTTGGTGTCCTTGTACCTTCACATGCCTGTGCTGCATCAGTACGGCTATGGTGGCATGCCGTGCATGGATGGCCACTCACGGGCCGCTTTGAGCCCCTGCATGCATTTCTACGTTGGCATGCATGGGTGGATTGTAGTTTTCACTGGTTGCATAGTGTGAGTACATTGCGCCTGCCAGGAGTTGTGCAATGTGGCCAGGGAGTGGAGTACAGGCACTCAGTGGGCCATTTACGGTTGGTTCACGATGCCGTATTTCTCGCCATGGCGGAATGGTACTTTCCGCCGTCCTTGATGGCGTTCAGTACATGTCCGCTAGGGTCAGAATTCGCGTACCATTGCGCCATGGCGGTACTTCCGGTTTTGCAGGGCGCGCGTGCGCGTACTTGGTGCAGTTAGCGTTGCCGTTCACTGCGGTGTCGCTAATGGCATCGTACTTTACGGTGACGGGTCATAATCGCAACGAGCGGTATTCGATGGCGGTATTGCATTTCCGCCATCGTTTTTCCATTTCCGCCAGGGTCGTAATGAGGCCCATTGATTGAAATCAATAAACAATTACATGAATTTCCAAGATTCAATAGTTTGCAATGCACATTAGCCTCAACATCATTACATTGCATCACTGCCAAATGGGATTGTGGATAGCGAGTAGGCACAACACTTGTTATGCAACTTCGGCCTAAAGCTGATTGGCAACCTTTTGAATTGAAATCCTGTGGCTTACTCGTGGACAGACCTGCTGATGGTTGCTTTAACACATATTATGAACAACACAAACATGACTGCAACTGCAGTACCACTACACAGTGAATTGTCACGTAATGGCTCAAGTACGTGGTGAATTCCAGCTGTTACCTAATGGTATAAATCCTTCAGAGCAGTAGAAGCAGTTTGTCTTAGAGCAGCATGGTATACGACTTCAGGGACAGATAGCAGCACCTCTGCAACATCAACAGACTGGAGGGTATCACTTCATTATTTGAGTACATTATTATTATTATTATTATTATTATTATTATTATTATTATTATTATTATTATTATTATTATTATTTTCGTTTTTATTTTGTTTCTTTAAACCTTTACAAAAAGAAATTAGGTTTTACAAAAGAACGTAAATAGAATTATATTACATAAACAATCTTAAAACCAAATAGATGCATAGAAAACATTCATTACAATTGATCAAGAGCCAGCTGTAAATAACAAATGATACAATTCAAAAACAAAACTAAAGTAACAAAGAATGCTATGACAGAGAGAAATCAAAAATAATTATTTTTATTTTATTTTAATTTTTATTATTGATATAGCTAATTTTAAAAATCTACTTTTCAATATTTGATCACAACATTTAAAATATTTGCAATTAAACATACAAAAAACATGATAAAAATCAAAAATAATTTAAGAGAATCAAGATAAAACTTCATCATGTTAAATCAAAAACATTTTTAAAACAAGCAATAATACTAATTTTTAAAACAAGAATCTCCATGGAGCATTGTTAACCATAATGTTTCAGTAAAAACTTGATGAATGCTTTGTACAAACTGTGCAAAATAATAGATTTGTTCGAGAAGCAGAGTAGGGCATTTAAGTAGTAAATGGAAAAGACATTCCTCTACTCCTGTTGTTAAGCAGAATCAACAGTATTTCCATAAAGACAGATGCAGACTAAGTGCACTAAACATGTCTTGGGTTCAGTAAACATCAAATCGAAATCTCATCGTATTGTTTCTGATTGCTCTGGTAGGTATTTTTTTGTCGGAAAACCATTTAAGTGGAGAAATGACCTGCAGGTAGAGTTTTGTACTCAAAATGGCACCATTGTTATCACACCAGTCTTTCACTATAATACGTTTTTTTAAAATCTTATTTGTATTCTGAATTAGAATTTGTAATGAGAAACCTAGGTTATTAAGAACAGTTTCACTCTCCTTTTTGAGTTCGGAGATAAACACTTCAGAGTTTATTTTCACCCAACAAAGAATACACACGTACATTTGCAGGAACAGTAATACATTTTCTTAATAAGGATAGTATTTTCCACTATATGGCGCTTTTTAAAGATTGTAAACCAAATTCATAGTGAAATGCATAGTTGGGAACACATTTGAGAATAAACTCAATGTAAAACCAGCCGTTAAGGACGGGACCCGCAAAGGAACCTTGGAGGTAATTACGGTACCGCAATTTGCAGTACCGTAATTACCACCTTCCCCATTCCCATTGAGCCCTATGGGGGCAAAAATGGGAATGGGAAGTGCCATGGTGAATGGGGAATTACCGCCCCCACACACCTTGGAATAGGTCGGTAATTCCGCCATTCACCATGGCGGACTCGGTAAAACACCGGCAGCAACCATGGCACTAATAGTGCCATGGTTACCACCTTCCGTGTAATGAGGCCCAATGTAGACACTGTGTAAATGGAAAAAGAAACCAGGTTAGTTGTTAGTAGATGCAGTAGTTCCAATCACACCGGCCTAATTTCAATGATATTTGTGACAAGGTAGAAAGCCTCAAGCCCAAGCCTATCAGGCGTATCAGGCACGGGCGTGGCTTCACGCCAAGCTAAATTCAGCCGTATATGTAAAGTCCCAGAACAAATGCACAGAAGTAAAAATGAAGCGTTGCCACAGCCGTCTGGATGGATCCTCTGTGGGTCAGCAGGCAGGAGATCTGGCAGAGTGGTCTGGCATATCAGGCACTCTGCAGGCACTCCGGGAGTCCATTATCGAAGGGGATTGGAAAGCTATACTTTACAAAACCTTGATCAGAGTGTCTTCTACATCACACCTACTTTCTATCAACTCCATCATGTTGATTTTTTTTTTTCTCACGTTTTATATCCCCTTTAGGGAATCATATACCATTTGAACATGCCGTCTCTGGCACTCTATGAACCAACTCCTCCACGAGTAGTTCTCTTGTCCTTCACACGTGTAAGCTTTCTCCTACCTACACCTGTGGATGTTCTCTCTCTCTTCTGGTTCTATCCAAATACAACATCACCTACAAACCATTCAGTTTTTCTATCTTTTCAAATCTAAAGCACTCCCTCAACCCTTCCCATATTCATTCTTTCAATTCACCCCCATAGGCAATCTCACAACTTCAACCCACTTGGTTACTATCAATACCTCTGAGTTTCTTCATCCTTTTTTAAAATGTATTTCCTATTCTCCCCTACCTGCAACCCCTATTGGTAAATGAAATCATGGTGCTATTTAGGTTCCATTTAGATTAATTCCTGGCTTGCTTTGAGTGTGTTCCCTTGTGCTACATAATAATGATCTTGTTGCATTCTTTGGTGGGCTGTACAAAACTGAAAATTGATGCTGAAAAAACGCATGGGATTGATTGTGCACAGTGCATCTATACAAATGGGGTGAAATGCACATAGCATAAAACAGGGATTTTACTTGGAGTAGTGTTCCTCCCCATGTCAAAGCTGCTGGAGACAATGCACTATGAATCTTTAATTAATTCATGATATTTTAATAACACGCTTCAAACCGGAGACCAGCCTCTAAGCACGGGACGTGGATGCAAACCTGTGTTGCTCTGCGTTGTCTTGCTTCCAGGACAAACACGTTGCCCCTGAGCTATCCTCCTGGCTAACACCTACACTGAATGCCACTTGTATGGCAATACATAGTTAATAGCATTCAGCTTTTGAGCTGTTTACCCAGTTCACCATAAACAAGTCTTACATGTGTGTGTCATGTACTGCTTTGACTGAGTGGTCTACGTTGAGTTCACCCATTCTTGGTCAAGTCCATTGGATTCCTCAGTGGCTTTAACTCTTCAGTCACAGGTTCAGTTAATGATTCGGAAACATATTGCCACCACCTATATTGTGAATGGTGAGGAAGTTTAATGATGTGTATGGTACAAACTGTGAGCCCTGCTGCCCAAGAGCTAACATTTAAAACATGTTTGGGACAAGTGGCAAGATGTCATCACTTGGGCCAAAAAAGGGGCTGTCTGATCCACAAAGGGCATCTTGATGTTCACATTTTAAATGCATGCTTTTTAACTCTTTGGATTTATAAAGATTTTTTTTATTTTTTTTATTTTATAACGTGCGTTTTGAAAATTGATTTTGAGAAATTGACAGCATGTCAAAGGATTGCCATTTGGGCTTCTGCTACCCTCAAGTGCTGGCTCTCTTTGATTCTGGCAGACATTTCTCGGAGGATGACTTGATAGGAGGTAGTGGAAAACAATTGCTCTTAAAGTTGACAACTATGATTTGATCTCAGATCTAGAGGAATTAGAGGTTTCATAGGCCTGCTGGAATGGATCATCTAGCCAAGCAGTACTTTCAGTAACTTCAGCTGTAGCCTAAAATCTATCTAGGTAAAGTGTAGTGAAAATAAGCGTTAAAGTGTAGGTACATTGACTGTGCTAGAGGGATATGTCCAAAGGCCCCGTCAAAGCCATCTTAATGTAATCATTAAGATCCAACAGAACACTGAGAAAAAGGTGTAGCAGATTATTAGAGCAGGAATTGGTGCCAACAAACCTAAGCACAAGAGATAAAAAATAATTAGCAGCACGTTTTCCTGCTAACTGTCTGTGACATGCAGGCAGCGCCTAGATGCCCGAGGGTTTAGTGCGCTATACAAATGTATACATAAATAAATAACTCTATGAATCTTTTTGGTTCAGGACATATTACAAGTGCATGCGGCGGTTAGCGAGAAGGGACCTAACCGGGAGCCTGGACAGGAAGAACCCCCTTCAAAAAAGCATTGCCAAAGGGCAGTGCGTTGAGCGGTGGGCCGTGCTTCGAGGTACGGAAAGGGCAAAGGGGGAGGGTACATAGTGCAGCCAGCTCAACTGCGGGAAAGACACGCACAATTAATGTGTAGTTCTTACTAAAGACAGTCCACGTGATGTTCTGCAAGGCCTGATTTTAGTGTGTGGCAATCCTGTCACAAACTATGAGTGCTAATTTCAATTTATAAAAAGGGGACCACAAGACCCGCAATGCACAGTGGTGTCAAATTTACAGCTAGGATTAGCTGAGCGAATTAAACCGGACAAGGCACAACTTGAGAACACTGCAAAGGAGCATGTGATGACGCCTGATTTTGTTTCAACTTTCAAAAAGGCATGCAGCTTTAGATTATAAATGATTTGACATCTGCAGTTCAATGTACCAGAGACTTATTTTTTTATTTTTTATTTTACAAACAAGGAATCATTTAGGGACTCAACTTGGCACCTATGAATAACTCATTCATTAACTCAATAACTCATTGCATTAGAGCACCGATAGCGAGAAATGGCATATGTGGAGGGACACAAAGCTTGAAGGTTTTGTTTGGTATTTGTCCTCCGATTGACAGCCAATGGCCATGCTAATCCCTATGATCAGTTCCACCCACGTCCTGCCCCTCTCCTCCCAAAATACCTCCTCGTGGCAACTCTTTCGGGATGCTTTCATCAACCCGTACCATCAAACCTTTCGCTCAGAATGCCTGCCAGTGTTTGTCCAAATCAGATTTAATGACTTCATTGGAGCAATACACACGCTATTAGTGTAATAAATAGGCCTAAAATCACTCGATTTATAAGCACTATGCCTTTACTTTACTGAAGTGCTGTTAAAAACAAGCACTGACAAAAAACAACACATTTGTCTTGTGTAAAGTATTAGGCATTTGCCGGGTACTGCTATTAGTTGCGCATGTACTTACACCATGTTGCACCTGCTAGCATCAATGGCCAGTTAGTACCATTACGGCAGTGCCTGACAAGTGCCTTTTGAATGCCTACACAAAAGCACACATTATTGGTGTTGCCAATGCTTGTTTTTATACAGTTTCTGGTTATTTGAATTCAAGTAAATATCTATCAGGCACCTTCGTTTAGTGTAGAGGTTTTTTTGCTGTTGAGATGCAATTGCTCTGTTATCAAAGGTTATTCAAAACATGCAAAGACAGGATAATAACTAGTTGCATCCCAGCTCGACACTTTGCTGAGTTATGAACAAAGAGAGGTGTCACCTCGTGGACGGTGCGCTGCACAGGCTGAAAGTGGAGAGGGATTCAAATAACATGAAATCACAGTTAGCAGGCCATTAGGTTTATGCAAAAAAATGGGTTTATAGAAAATATAGGACAGGTCTGCCGACACGTGTTTCGACCCAGAACCGGGCCCTTTTCAAGTTAAAGCTGTTTTAAATTTTATTACATACAACACACATGTGAAATGACAGGAGAGCAAAGGAGGGGGGGATATGAAACAAAAAACGTAGATGCCCCCATAAAACATCAGGAAGGTGGGGGCATAAGTATGCAATAAAGAAAGGTAAAGGCGACCAGAATATGTATATGCATCATACAAGGTTCATAAGGGCAGGGTCAAAAGCAAAAAAATAAACACAAAGCAAGACAAAAAGTCATTTGGAGAGTAAACAACAGTGAAGGGTTCAAATGGAGGATTCAAATTCAGACCCAATTAGGTCACATCGAAAATGCAAAAGAACATTACCCACGGAGACGTAGATTGAAGTTGGAAAGAGCCACCAATCAGTCCAAAAAGGGGAAAAGACGAAAGCAAGAGAGACACATTGAGGAAAAAATGTGCCACTCTGATTTGGCAATCTAAGACATTTTACATCTAAGGATAGAACCTGTACTGGGTGAGATTTATGGTGTCACATGTGCATACTGTGGGCCTACTATAGGCATCTCTAGTGAGGACGATGTAGAAGGTAAGTTAGTAAGACCAGAAAAATGTGGTGCCACTTTCCAAAGTTAGTGACATAGGGCCTGATTCATGGAATAATTTGTGCCAAAAATCTTGCTCTTGCGCGAAATTTTGTGCAAGTCCCCGTTCGTCGATTCATGGAACACAAGGCGCAGGCTTATCTGATATTTCCAAGGAATCCGCGCCGGCCCAACACGTCACTGCAACACTACGAAAGGCCTTGCGCGAGACTCCACGTGAATGGCCTGCCGGTGCTGCACAGCCACCAAAAAAAAGGGGCTGAACACATGGAATGGGGAAGAACAAGCACAAATATTGGCCTAACGAGGGACTTTCCACAGTCAAACAATCGCACTGCCCATACGTGTGCAAAACAACTGTATTCATGGAAATGAATAGGGATCACCAGTGTGTGAAAAAGCGTGCGCAAATCCCGTAACAGCTACACCACGCGATAGCAGGCGTAAATGTCAACACATACACTAAGAAGTGCATAATAAGCATGCGCAATCAACAAACAGCCACAATGAATGTACGATTTGTTGCAGCAGTGATCGTGGCACCCCGCAAGAGTAGGAGGATAGCCAGGGCCAAGATCTTCCACCCAAGGACCAGCCTTTTTGGGATGCCTGACAACCAGGTCTATGCCAGGTATAGCTGCATCCCTCATATCATCCTAGACCTGGTCACATAGTGGGAAGATGACCTCACATCACCCACCCTGTGCTCCCAACTTCTGAGCCCCTTGCAAAAGTTGCTCACTGTACTGCATTTTTTGTCCACTAGCTCATTGCGGCGCACCACCGCCATAGTCAGTGGCATTTCACAGGCCCCACAGTCACACTGCCTATACCACGTATCTATATGCCCAGAACACCTGCAGAAAAGGCAAGCAGTGGTCCAGGATTTTTATAGGGTGGCACACTTCCCAATTGCGCTAGGTGCCATTGATTGGACACAGGTTGCTCTAAGTCCACCTCGAGCAACAGAGAATATCTATTACAACCAAAAACATTGGTACTCCATCAAAGTTCAGGTTGTGTGTGATGCCAAGGTCATAATTACTTCCGTCTATGCCAACTATCCTGGCAGCACCCATGATATTTACATCTTCAGAATGTCCCCCTTACACCGGGCCCTGGAAGCTGGGAAGCATTGCAACATATGGCTCATTGGTGAGAAGGAATGGTCTTGCACATGCATGCATGATGCACACAGACAAATAGACACTGTCAACAAATGACAAACATTCTCACCTCTACAGGGGACAGTGCCTACCCTCTGAGCACATGCATCTTGATGCCAATAGGCAACCCAAACACACCTGCCCAGTGGACAAGGTGGTGGCACCTCATCCACACCCACAGGCCTGCAGCTTGTGTATGGCTGGGCAAAGGGCATACATACCCAGCTTATGCAATTGTATTTCTACTAAAATCCCTCACCTGTGGAGTGCACACAACCCCGCTACAACCCTCTGCCATTCAGTGATAACAATGGGCCACTTAGAATTAAAAAACCTTTTATCTTGTGTTTCCAAAAGAAACACATTGAAGAGTGATTATGCCACTACCAACATGCCAATCAATCATCAATCAATGAAGTTACCTCTGTGTCACCAAATCCATCCCATATGTAATGTAAAATGATAATGAGAACATGGTATGGTATGTTAGGGTATGATAAAGTTAATTTATAAAGGGCCTATACACAAGGAAAGTTTCTCAAAGCGGTCAAGGAGGGACGGAACAAGGGGAAAAAGAACCCTTGTTCAGAGGCCTTGAAAATCTCAAACAATAATAGTCTGTACAGGCACAGTAAGTGCATAGTATACAATTAACAGTGGAAGTAACAGTGAATAGGTCTGACAACGATTCTACAGTTTTACCAAGAGCATGAATGTGACACCATGTAGGGAGTGAGGACAGGGTGGAACAGACGTTCTACAGGCATCGTGCAATCACATAGAACAAGTGCACAGATGTTTACAGGGGAGTGGTAGGTGGAGGGTAGGAACAAGTTATGTGGGGGAGTCCAAGTGCATCCATTCGGTGGAGGCTGGGGCAAGTGCAGAGAGATGCAAATCTCTAGGGTCATTGACCAAGTGCAGTGATGATGAGGCTAGTGCAGGGACCCTGGAAAAAAGGAGGTAGAGAGGGATAGAGCAGAGGGATAGGTTAGCAGGGGAAAGGAAGAGAGAAAGAGGAGTAGAAGAGGAAAGTCTTGAGGAGTTCCTGGAACTTAAGGAGATCAGGCTCCATATGAAGGGTTGCAGGGAGGCTATTCCAGAGGGAGGCCCCTGCTGAGGATACATATCTTCCTCCAAATCACTTTTTGGAGATCTGGCTCACTTGAAGAAGGTTGCAGGTACATGAGGGGAGGGGTCGGGGGGACAGCATTTATTTAGTAATTGTTGCAGATAGGTAGGTTCAAGGCCCCACCAATCCTTGTGGACAATGCAGAGGTTCTTAAATTTGACCCTTGCAGCCACGGGCAGCCAGTGGAGGGATTTAAGCACCAGTGAGATGCAGTCCCTTGTCTTGAGGCCAAGTATAGTCTTGCAGTTATGTTCTGGATGAGTTATAGAGGGTGCAGATTATAAGCAGGGAGGTTGATAAAGAGGCAGTTGCAGTAGTCCAGCCTGGAGATAACCAGGGCTCTGGAGACATTGACCTGCTGGGTGAAAGTGAGATAAGGTAAAGTACCTCTGAAGAGGTGTAGCTGACAGTTGTACTTTTTAAAGCTGTCCAAAATGTGACATGAGAAGGCAAGATTGTGAATGTTGAAAAGTGTTGCGTTATAGGCATTTTGGGGTTTTTGTCAACAAAACACATGACAATTGTAGGCACATTTTGGTTTCACTTGCAAAGTGCTGTTTTTCTCTCTGCACTCTGTTTGCTGGTGATGGAGCCCACTGGCACCTTTTCTGCAGGGTGTGCTCTATTCCCCCGCACATGCACCATGGGTGGCAGGTTGAGCATCCCTCTTTTTGTGTGCTGAAGCACACGGTTTTTGTAGGGTTTTGGCGCGCACAAGGGTTTTGCCGCCATTGTTGCTGTTTCTTTCCCCACAACTGGCAGGGTGATGCCGCATAGCATAGCGGAGTGGGTCAATACATCCCACAAGGCAGTGATTGAAATGTGGAATTAGTTTGCTGGACATGAGGGCTCTGCATATGGTATAGTAAGGATGGGGCACACACAGGAGTGCTTTATGTAGGATGGAAAGTAAGCAGCAGGAAAGGAGTGGTAGCAGAGATCAGCAAGAGCAGCTGCCAGAGAGGAGATGTTGCCCTTGATGGTTCTGGATGAGCACCGGCACACACGTTTGGATGGGACTATCTGGTGACTTCTTCAGTGGAGACATGAGTGAAGGAGGAGAATGAGGAATGAGCAGGGTGAGTGGTAGTGGGGGCAGAGTTCCGGAGGGTTGTGCTTGAAGAGCCTGTCACAAGTAGGTTTAGTATGTCCTTGGTATTTAAAAAACAAATGATATGCAAGTGCATCACAAAGGTGCTGTGAAGGGGTATGCGCAGAAGATACAGTGGATGGGTTGGCAATTACAGAAATACTTACCTTTTCTGCTCCCGCCAGGACCATGCTTGATGTCACAATGTAATTCGGGCCACCAAGGGAACTGCTAAGGAAGAAATAAGCAGACAACACAAAGAAATGTAAAACAGCAAGCAACAATAAAGGCATACTAAAAGTATAATATTAACCACAAGACCATGTTCAATGCAGATTTCATTGTCAAAACATACAAATGGTCAAATAGCATTCAAGCAAATGCAGCACTAACATGCATCCAGCTGTAGTGACCTAAAATCTGCAAACACCATGGTGCAGCATGCGTGGTAAATGCATGAGAAAGCACCAACACCACTAACCCTGATGGTACACAACATATCATCCCCAAAAAGCATAAATACCCACATGTATGTGGCTTTAAACTGGTGCTGCACATATCCATAATCAAGACAGGTCAAATGTGCCATTGAACCATAAACCCACAAACACTACAAGGGATGTGAAGTGTCACTCATAACACATGATCCAAGTGCCATGACCCACACATCAGCATAAGCATCAACACCTGTCACAGGCCACAAACAGTTGGCCATGCTACCCACTTCAAAACAACCATGAAAGCCCCACACAGTTAGAATGCCCACATTTTAGAATTAGTAAACAGTGGCCCCAGAAATCCATCAAAACAACATGCCCACACCCATCATCAGAAGCACCCCGTGTGAAACATGCACCCCTTAAGAAGTACTGGTGGACCACAAGACAAGTCAATCCCAAGTGAACACATACAATGCCAGACTCATCACAAACACCATACAAGTGTCAGCAAACGCCATTCACTAACATGTCCAGGGAACACAACTGCCTTGCATACGATGCACACCATCGGGAGACTCTTACCCTAAATGAAATAAAATGCATAGTAACAACATAAACAACATGCACATCCATGACAAAACATGATTTGATACAGAAACTATGCAGCGACCACCCACTGCAGGAGCAACACAGGGTGCCAGAGGGTGACTAGAAATAGATAGTGATCAGCCTAGGAGTGCAGTGTACGACAACAGAGATAGGGAGAGAGAGTGACCAGAGAGGGAAGGCCAAGGAAATGCCAGATCAAGGAGGACACTGCCTGGATTGGAGATGGACAATGACATGCTGTACAGCACAGTAGGTGCGTCCATAGAGGAATACACATAGGTAGGTCACACAGTGACCTGAGCACCACTCAAACCACACTGGCAAGTTAGCATGCAAAGCACACATAGGATAATCAAGACATGCCGCAAATATGCACACCAATGACGCATGATCAAAATGCAAGACAGTGCTCAAGCTTACCTGCTGACTGCTCCGGCATGGTGCCAATCCCGCATCACCTTAACCTGGAACTGTGTCTTCTAATCAGGTACAGGAGGGACAGTGACTGGTCGAAGACACAGGGAGCATGGATGTCAAAGGGTGCAGGTTGTTTACCCCAGCACAGCAGTCACCGCCAGATCACAGATTACTGTAACAACACGGGAGAAGACATGAAAACAGCTATAGTGAAGTACCATTGACACAGCACACCTGTGTGAAACCATAATTACCTGCACATGCCATCATTAACCTCACTATGCATGCCTGCATGTACACCTCTGCACATGTCATGGCCTTGTAAACAGCACACCTCAAAGAAAATAAAGGGAAAAAAATACAACCCAGGCCTGGGGTGAACAAAAGTATCTTTAAAAAATATTTACAAAATAAAAATAATACATGTCCATTATGGACCGGGGGTGTCCGCCGAGGAGGAGGGAAGGGCAAGGTGCATGTCAACTTCCACATGAGTGGATGTTGAAAAAAAACAATGCCCTCCATGTGCTCATGGACCGCATGTCTATGGTGGACCGGGAGGCATGTCTCTGCTGGCACCTCCTTCCTGGGTTGAATCAGAAGGTGGTAGTGGTGCAGGAGGCTCACCACGCAGTGCCCTGGCCTGTTCCTCAGTAGCAGTGGCCATGCGTGACACTGATGAATGCACCAGCACACTGACAGCTTGCAGGTCACCATGCATAACCTCACACCATGCACAGAGTTCCTCTGAGATATGCTGCCTCAATTGTAGCATCTCCTGTTGGAACAGTCTCCTGGTGGCTGCCTCTTTTCTTGGATTGCAGCTCTGTGGGCCAACAACTCTTGCCTTAGGGCTTCCCTGTGTGACCGACCCGCTGCAAGCAGGGATACCTGCAGAAACCTCAGATCTGCCCATTGGCTCCTGCTGTTGTCCTCCATGTGCAGCCTGTGTGAGCAGCATGTGGACCGCATTACCTGCAGCTGGTGCTCCACCTGTGTTGCTGGTGGGATAATCAAACTGGCCACCTTATCCATGCCCTCATAGGCAGCACCCTGCCAATTCACGGCATGCCACATCTGCTGCTCCCATACTGTCTGCACAGCTTGCATATGTCCCCAAAATGTGCAGGGCCCACACCTGTCTGATCCAAGGGAACATGGCCATTGCTGTGATGCCACTGTCTCTGGCTGCAGGACTGCAACCCCCCTCCCTTGGACATCGGGCCCAGAACCAGAAACCAATACATGGGAACGTAGCCTTGCATCCATAACCACCACAGACAGCCATGACACCACTGACTGGCCTTGTGAAGGCACCTGACCCCCTGCAGACTCACAGGCTCCAACTGCTCCAACACTTGCTAAACTCACCTCCACCAGCATTGAGGATTGCACATCCAGTTCAGCACCAGTGCTACTCGATTCCAAAGAGTCAGTGTCATTCCAGGATAGTCTGTAGCACCATTGGATTCTCCTTGCCTGCCACGCCATGCCCTCGACTGGACCGGCATAGACTCTTGTTCCTTCTCTTTCTCCTCCTCTGCATCTGGTGCCTCCTCACCTGCACAAAGAAATAAAAAGACATGCGGATTCATGTGAAACGTGTCTACAGTAAACATGTGTATCATAATGCTGTCATGCACACAATGCAGGGCATGTCACCATGAGAGAAACAGCATACACACAATATGTACAAGAGCCATCTGATCATGGCACATGTAGACTGGCAACAACATTCCATGTTCAGGCCTATGTAGCCAATGGACACGCTGCCAACAAACATGGTTCTCAGCAAGCACATTATGGCACATGGCACAGCACACTTTTGACAAATGCATATGAAATGGGCATGGTCATTTGGCTCGGTAACATGCTATTACATTACGTGTCAACAGGTAGACATACATATTGACATCCACGTAGGCATCCATCACATACCACACCAGTGTTGAGCTGGCACAGGGACTGCACACAATGTTGACATGTAAAAGGACTGGGGGGATTCAGGCTACCTCTTCCTCTAAACACTTACAGATGTAATACACAACACATCTAACAGATTGTAATAGGATACATCTGTATATTCATTCAGTAGATCACAACCTTTTTATGGTACAAAACATACTTTATTCCAAGATAACAAAAGAATTGGGGTTTAAAAACATCCTTTTTTGGGATTATTTGCACAAAAATAAACAACGAAATGGTTTAAAGCCCATGGTTTGCATTATATTGTACAATCATATAATGTCACTGCGGTATAACAATAGACAGTGTGAGGGTTAGTATAAAGTGTCTGAGAGTGCAGTTCTTATGGTAATACACCTATCAAGTCGACACAGTTTGTGTTTCCAGCTTAGAACATGAACGTTGTGTTGATATAGTTGTGATGTTCAAAAGCTTTCCTCAGGACTGGATTGCAGAAAGGGGCATGGCGTGTTGTTTAATTCATCCACACTTTATCGGTTGAACAAATGTCTCTATGGATCAAACAAGGGTTATCAAAATAAAAAAATGTGTATCTATATACAGGTAATGACTCTTTTTTGATATGTGTGTGGCCAAACATACCTGTTTGAATTACTTTTATGTCTTGAGACTGATTCCTGGATATTCAGGTCCTGGCGTTTCTCATATGCCAAGGGTGGGGAGCTCTTCTAAGGCTCTAATTGCTGTCATCAAAGTTGATCTGCAACAAATATTATTGATAAATATCTCAATTCAGCCTGTTTTGTAGTGGCTGATACAAATTATTTTGTGAGAAGGCGGCCGGGAAAACCTGTGCTCTGCTGAAATCCGATACTGTCTAGGTCTATACGGATGATGGGGTTCGCTTTACGCCGCATACGACACCCATCGTAGTATGAGGAACTTAGTGTAAGCTATTTACTCGCATTTATGCCAAAAGATCGGCGTAGAGGAGGAAGCCTGTGCTTACAATGCTATTGCGCTGGATCGTGATGTGTTTACCGCTTTGTAATTATATTTCCTTATCTCTTCTTGCTGCTTGTTGCATCCGAGAGAGCTGTAGCAACTGGTGACCTCCGTCCCAATACTGCACATGCGTGCTGCAGGACGGATGCTAAGTGACGGGTCTTAGTAGCAAAATGGTGTGTACATGCTGCTAGGCAACAGTACAACATTGCACTGTGTGGTGCTCATGCGTGTTTATGCTGGCGGGAGTGTGTGCTAAATGGGTGTCTGAGGATTGTATTCATTTTAGTAACATTGGCGAATGTGATGTAACAGCTGACTGGGTCGCGATACGCGCCACTTAAGGCTGCGTTACTGGAAGTGTGGTGTACAGTAAAAGAAAAGATGTTGATGTTATTTATGTACACAATTAAGTATTTTAATTTATTTGTGCCTCACATAATCTCTTTCGAATTGCAACATATATATTACTTTTACAAGTCTTTTTTCAATCAACATAACATTTGGTCATGTTGCACTTTTTTGTATCACATAATATCTGATTGCAAGTATATTACTTTGGATCACACAGTGAGCTATAAATGCAAATGACTGGTAGCATGGTTACAATACATGTTGGAAACCAGGTAATTAATGGTGTGGCTGCATTAAGGATATTTTTTAAGAGAATTTCTCTTTTAAGTTACTCAGGGTGCTGAAAGTGGGCTGAGGACCATAGGAAAATCTATCTCGATAAAAACAGCTTCCACTCAATGGAACTATTAAGTCAATTTCTCACTGTATCATGCCGGTGGATCCATTTCTGTTCGAACTTTTTAAGTGCCAGGTCTCTGTCTCCCCCTCTTGCTTTTTCGCTGATTGTCTGGATGATAAACCATCGGAATTCTGTGTGTTTATGTTTTAGTTTTGTAAAATGAGCTACCATAGGTTTGTCCTCTATTGCATTTTTTAGGCACAATCTGTGCTTGCAGATACGTTGTCTGATTTCTCTTTTGCTCTTTCCTATGTACAAAAGGTTGCACGGACATTTTATTGCATAAATGCTCCATTTTGTGAGGCAGTTTGTGAAGTTTCTATGTTTCCACATAATGCCATTTAGAGAACTTTCTTTTTGATCTTGCGTTAGGCTGCACACTGAGCATTTTCCACACCAGAAATGTCCAATCACTGGGGGTAGGTTCCACACATTGGTTTGTCTTCCTCATGTGGGGCACGGGTCTGGTTATGTATGGACCAAACGGTCTTTTAGGTTTTGACTCCTTTTAAAGGTGAATCTTGGTTTTACTGGGTGGAAAACATCTGTTTGTAGAAGATTCCAATTTGTCGGGATTGTTTTTCTGATATCATTGCTGACTGGTGTGAATGTAGTGACACATGTCATTTTCTCTTTGTGCTCTATTCTTTGTCGTTTCGTTAGGCATGTCTCCCTATTCGTGTTCCTTGCTGTTCTGCGTGCCTTTCGTATGGTTTATGACGGGTACCTTCTTGCTTTTAACCGGTCTTCTAGTTCTTTACCATTTCGGTCACATTCTGGCAGTGTTGTACAATTTCTTCTTATCCTGAGAAACTGACCGAACTGAAGATTTTCTCTGAGTGCTTGAGGATGAAAGCTTTTGAAGTTAAGCAGTGTGTTTTTGTCTGTCGGTTTCCTGTACAGCGTTGTCACCAGGGTTCCGTTGTCGGTTGTTTGGCTGTCTAGATCAAGGAAGGGGATGTGGTGCTTGTCTGAGTGGATGGTGAACTTAATGCATGGATCTATTGAATTGAGCCACATGTAAAATTCCTGTAATTGGGCGTCCATTTCTCTCCAGATTGTAAAAATGTCATCAACATATCAGACCCAACCAATCAGTTTGTTCTTGTATCTGTTATTGTCATTATAGATGCGAGTGGTTTCTTGATGCTCCATATATAAATTTGCTACATCCTGTGTAAAGGTGGATCCCATGCTGGTGCCTCGTATTTGTTGGTAATAGTGGCCATGACACATAAAGAAGTTTTCAGTAAGCACTAGGCGTATGCATTCCAAGATGAAAGATGTAGGAGTAGCCTGGTCTGTCCTTTTGTCCAAGTAAAGCTTGAGTACTTTCTATGCACTCTCTTTGTGGAATACTAGTATAAAGAGCTTCCATATCAAAGGTGACTAGAATGTCTTGTTGTTCCAGTTTGATATTGCCTAGGTGGTGAATCATTGCTGTCGTATCTTGGGTGTAGGATTTCATTTTCTTCACAAAGGGTCGGAGGAATACATTAGGCTAGATTGATGGGGGCTCAAGGAGTGAGCCTATCCCTGACACTATTGGTCTTCTTGGGGGTTTTGTAGTATGTTTGTGTATTTTAGGGATGCAGTAAAATGCTGGGGTGACTGGATGTTCCTTGATGAGGAATGATTTTCCATCTCCATCTATCCATCCCTGTGTTTCAGCAAAAATCATCAGGCTCTTGATTTCTTTTGCTAAGCGTGTTGGTGTATAGTTTTTTGTAAAAACATGTATCATGCAGGTGATTTTGTATTTCTCTTCATATAATTGATTACCCAATATCACTATGCCACCTCCTTTTTCTGCTGGCTTAATTAGGAGGTCTGCATGGTTTTCTAGATGATTTAAGGCATTTCTCTCTTGTTTAGTGAGTTTGTCTCTATAGTGATTTTTTTATTTGAAAATAGCCTCCATTTCCCTCAAGATTTTGTTTTCAAACAAGACTATCTCTGGGCATATCATCAATGTCACTGGTGTAAAAGTGGATTCAGGTTTTAATCCAGTGGTGGTGGGGTCTTTTGGTTTCTCTTGGGTTGAATTTCAGAAGAAGTATTGCAGGCACATTGTCCTGAAGAATTTTCTCATTTCGACTTCTGTGGTGAAACGGTCTGCCTTACTTTTTGGTACAAAGCTCAGGCCTTTACTAAGTACACTTATATCGTCCGGGGTGAGATCGTAGTTGCTTAAGTTTAAGATTGGTACTGCCAAGTTTGTTGCTGTGGTTGGGTTATCCACTGTTGTGTTCTCATGCCGGGGCATCCCTGTTGGCGTGGTCTGCCTTGTTTGCCACGTCCCTGAAAAAACTGTCCTCTTTTTTGGCCTCCACCTGATGTTGAAGGTCCACTGCTTGATGAGTATGACCTGCTGCTGTTTGATGAGTTAGAAAAAGAAACACATTTTTTGTGGAATTTTTGTTGATTGCCTCCTCTGTTGATGTTACTGAGGTTTTGCTGTTGATAAAATCCTGTGACTTGATATGGATATGTTTTTTCTTCGTTGTAGTTTTAAAATCTTTTTTAAGTTTCCAGATCTTCTTGTCCACGTGAATTCTTTACATTTTTTGATGTCTGGGTCTTTATATCAGATATAACTGATTCTTTAATGATCTTTTCTTCAAGTGTTTGTAATTCTTCTGTTTGTTTTTTTTCGCCTCTTCTTCTGCTGTCTCTATTATCAATATCACCCAATCTCTTGAGCACTTTTGCCTACGCCACAAAATTTTGTCTGAAACCTTGGATTATCTAGAAAAACGTGTGATATGTTTTTTATTTGCAGACCTTCCAGTATGACTCCTGCTTTTAGGTATTCCAGCATTAGAAGTCCTTGTGACTCTGTCTGTATTAGTTTCTTCTTTTTTTTGTAGAAGGGTGTCTGTATCTACAACAAAAAAGAGGACCCCCTTTTTTCAAAAACACAATGTTGACATGCCATGAGTGTTGAAAAAAGGAAACAGTCCCAGATGAAGTATGACTGTAAGAGTCATACCTAGACAATGTTTGTCATGTGGAGCGAGTCATTACGTGCACTTGGAGATAGGAAGAAGGAACAGTGACACAAAAGAGGGAAAGGGAAATGGGCCAATGGAGTGTGTGGTTAGATGGGGTCATTGCCATAGCTGTAGCAGGGATGTGCGCGGTCTGCAATGTCACTCATGGCACGCTTTGAGACGTGTTGCTAGTCTTCTTGGAAGTTATCTGTAGCATGTTACCACCTAAGTACATGTGTGAATATCTACCCCATGCGGTGCATGGAGTGTAACTTGCACTTCAGACACAGCATATGTCTAGCAGAGCAGAGTCACTTGCATCACTGATGCAACTAACTAGATGGCACATTGTGGTAGCATGTTACAAATGTTGGTTGGGTATGCTAGTGGGGGATGGCGACTGTCACACAGCCATGTGCAATGGATGTACAACAAATGCGCTGTGTCCACTCTTGAGTACACTGGGCAGGAGTCAGTACACCATGACATGGTTCAGCCAGGGCAATCATTAAAATGCAGGCAGAAGTGCAACACAAGCATACATCTTTGTTATGTTTCCCTACATACACTCAGGTTGCACAATCATGGTCACTCACCGGACGTGCCCTCGTAATCTGGCAGGCCTCCTATGCCTTGCACCTGATCCAGTAGAATGAATTGGCTCAAAGCCTGTTCATGCAGGGTGAGTTCGTCCTCCTCTGGTGACCCCCATCCATTTGCCATAGCAGAGGCAGGGTTGGCACCCATCTTGGACTTGGTGCGACGTTTGAGGTCATTCCATTGCTTCATGAACTGAGCAGCAGTGCGCTTCTCATACCCTACGGCATTTATCTCATCCTTGACCTGCTGCATATGCACCATATGCTAAGCAGGTGTATGTGTGCTCCCCGGTTGCAGGCACATGTCATGGTGGTGCTCGGTCACGTAGTCCCTGAGGATCTGGAGTTCTTCATCATTGAAGTTCCTCTTCCTCAACATGTCGGTGTCCTGTGCTGTGGCATGGGGTTGAGCCTGTTCCTGCTGTTCAGGCTTAGCCTTCTTGGCACATGTTGTTGGTGTTGACTCTGTGTGGCTGGGACCACTCAGGGACCCAGATGCCGGCCTACTAGTGACCTGGGGCATGGCATCACCCACTGCTGGGACAGCAGCTTCCACTGCACGTCGCTTACCCGTTGAGGCTGGGACAGCAGCTTCCACTACACTTCCCTTGCCCTTCGGGGCTAGAACAGCAGATTCCACTGCAGCTCCCAGGACACTTGGGGCTGGGACAGCAGCTTCCACTGCAGGTCCCTTACCCCGACCGCGGCCACCTCTAACACTTTTCCCCTCTTGGGGCCTTTCCACTCATGTCACAGGCCTTATTGAACAATGGAGGGCGTGCCAAGCAACTGTCCTGGGCAATTAGAGTGAGAGGGTAAAGTGTATGTGATGGAAAACGTACTTCTGTGGCCCAGCAAGACTCAAAAGTACACCAGGTGAAATAAATACGGGATGCGTAACGCAGACACCACAAAAAAACAAAAGGAAATGCATACATGAGACCTTGATAGCTTCCCTGAAAAGAACAAGTGTTACAAGATACGCAGTGGCACCCAGCAACACAAGAATTGCGTACGCAATCCCCGGAAAGCTACAGTAAAGGTCAGAATAGAAGTACGCGATACACAGTGGCACCCCGAGAATGAAAAATGCTTATGTGACTCACCGTTAGCCTCTGAAAATACAAATGTAGATGTGCGAATGCACGGAAGCAAATCCCCCACCAAAATAATATGTTTGTATGGTCCCTGAAGTGAACGAATTGGGAATTGGATGGCACAACAAAAATCACAGTATTTCACTTGTCCGTCTAGTCCCATTTGCACGTACAGGTAGATGTGCTTCTATGCATACTTATGTATCCCGAATCTGGTGTTCTCAACGCCATCACACAGTGACTGTCACATAAGTTACGCATTGAGGGCCTTTCCTCAGATTTCACGTGCCCACCCTAATTTCAAGGGCACAAAGTAACCATCACTCTGTTTCCGGCTGCCCACCCATTATCCACGGAAGACCCACGCTCCTGCCTCTTAATGCCCTGAGATGCCTCCTACCAAGCCATCTGCAGCTACCTGGCCAGTGTGTGTGCCTGCTGCCCACCTGCCCTGCGTTTTGAGTGCCTGCCATTACCACTGCTCCTGTCCTTGGCTTAGTGACCACCTCAGCTGATTCACCGGACTCCCACTGTGCCATACCACCACCACTCCACAGCCCATCTCCAGGACCACCTTGCAGACCCACACCTGCCTCGGCGGTTGCCATTTCAGCACCGTCATCCTCTGACCAGAGTGGCAACCCCATGACAGCGAGCAATAGGGCTGTCCATTTCACTGCCAGGGAAGTTGACATCCTGGTGAAGAAGGTCCTGGAGAATTATGATGCCCTCTTCAACCCATCGATGCAGGTCAGCAAGGAAGGACGTCAGCGGATCAAGGATGGGAAAAGGGATGCCATCAATGATGAGGGGGTGGCATTCTGGACTGTCACAAACATGCACAAGAGCTGGGAGGACCTGAAATCCAGGACCCACAGCAAGGCCCTGCACTTCATCGAGGCCGGTGCATCCATGGAGGTGCATCATGCACGCAGGTGTCGGCTGTCGATTACGAACATGCGGGTCCTGGAGAAGTTTTACCCGGCACTGCACACCCAGGTCTGCGAGTTGCACCAATGTCTGGAGTCGACTGGTAAGTATCCATGTGTTGCTATGCTGTACAGTGCATGTTCATGTTGCTGCATGTTGGGAGTGAGCCCCTTATGCTTCCAGAAAGTACGCCTCTAAGACAGATGTCTCTGTGCATGCTCCAGACATTGTTCTCCATGTGTGCATTGGACCATATGTATTTTGAATGAGATATGTCTTGCATTGTGTGTTTTAATGCTGCCTTTTAGACCTGCCTGTATGACAAGTGTCACAATTGAGGTAGTGTTGCCCGCATCATGTGCATGCTTGAGGTACATGTGTATGTGGCAAAGATGGGAAAGTGTGACTGGCCATTACTTAAGTATGGATGCAACATATGTATTTGGATGTCTGATGTAGTCATGTAGAGGGATTACAGTTAACGGGACTCTGCTGTGATTGCTCATCACACTGCTTGTGGACTCTCTGTTGCTGTCTGTGCATGACATGTGTAGGTGCACATGATGCATGTGTGTGTAGCATACACAATTGATTGGTCGTGAGAGTGGCACATAGACTGATGTGAATGTCTGGAGAGATGGGAACACATGTATCTGAATGGATGTGGATTGCGTGCCCATGTGTGTTGGGTTGGAGGATGATGGTTGTTCCCTTGAGTAATCAAGTTCATGTGACTGTTGGTATTGCCACGCACACATTGGTGGAGTACACTGATGTTTCAGTTCTGTATCTCCTTTTCGCCTGTAGAGCATGGCAGCAGGGATGCCTCCACCAAGCAGAAGCGCAATGCCTAGCCATGGCCACATGAGAGCACATCTTCCGGGAGGGATTTGGCTGGGGCTGCGCCAGTACATCGGCAATGCCACACAGGGGCCATCCATTGCAAAAGATCCCCCAGAGTCCTCCAGGTTGGCAGGGGTGGAGGGGCAGAAGGTGACACAGAGACCAACACCCCCTCACCATCTGCTGTTACCATTCAAGATGATGCTACCTCTGAAGGGCGGGGTGGCGAGGCATACAGCAGTCATCTGTGATGATGTTCAGGCTGGCTTGCAACATGCCTGTTCCAGATTGTGCTGTGTGGGCTGTTTACTAATGCAACACCTTCCTCGTCTTCCTCCTCTGTGTGCCAGTTGTCTTCTGCCCAGTCTGGTGGAGTCAACATCCTGCCTGAGTTAGGACTCAAAGGTCAATCAGCTGAGGTTTTCCCTGTGCCAGGCACCGACAGGGTCCCCAGCAATGGAGGGACAGCAGGCACCCACATGCAGGGCACGTGCCGTATGCCCCCGGGTATCATCATCAGCTGGATGGCATACACACAAAGCAGGCACGCAGGCACCAGGCACTAAGGCAGCAGCAGACATTAAGGAGGAGACTACATTTCTCAGGGCCCGACATCGAAAGGGGCAGGTGCACAATGTGAGGCAGGAGGAGCATATGGACCTCAGGCATTCCGTGTTCTGGTGATATGGGCAGGACATTGGAGGAGAGAGACAGTGGGCTCATGAGGCAACGATTGTGTTGGCCAGGGGTGGGGTTGCACTGGGTCAGGCAAGGATGAGCGCTGCCTTCCTGGAGGAGACTTGCAGGGAAGCCGAGATGATAGAGACACATATGCTGAAAGCCCTGCAAGCCGTCCAGGCAAAAACTGAGGCCCGCCTGGGGAGTGAGGACGTGGCACTGTACTCAGCCCTGGTGGAGAGCATGAGTGAGATTGGGGATGAGGAGATGGACTAGGCTGCCGCCTTTGTAAATTGTTATTCAGGTGTAGGTTTCCTTTCTTTATTATTTTCCCAAGGCTGTTCTGATATTCCTTCCCCTTTGTTTCTGTATATAGTTATTTAGGTGCAAGGTTTTATTTTACACATTTTACATGGACAACTTTGAGATTCATTTGAACATTTTTCATGTTCATATTCATTCAATATATCTCATTGCGTTTGTAAAATTCAATGCTTTGTGCAGTTAATTAGTGTGTCGGCCTGTTTCGATTTTTGATCCACTGCACTTCTCCATTGCAAGTCATGTGTCTTGTTGCGAGCACGCTTGTGCATTGTTGTTGCTGGGATGGTTGCGGGTGGCAGGATGCACATGTGCCTGACATGTGGTGGTTTGTCAATCAGACGATTGGGTGTGCACTGTACATTTGGATTTGCATTGACTTGTGCTGCTTCACTCTGTCTTTGGCATCAGTGTGGTTGGGGTGGAGGGAGGTGGACTCACTGTGGGAGTGTTCTGTGGTCATCGTCATAGCACATTACTTTGTTATTGCAGTTTTAAACGCATGTTGTGCATTCACCATCAGCAGCATGTTTAATCACGCAATGCATTCTCTCATGTGTTAGTCAACCTCTACCACTGGAATGCAGTAGTGCCACATATTTGATATTCCAGAGTGTCTGCACAATTCACCAGTCTCTACGAGTCATGCTCATTGTGACTGCCCTACCATCACCCATGCATTGACCACTCATGTGATAGTTACCTGATAGCTAGTTTCCCACCTAGCTCAGTTATGCTCAGGCTCTGACAAGCCTGGCCATTGTTTGTGGATCTTGCACCAAGTTTTAGTATGTTTTCTTCTGTTGTAGGTACACATTCTGTCACTGTGCTTTGATGCCATGGCAATGTGGCATGGGCAGCATTCACATGTTTTTGCACTCACATGTGACATGTGTATGGTGGGGGGTGATTAGGGCCTGGAAGGGTGTGTGAGCAGATGCTCCACTCATGGATCGAGCTCCGGTGATTGCAGTTGTTTGGATTTGCAGGATACATGTGCAGTTTGCAATTCACGGTGCTGTCACACCAGAGAAGTTCAGGTGAGCAACTGACATTCATTGCAGTGGTGATGTGTCAGACTGTCAGGGGGGTGTCAAAGGTGAGGGGTGCTGGAGGTTGGTATCCAGTCTGGAGGGGGTTGCCTGTGTGGGGAGTCCTCTGTGGAGGGGGCTGCCTGTGCGGGGTGTCACAGGTGAGGGTGGCTGGGGGTGGTGTCCAGTATGGAGCGGGCTGTCTGTGGGGAGTGTCAGAGGTGAGGGGTGTTAGGGAGAGTTCTCAAAATGTGCTAATTTCCCTTACTTTTGAGACCCCCAGCACATTTGTGGGATTTCTAGGATTTGATTTTTTACCTGGAAAGAGTGTGAGCCTTTGTTTCCCACTCTTTCATGTACTTTTGATGTGTGTTTTACTTTTGTGTTCTTTGGTCATGGAGGTTTAACACAACTCCATAGGCATCATCTTTTTTCTGTGTCACACAGCACCTTCAGTGCAGTGGCACAGGGTTGTCTTTCAGACTTCCCACGGTTTAAATACCTTCTCTGGGACTGACTACCATCTCTAAATGTACTTCACCTAGTCTCTTTAAATGTACATACCCAGTACACACTATGTTCCTATAGAGTGTTGGAGGGGTTGTCTAGCTTCCCCTGAGTCAAAACACTCATGCTACAGTAAAATGTTACCCTTTACTACTTTAAATCGCTGGTGGCAGTGGTTTAGATTAAACTACCATGATTTTTCCCTACCGCTAACAACGGTAGCTAAAAATTGGGTCAGCCATGTTTTTCAATATGGCGCCTAGGCCCTATCTGTAAAAACAGACTCTGGTCATCTGTTTTCGCCATTTCTTTTAGGAAAGGTCCTTCTTGTGTTTGTCTCTGCGTGTCAAACCAGGTTTGGTCCCTTTGTTCGTTGGCCTTTGGCAGGTTCAGTGCTGAAGCCCTCCTCTGGTGCCAGGTTGTCTGGGGTGGACAGGATGTGAGGGAGGTGCCCGAAACTCCCTGTGCTTAGTCTCCTAGGAGACCTGAATGCACTCTTGTGTAATTGGCTGGCTGGCTGTCGGCCAAGGACAGCCACCTTGCTGTGTGAGTGACAGCCAGGCTGGCATGAATGGGGGAAATCTATTTAAAAGCAAGTCTCTGGGACTGGGAAAGCAGATTCGACCACTGGAACGAAAGAACTGAAAAGGAGAGGAAGGAAGAGGACTGCTGCAACTCCGGGATGACCGGTGAAGCCCTGCTGCAGGTCCGAATTGCCTGAAACTCCGACGACAGAGAAGCCCTTCAAGGTTAACTTCTTCCCTTGAGTTTGGTGGGAACAACCAACTCACAAGCCACCTGGAAACCACCCCATCTGGTCGAACTTTCATCAGAGTACTGTTGAAAACCGGATAGCCAGAGGGAAGGAAACCGGCTCATGGACTTTAAGGCACTCACACCATAAACCGACATCTTGCTACAGCTTTTGGCCTCCTCCCTGGACAGTGTAGGAACCTCCCGACATCCTCCTTCTTGTCCCCACGACTGAAGCTCAGGAACAGCGAGATCTGCTCAAACTGCCAGGAACAACTGCCTCAGCTACAGCTTTCTTCATTGACAAGGTACTGTGCAAACGCTATCCCGAAATATTTTTGGCCATCGAGAAAGTGTGTGAAACTTTCCTCAACTTCGAAGGCTTGTTCTTCCCTAAACATTTGTCAAACTTTTTGCCTAGCCAAATCCTTTAAAAATCTGTGGAAAAGACTTAACCGTTATATACCAGAACTGTGCTACCCTATACAAAAGACTCTGAACTATTGACTTTGCCCCAGGCCTATTGAGAAGAATTGGCGGTTGTATTTAACTGAAACCCTTTGCCCTGCCTATGAATGTATTTGTGCTGTCTATTCTTATGACCTTGCCTTTTCCCTCCTTTAAGTACCTGAAGTGACATTTTGCTCCCACTCCATTTTGGAGCTAAACTTGTTCATTTACTTACCGGTTGGATTTTTGTGGTGTATTAGTGTGTGATATTGAGCTGCTTATACTAGAGTAATGTTTTCTAACTGACTGAGTAAATACATTTGTATTCTTTTACCAAGAAACCTTGACTAAGTGTTTATTTGAATCACTGTATTTGTTGGTCCTTTGTGTAACTTGTTCTACTGCTCTCTTAAACTCTTGAGATAAGGCTGGCTGCGCAGCCATCACTATCACTTTACTGTGTAGTACAGGCTTGTACCAAAGGTGAAATTCTGCTTACACTTGTAGTCCTAATTGCCTGTAGTGGTCCCCAAGGGTACTGCAGGTGATTCTTCCTAATAAGGGGGCCTGGGGGTGGTGTCCCGTCTGGAGGGGGCTACTTCTGGGATGTGTCCTGTCTGGAGGGGGTTGCATATGGGGGTTGTCACATGAGAGGGGGGCTGGGGGTTGTCCCATCTGGAGGGGGCTGACTGTGGGGGAGTCCCATCCGTAGGGGCTGCCTGTGGGGGGTGTCACAGATGAGTGGGGCTGGGGGTGGTGTCCCATCAAGAGGGGGCTGCCTGTGGGGGGTGTAACATGTGAGGGGGCTAGGGGGTTGTGTCCTGTCTGGAGGGGGCTGCCTGTGGGGGGTGTCACAGGTGAGGGGGGTAGGGGGATGTCCTGTCTGGGGGGGCTGCCTGTGGGGGGTGTCAAAGGTGAGGGGGCCTGGGGGGTCCTGTCTGGGGGGGCTGCCTGTGGGGGGTGTCAAAGGTGAAGGGGCCTGGGGGGTCCTGTCTGGAGGGGGCTGCCTGTGGAGGGTGTCATAGGTGAGGTGGCTGGAGGATGGTGTCCCATCTGGCTGGGGCTGCCTGTGGGGTGTGTCACAGATGTGTGGGGCTGGGGGTGGTGTCCCGTCAAGAGGGGGCTGCCTGTGGGGGGTGTAACATGGGAGGGGGGCTGGGGGGTGTCCTCTCTGGGGGGAGCTGCCTGTGGGAGGGGGTGTCAAAGGTGAGGGGGCCTGGGGGGTCCTGTCTGGAGGGGGCTGCCTGTGAAGGGTGTCATAGGTGAGGGGGCTGGAGGATGGTGTCCCATCTGGCTGGGGTTGCCTGTGGGGGGTATGTCAGGTGAGGGGGCTGGCAGGTGGTGTCCCATCTAGAGGGGGCTGCCTGTGGGGGGTGTCACTGGTGAGTGGGGCTGGGGGTGGTGTCCCATCAAGAGGGGGCTGCCTGTGGGGGGTGTAACATGTGAGGGGGCTAGGGGGTTGTGTCCTGTCTGGAGGGGGCTGTCTGTGGGGGGTGTCACAGGTGAAGGGGTAGGGGGATGTCCTGTCTGGGGGGGCTGCCTGTGGGGGGTGTCAAAGGTGAGGGGGCCTGGGGGGTCCTGTCTGGGGGGGCTGCCTGTGGGGGGTGTCAAAGGTGAAGGGGCCTGGGGGGTCCTGTCTGGAGGGGGCTGCCTGTGGAGGGTGTCATAGGTGAGGTGGCTGGAGGATGGTGTCCCATCTGGCTGGGGCTGCCTGTGGGGTGTGTCACAGATGTGTGGGGCTGGGGGTGGTGTCCCGTCAAGAGGGGGCTGCCTGTGTGGGGTGTAACATGGGAGGGGGGCTGGGGGGTGTCCTCTCTGGGGGGAGCTGCCTGTGGGAGGGGTTGTCAAAGGTGAGGGGGCCTGGGGGGTCCTGTCTGGAGGGGGCTGCCTGTGGAGGGTGTCATAGGTGAGGGGGCTGGAGGATGGTGTCCCATCTGGCTGGGGTTGCCTGTGGGGGGTGTGTCAGGTGAGGGGGCTGGCAGGTGGTGTCCCATCTAGAGGGGGCTGCCTGTGGGGGGTGTCACTGGTGAGGGGGCTGGAGGATGGTGTCCCATCTGGAGGGGGCTGCATGTGGGGGGTGTCCCATCTGGAGGGGGCTGCCTGTGGGGGGTGTCACAGGTGATGGGTGCTTGGATGTGTTCCACAGTGGTTGATGTGCAGTGGTGGGGCATGTGGACTGGATGCGTACCGAGGCTTTAGGGGGAACTAACGTTTTTTGTAAGGGGTGTAGCCTACACTTATGGGGGAACATGCAATTTTGCTGGGCTTGCGAGGGAAGGTAAGTGTTTTCGATGGGGTGAGGCCTGGAAATGTAAGGTTTTGTTGCTCGATTTCACTGGGGTATGGGCTGGGTTCGCGAGAGAGGGTGCGCAATTTTGCTGGGGTGCGGCCTGGGAATGTAAGGTTTTGTAGCATGATTTTGCTGGGGTACGGGCTGGGCTTCTGAGGCAGGGCACGCAATTTCGCTAGGGGTGCAGCCTGGGATTGCAAGGTTGTGTCACACGTTTTCTCTGGAGTGCTGGATGCTGGTCCAGGGATGGTGCTGAGACTTGCACTGTGTTAGTCCGTTCACTTGCTTTTTTGTGTGCGTGGAGGCGTGTTGGGGGCATTCCACGTGCAGCTTGTTGTTACTTGTGCAACGGCTAGTAATGCGTCTTGAAATCCCTGAATACGTGTGGCACGCACATTTTTTTCTTCGTCACGGCTCGCACAGTGTCCTTCTCACGTTGCGGCCCTTGTGTCATTTCTGCACCAGATTCCATGAATCAGGCCCTTAGTTGGAGCTGTAAACCGCTACTGATGTAATTAAACTGTCTTAAGATCTTCCTTCAGCCCTCGATTTATAAGCACTATGGGCTCTCTTCAAGGTTGGAGGTAGCCATGCTGTTTTTACCGGCATGGCTACTCCCAAACTCGGGCCTGGCTCTGGCTCCCGCGAAAGGGGAATTCCCGGGCCATTCCGACCTCGGCGGGCCCGGTAATTCCCCTTGCGCTGGACCTGGAGCCGGTACGTCCCCATTCCCATTTGAGCCCCCAAAGGGCTCAAATGGGAATGGGGATGATGGTAGCAGCGGTACCGTTCATAACGGTACCGTTGCTACCATCCAGTTCAGCTCACGGGTGCCGCTCTGCATGCCTGTTCTGACTAGGCATGCAGAACGGCACCCGCGAGCATAACTCGTTTGTTTGTTTGTTTGTTTGTTTATTTATAAAGCGCTCCGGACCCGGGAGTAAATGGGCGCTGGTACATGTTACAAAGCACAATACATGGTAAGTAACAGTGATATTTTTAGCAAAATGTTATATACAGAGAGTACAGGCCATGGCCAATTAAGACATAACTGGTACATGTACAATATATACAGATCGTAACTGTGTCTAGCATACTAAATGACTTTGTGCCAATAGCCACCCAATGGCAAGTTTCCTGAAGGACTGGAAGGAGCTGGCTGACTTAATGTTTAGTGGCAGGGAGTTCCAACGTTGGGAGGCGAGGACAGTGCAGCTAGAGCCTCCAGCTCTTTTATAGTTAAATCTGGGCACCATGAGACCTAGGGTGTTGGAAGATCTAGTAATTCTGTTGGACTGCTTCCAGGTGAATTTATTGATAAGATAGGGGGGGCTAAGTAGTTGAGAGCTTTGTATGTGAGGCATAGAGTTTTGAGGTCAATTTTTTGTTGGATGGTGAGCCATTTGCATGTGATTCTAGAGTTGGAGATATGCTCTCGCCTAGGAATATTTAGTGCTGCTCGTAACGCGTTATTTTGAATGACTTGGAGTTTAGTAATTATAGCTTGGTTGGCACCTAGGTAGAGGCTGTTGCAGTAATCTAACTTGGACTGTGTAAGGGCTCTCGCTAGAGTAAGGCAGCTATTAGTAGAGAGAAAAGGTCTACAGGCCCAAATTAGTTTACCTGTGTAGGCGGTGGAGGAAGCGGTAGCGTTAACTTGCTTGGTGAGATTGATATTGGCATCAAGATAGAAACCAAGAGTTTTCACGTTTTTGGCGATGGGGATGGTGTTGCCATTGATGATGATTTTAGAATAGTTGGGGCTCAGTTTTTGTAGGTTGTTAGGTGAACCAACAATGAGCAGTTCGGTCTTCTCGTCATTCAAGCAGAGGCCATGTGTGGCCATCCATGCCTGAATGACAGAGAAAATTTCATTGATCCTGGTGACATCTGTATTGCAGTTGCCAGATATGGTGAGGATTATCTGGGTGTCATCCGCATGGTTTGTATAGGTGACACCCAGAAGATCCAATTTATCAAAGAGAGGCTTTGTAAAAATATTATAAAGAGTGGGGGAAACACATGAGCCTTGTGGGACAGCACAAGTAATGGGGATGGGGTCTGCTGCTGCCACAGGGGAAAAGACCCTCATGGTTCTGTTGGCCAGGAAGGACTGTATCCATGTGACAGCAGAAGGGGAGAAATGAGCAGCAGAGGAGAGGTGGTTACAGAGTATTTTATGGTCAACCAAGTCGAAAGCTGCTAAGAGGTCTAGGAGGAGTAGGATAGCAGCCTTACCCTTGTCTTTAATGTCGTCGATCTGACTTTTGAGATCAACAAGGGCAGTTTCTGTTCCATGCTGAGATCGAAAGCCAGATTGATGCAGTCCTAGTAATTGGTTGGATTCTAGATAATTCTGGATGTGCAGGTAGGCAACTCTATCCAGGATTTTGAGCAGGAAGGGAACGGTGGTGATAGGCCTATAATTAGTAGGAATGGCTGGGTCCAGGGTCTGTTTTTTTAGAAGAGGGAGGAACCATGACTGTTTCAAATTGTTAGGTACTGAGTTAGTAGAGAATGATACGTTTATAAGTTTAGAAATAAATGGGGAGAGGTCTCTTGCGGCATCTTTTATAATCTGTGTGGGACAGCTGTCCCCTTTACAGTTTGACGGTTTGAGAGAAGTTGTAATTTTTTGCACTTCTAGTGCGGTTACCTTTTTGAAGGTGAAGCCACAGTTGGTATAGGGCGTAGTAGGTGACCTAGGGGTGGGTGGGTTACTGTTGGAGAGTTGTAGTTTTTTACTTTCAATTTTCGTTTGCAGGCCGGTGATTTTATTTGCAAGGGCGTTTTGGATGCTGGTGCACCATAATTGATCCTTTATGGACATGTCCATTGGTGGATTGGGGCTTTCTAGCTCCTTCAAGATAGTAAATAATTCTTTAGTATTGGAGCTAGCATTGTTTATTCTTACATTGTAGGCTTCCTTTTTGGTGCGAATTATTTCTTTTTTATAGAGGGAGGATGCAATGGTGAGATTAATTTTGTGTTCCTCAGATGGATTCGTTTTCCACAGGGTTTCCATTTTTGTTTTCTTATTTCTTAGTATTTTAAGTTCCGGTGTGTACCAGGAGTTGAGATGGGCTCTAGGTTTGCTTTTGCGTAATTTAAAGGGGGCAATGATGTCAATAGCTTTGGACATGGCGTCATGTAAGTGTCTACAAGTATGTTAGGGTCCGATGTGTCAGGGATCATATTGAGGGTCGGTAGAACCAATGGAATGAGGGTTTCTACGGTAATGTTTCGCTTATTTCTAGTCAGACAAGTTGGTGCCGGGGGGCATTGTATGTGGTTCGGGTTGTTGGTACTAATATCAAATGAAAGTAGGAGATGGTCAGTCCATATGAGGGGTTGGGGGTCCTTACAGGTGATGTTGCAGTTGTAGGCAGCAAGCCAGTCTAGGGTTCTGCCCTTCTGGTGCGTAGGTAGGTGATGAGTTGAGTGTAGTTGTATTCACAGAGGGCATTGGCAAGGGAAGATGCAGGGGTATCATGAGGATCATTGTAACCCAGGTTAAAGTCACCTAGGATAATATTCTGTGAGAGAGGTTTAGAATTCTCTGATATGAGTGAGGTTATATCTTCCTCAAAGGTCCCTGTTGGGCCAGGGTGCCTGTATATTATTTCCTGTATATTGTTACAATACTGCCATGTTACGAGTTCCAACTCGTAATGTGGCAGTATCGTAACAACGGCACCGGTAGCACTACCGGCACCATTGTTGCCTTAGCACCACAATCGTAATGAGGCCCGATGTGTGTCCTTAACTGACGTCCTGTTAAAACAAGCATTGGAAAAGCCAACACTTTTAGCTGGTGTACGAGTATTATGCGTTTGCAGTGCACTGCAATTAGATGCCTGGGGTTGTGCAATTTTTTGCGCCTACTTACATAAATGGCTAGTTAATACCACTTTGGCAGTGCCTTTCCCGTGCCTACACAAAAACTCAAAGTGTATGCATTGCAAATGCTAGTTTGCTTTCTTGCAGACCACAATCCTTCTGAGGTTCGTAAACTGAGTTCTATTGAATTCTGGTGGAAGTGGAACCCAGCCTGACAGTGCGTGGAATCGTAATTGCAGAGCTGCACTTACACGTCATTTTCCCACTAGACACCAGGTGCGTCTGACAGTGGAAGTACAGTGAACATCAAGACGTGTATATAACACTACTGGGCGTGTCGATTTCTTGGGAAATTGCTGCTAATGCATTCCAATTCCTGGGGTGTCACGTTTTCTCTGAACATCTGCTTCACGGGGATTTGAAAGGCTTCTCTTTGCAATTGGATACGATGGCAGTGTTACTGCTGGCTAGTGACTATATTGGTTGATGTGTACAACGAGGCTACGAGAACATGGATACTAGCTGAAAACGGCTGTACCTTTCAGAGCGATGCAAATAAGAGCATACTTTTGCAGTGTGTGTTGTGCTCTCTTGATACACTCTATCCCCAAGGTTGCACAAAAACATAGTACATATTGTGTCCGGTTGCCGGATGAGAGCAAGGCCGGTGGGACCACAAAGTGCTGGTGCGTGACAGTGCGTCCCCTTTCTGCTTTAGGCGCGGACAATCTGACGCCCCACGGTGGCGGTTTCTGTGGAAACCAACAGAATGTACATTTTTATGAAACCTTAGTGGGCACGTAAGCAAAACAAGATCACAGGGAAAACAATTTCCAATAAAGATGTTAGAAAATTTGCCGCCTGTAATAAAGTGTGCAAAGCCCACTTTCCCCAGAGTCATTTCTTAACCTAACTTGCTCATGTATCAATTCTTTGTTGTATGCCATACAACACATATAAATAAATAAATCAACGAAGTATAGCTCTTCGTATCCACTGTGGCATTACTAACTACAATTATTATAGGACAATGGCCCTCTCGCCACATTATGGCCACCGTAAACCACATATCAGAGTCGCATAGAAAGGCGAAGGGTACATTTTTAATAGGGCAATGATCCGACATGTGGTCATTAATCATGTTAGAATATTATTGTTAGTGGCTGAGGACAATGTGTGCATGCAGAATGCATGCAGGTGAGCAAGCCACGTTCCACAGCAACCCAGACAAGAGGCAGCTCTATATGAAGACTGGGCACCTCTTCATATCCCACTGGACATGGAAGGAGAAGGTTTGGGTGCTGCAGTGTTTAAGACAACTATCATCTGTAGGGGGCCTTCACCATAAATAGAGGACATGGTGCAGTACAAGAGACAGAGTGCTTGGAACCCTGGCAGTCGTCTGTATTGCTTGTTTAAATCTCATTGCTTATTGTAAGCAAACAATTGGCATGGGAAGTGAAGATAGGGGTGAGAAAGTGTGTTTGGATTTGTAATCACCCACTGACCACTCATGGGCATCTATACCCAGTAACTGAACGTCCCCATCCTTTGAGCTAATCCCCACACTGGCTTCCTATAAACAAAGCCAATAGATATATTTGTTCAACGGATTGGCGTAATTTGATAGCCTTGGACTTGGTGATCTTACAAAACTGCCTGGCATGTTATTATTCATGTTATTATCATCTTGTGAGCACCCTAATGCCCACAGGCTTGTTTTGTTTGCCGCAATATAAATAAATGCATAAACAGCTATGTGCTTGTAAGAGGTTGCCAATGGTATTTCCAAGCACTCTTCTGAAATGTACTAGCTTGTGGTATAATAAAAAAAGTCTTCACCAAGTGTGCCTTCGACTACATCATTAATAAGCAATGTTGATTCCTGAACTTATTTTAAATGGCATTATCAAAATCAATAGTTTTGACTCTTGTAGAGGAATTGAATATGCATGTTCTAGGTCCTATCATAGTATGCTGTGTACTAACACTATTAGTACACAGCAGTTGCCAACTCATGTGCATGAAGTACTATGATAGCATTGAGCACTAAGTGGGCTGTTGATCATGTGACTAGGCCCCTCTACTCAGCTACTCGGTACACCTCCAGTTTTCGCACATTCCAATGCACTACTTAGGGACTGTAGACCAGTTCTAGGCAGACAGCCGCGAGTAAGCGGCTGGTCAAGTGACCAGGCCCTGCCGCTCAGTTGCTCCACCCACCTCAAGCGTCTTTGCCTTTCAAGCCTCTACTTAGGGACTGTAGACCAATTCCAGGCAGACAGCATTGAGTAGGCTGCTGGTCAATTGACTAGGCCCTGCCACTCATTTGCTCCGCCCACCACATATTTAATTAGTCTCCTTAGGCATCCTCATTGCCTCGTCAAAACCTATGCCTTTTTCCCTCTATTCACGATTCTCAAACTTAGGTGGGGTTTAAATGTGACTGAGTACAAAAAAAAATATTGCCTCGTGAAAACTTAGGCCTTTTTCCCTCTATTCAGGATTCTCTAACTTAGGGGTGTTTAAATGTGACTGTCTGAGTACAAAATAATATTGCCTTTTCCCCTCTATCAGGATTCTCAAACGTATGTCTCCCCTCCTGTCTTAATGCGCTTTTTGTGACCTCTTAGGCCTGAGTGTTGTCTTGTCCTGCTGCTCTAGTTGCCTGCCTCCTGCTATCCTGTCTGCCTGCTCTAGCTGTCCTCTCCCTTCCACCTCTCCCACCTACTCTATGGTGATCTCTGTTTCTCCTATCTTTTCCAACATCTTCTCTATTCACTATCCTGCTCTCCTCACTAAATCTGGTAGGAATAAGTTTAAAAGAGATATCATGGTCTCCAACCCAGGTCTCCCTATAGCTGACACCTACACCAGTGCCTCCTCCAAGGAAACTCTCACCGACATTCTCTTTGTGGTTCCTTCGCCTGACCTATGGACCCTTCATATGGTCTCGGTGCTCACTACTTTCTCCTCCTCCCCCATCGATGGTGGAACCCGCTGGGACGCCCTCCTGGCATCCTTCCATTCCTCCAAGATCATCATTAGTGTTTACTCTAATGGAACCGTCTTGGTCCAAGACCCTCAAGCCAACCTTCACCTCTTTGAAAGACGCCTCCCACACCTCATCAACTTCCCTTCTTCTCCTGCTGTCCCCTCTCTCACTTCCGTGACTTCCTCACCTCCCCCTTCTGCCTCCTCTTCGGCTATCTTGCCTTCTTCTTCCCTCTCTGCCCCCTCTCGGGCTCCTTCCACACCTCTGAAGGGTGTACCTCAGACCTGTACCCCTCCCCGGAAGTCCTTCAAGGATGGCAACCTTCTCCATATTGCCACTCTAAACTCTTGCTCTGCTGTCAAACACTCCTCTAATATCTGCCGCCTTTTTGAAGAACTTGACCTTGATGTCCTCGGTCTCACTGAGACATGGTTCACGGCCAGCTCTATCACTAGCTTTGACACACTCCTACCAGACGGCTACAAGATCCTCTCCGCTCCCAGGTCCAACCGCTCTGGTGGGGGTGTAGATCTTCCCTGAGTGGATTCCTGCCTCTGTCATCCCTACGCAGGCCTACTCCTCTTTTGAATGCCGTGTCTGAATGCTCTCTCTCTCCCCTTACCATTCCCTTACTGTGGCTACTATCTATCGGCAACCTGGTCAGATCTCCTCCTTCCTCTCTGAGTGGGCGGACCTCTCCTCCTCACTCCTGGCCTCAACCACTCAACTCCTCCTTCTTGGGGACCTCAACATCCACCTGGATTCCTCATGTCCCCCCTCTGTACTCTTTTGCGACCTCTACCACTCTCTCTCACTCACTATTCTCCCCTCTGACCCGACTCACTCTGCAGGGCACACTATGGATGTTCTGATCTCCTCAGACCTTCCCCTCTCTGTTCCCCTCTCCACTCCTCTCTCCTGGAGGGATCACTGTCTCCTCTCCTCCCACCCCACCCTCCCTACCCCTCAGGCCAAGCCACTTCCATCACTGCCACCCACCTTCTCGGTCATCTGACCCATGAAGCACGAGTCAGCTGAGGCTTTTGCTGCCACCTTCTCACCCCACTTCCCCCTTTTGATGACGCTCACCCTGACGCAGCCCTCTCCACGCTCCACTCTGCTATATCTGATACTCTTGATATCCTTGCCCCTGTCATGAGAATCTGCCTGAAGCCCAAAGCCAAGTGCAACTCCTGGTATGACTCAGACCTTGTCACCCTAAAACGCAATTGCAGGGTGGCTGAGAGAAAATGGCGTGCTTCCTGTACATCCTCTGACAAACTAGCATGCTGCTTGCTCCAGAGGCAATACCGGCTCTCTGTCCTTATCCAAGCCTGCATCTCTGCGACATAACAATTCGGCGGAACTCTTTATAATCTGCAAGGAACTGGCCAATCCTGCCACAGTCTCTACCTCTCCTGTCCCTTCCCAGGCCCTCTGCACGGCACTGGCCTCTCACTTCATCTCTAAAACCCACGGCAGCTTGTCCTCACTCTCCTCCTATCCCCTCCCTCCCCCTAATCCGTGCTCTACCTATGGCCATTCTGCAGCCTCCTCTCCTCCCTCCTTCTCTGCCTTTCCCCTGTTCTCCTCAGATGAGGTTTCTAGACAAGTCCGATCTATGAAAGTCTCGTCAAAACAGGTTCACCCATGTTCCTCCAAAACCTTAAAGGTCCACATTGACTCCCTGGCTCCTGCCTTGGCTGATTTCTGTAATCACTCCTTCGCCAGTGGAGTCTTCCCATCCACCCTTAAGCACTCCCTTGTGCACCCCCTTCTTAAGAAACCCTCTGCCTACCCCTCCTGCCCAGCAAACTATCGCCCCATCTCCATAACTCCCTTCCTGGGCAAGCTCCTGGAAAAACTGGCCATCTCCCAGCTTAATCTCCACACTGAATCTGTTGGCTGTCTTCATGACCATCAGTCTGGCTTCAAGGCTGCCAGAAGCACAGAAACTGCTCTCCTGAACATCCGTGAAGACCTGCTCTCCAATCTTTACTCTAACACCCCTTGCGTCTTCATCCCGCTTGATCTCTCCTCTGCCTTTGACACTGTCAACCATACCATCCTGCTAAACTGTCTCTGTGATAACCTGAGTATCACTGGTCAGGCTCTGGCGAGGCTGACCTCTCCAACCGACCCTCCCAGGTTCAATGTCGGTCCTTCCTCTCTGCTATCTTTTTCTCTACCTGTGGTGTCCCCCAGGGGTTTAACCTCTCCCCCTGGCTGTTCAATCAATACCTGGCACTCCTGGCCCACCACATAGCTGCTCTCTGCCCCACCTTTCAGTGCTACGCGGATGACACTCAGCTCATCTTCAGGCTACCCTCGGCCTCCTCCTTTACTTCCGTCATCTCTGACTGTCTGTCTAATATCCAGGAGTGGTGTGCCGCCAATGACCTCTACCTTAATGCTGAGATTCTCCTCTTCAGCACACGCGCTCCCTCCTTTCCTGTATCTTTCTGGCCGGCCTCTCTTGGCCCCCTTCCTGCTCCCACCTGCTAGGCTAAAAATCTTGGGTTCATCTTCGACTCTACACTCTCCTTCTCTCCTCACATCTCTGACATCTCTAAGAAGTCACACTACCAGCTGCACCTCCTCAGAGGTATTCTTCCTTTCCTCTCCTTCCCCCAGAAGCTCACTGTCTCCAGAGCTCTGGTTCTCTCCAAGCTGGACTACTGCAGGCAAAAGCCTCTTTCTAAATCTGCCTGCTTCTACTCACTGCAACTTATCCAGAACAGAACTGTGAGACGTGTCCTTGGCTTCAAGCCCAGGGATTGTATCTCTCCAGGACTGAAATCTCTGCACTGGCTCTCTGTGGCTGCGAGGATTAAGTTCAAAACTTAATACGCAGTCCACAAGGCCTTCTATGGCCTGGGGCCTCAATACCTTCAACTCTCACTTCCTAAATACCTTCCTTCTCGAGCTCTTCGCTCATCTGCCTCCAATTCCCTCAGGGTCAGTCGCTTCTCCAAGCAACGAGTTGGTGGTAGATCTCTCTCTTCTGCTGGGGCCTCCCTCTGGAACAGCCTCCCTGCCTCCCTAAAACTTGAGGAGAACCATCTTCGGTTCCGTAAACACCACAAAACCTGTCTCTTTACGTCTGCCTTTTGTCCTCCTCTCCCTTGCTAATTTCCTGGCTGACACGGAAACTGCACTGTTTACCGGGCCACCCTCTGACCTCGGGCCCAGGTCCACTCCCCCGCTACTCGCACTCCTGAACTGCCTTACTGACAACCCTCGCACTTGGTGACTTTTTTCTGTATCCCTATGGTCCCACTTCCTGCACTTATCACCGGATGTCTGCACTTACTCTTTCACTTGCCACCTGCTGGCCGTACTTCTATTTATTGTTATGTATTTATTGCTCTTATCCCTTGTATTGCACTGTCCTCATCCCCCTACCCCTGCACTTCTCCTGCTTCCCCTTCCCATGCACTTGCGTGATCTGAATGTCACCTGGCCTAGTAGGATCGTTGTCTGTCTCCCCTTGTTCCCCCCTCCCTTGCCTCATTGTGCCTTGAAACACTTGTGTACATATGTGTTATAAATTCCATATCATATCACATCATATCATATCATATCAGCGTCCTCAGTAGAGGCCATGCAAAGGCAAGGACCTCAGCTGTTGTGCCTTTTTCGGGACTGACCTGCTATCCTGCATTTCACCTACAAACTAATAGCATCTGCTGCTACTCACCAAAAGACATCACCATGCCTCTTCTCCCTCCACAGGGTTCTATGTTTTTTTGTCGACAGTCATTTGTATGACTGCCTTTTAAACTATTACAAAATTACAAAAAAGTTAATCAACATTTTTTTGGGGGGTTGCCCCGAGCCCCACTCCTCCACCTATGTTTAACTATTCCTGATCCCCAACCCCTTATCTGCCCTTTCCCACCCCCCCAAAATAATTTGATAACCTTTTTCATAACTTTATACTCATCTAAAAGTCTGTTGTAAAAATGATTTTCGATGAAAAAATGTTATACCCTCCACAGCCCATCCCCACTCTCACTAGGGTTTGAATGGCCAAGTGCCCTGGGCGGCCCCTGGCAAGCTACCCTAGCAAACTTCATCAATATTGCCATTGCCCATCCAACACCCACATGCACACGCCCTCTCAAGTTTATCAATGCTCGATCAGCAGTCGCTCAAGCTGCACAGATCGATGACCTCATCTCGTATGACAACCTTGATGCCCTGCTGATCACAGAAACATGGTTTACCCCATCTTCTCCACATGTTTTCAATGTCCTCCTACCCCAAAGCTACTGCATTTAACATACCGAATGGCCAGAAATAGCAGCAGGAAGAGGGGCAATCATCCACAGGAGTGATTAGCCATGCTCCATCATCCCCTCTCCCAGAACCAGCTCATTTGAATTACTCATCTGCTGGTTCCCTTTATCACGCAAGGAATCCACCACCTTCCACCTCATCTACAGACCCCCTCACATAAGTGACTCTTACATTGCAGACATCTCAAACTTACTCTCATCTGGCAACTTAGCACATTCAAATAATGTCTTTCTCTGTGATTTTAATATCCCTGAGTCACATACTGACAACCACACACAAAGCTTTTTGCACTGACTGCTTCCATGGACCTTAAGCAAATTGTGCTCTCCCACAAGCACAACAAAGATGACACCCTAGACTTAGTCTTCATATCATTCTCCTGCATCACCTGTGCAGACTCTATCACACTATTCTGACCATGCCGCCATCCCATTATCAGTCATCCACTCGACTATGGGGGTCATTACACGGTAGGAGGTAACCATGTCACTATTAGCGGCATGGCTACCCCCTTAGCGGGTACCGGGTCCGGGTTCCTTGAATGAGGAATTACAGGGCCATTCCAACTTTGAAGGGCCCGGTAATTCCCCATTCAGGGAACCCAGACCCTGAACATCTCCATTCCCATTCGAGCCCCCATCGGGGTCAATGGGAATGGGGAGGGTGCCGTTGTTAGCACCCTGGTCTGCTTGCGGGACCCGCTAAGGGTGGCTGGTAAAACCTGGCGTCCTTAGCGGGTTCCCGCAAGCAGACTCGTAATGAGGCAGTAAGGGGTTGATGGCTCTGGCCCCTTTACCAGCGCCGTTAACCTCTTACCGCCTCACTCGTAATGACCCCCTATGACTCACAAATGTCTGGCTAAACTGCCCTCATTCAATGCTGCTCATTCAAAACATTCCTGGTCAATGAGGTAGAAGCAAACTGTGCAGACTTCGGCACCACAGAAATGCCTCAGCCTCATGGAATGTATCAGCAAATCTGCTATGAAACTAGTGGATACTCATGTCCCCCTAAAATCCAGTCAGGTTAAGACCAAACCATCGACCCATGGTACGTTCCTGAGCTATCCTCCAACAAATGCTCAATCAGAGCACGAGTGAAATAGTAGCACAAAAACCATAACCCAGGAGACCGCCCCAACATCAAATATTTGCGTGCAAATGGTAGTATTCTTATTATTGAGGCCTATGCTGCTTACTACACTACCACCATACACCACCAAGAGGAGAAAAGCCCTCTTTGAAGTAGTAAAGCATTGTACCAATCCCTCTACCGACAATAAAATAACCAGCAACTCTGGAAAAACAGAATCAATGTATCATTTATCGAACAAATAGACAATATACGAGAGACAATCAACCTCTAACAGCATTAGCATCCCCTAAGCCCCGGACACACACTGCCCCTCTGGACGAAATGTGCTCCTCTCTTTCCTGTGGATCTCCGAAAAATAATTGCCTCCCTCAAACCTATTTCTTACTCTGACGATATAATTCCAGCATCCATCTTTAAACAATTGACAGACCCGAGGCTCAATGCGCTCCTCAGCATCATCAATGCCTCCCTCACAGAAGGATCATATTGGGACAACCTCAAGATTGGTCTCATACAACCTCTTTTGAAAAAAGCATCCTTAGATCCATATGACCTGGCCAACTGGCAAAATCATGGAAAAAATGGTTGCTACACAACTACTCGCCAAAATCAAACAATTCCACCTTCTAAATGAATATCAGTTTGGGTTCCGCATAAAGTGCAGCATCAAGACAGCCACCATCCAGGTGGTGGATATGCTCTCCAAATCATGGATACGGGTGACTCATGCCTCTTTGACCTCCGTGACCTCTCAGCTGCATTTGACACTGTCAACCACCACATCCTTCTTTCCCTCCTTGCCGACAGGATGGGATTCTCTGGCACTCTTCTGAATTGGTTTACCTCCTACCTCTCAGAGAGACACTAGGCTTTCCAGATGAACTAATTGGATTCTTACTGACTCCAGGTCTCCTGTGGAGTCCCACAAGGCTCCATCCTCTGACCAAGCCCTTGTAACCTTTACACGGAGCCTCCGGGCACTCTCGCGACATATTCCAATATAGCCATCTACCAATATGTAGACAATACTCAGTTGTATATGAGAGTAAATAGCACACAGGACATAATTTGTCTCCGCAATTACCTAGCCATCATCCAGACTTGGATGTCAACTGCCGACCTCAAATGAAACCCATACAAGACTGAATTTGTCTTCATCGATCCCCCGCTAAAAAAACACTTGTGCAGTAATGGCTCAATGATATGCATCTAGAAGGATTTGATCCACAACTCTGAGACTCAGGAAAATCCTTAGACTGTACCATTGAAAGCAATTTGTCCTTCCAGAAACACATAGCTAAGAAGGCTCAAATAGCGTCGCTCCGAATCTCTACCCTTCCAAAAACACAAACTCGTCATCCTCCTGCAGGACCTTTGGACAGTAGGGCAGGCCTTTGTGGTCTTCCAGATCAATGGGGGAAATGTTCTCCTGACAGGGATCCCAGCTGCTCTCTTGGCTCCTTTTAGAGCAGTCCAAAAGACTCCCACTCCAAGCCAGAATACTGTTCAAGACTTTATCTATCATCTACAATGCAGTCACAAGCAGCGGTTAAGCTCCCCATGTCTGGTGGCACCAGCTCCTCGCTCAGCAAATCGACCAACCGATTTGAATCACAATTCATCAACAAAGGGATGCCACACAAATGATTGTTAAATGACTCCAATCAAGCAATCCCACTAAGTTAGTGCCTGGTCTGGGATGCCCAAGGGAAGCCCTTATTTATATATTTTTATGTCCAGTTCGTGTACTCTGGATGACAACCCTTATATAACACCCCTCTCTTAGAATTCCCCTGACCCCACTGAATCAAGAAGTAAGTTTGTTTTGCAAATTTAAAAGTTTATTTGAGAATTAAACTATATATATATATATATATATATATATATATCGCACTTTTATAATAAATTAATAATTGATATCACACTTGTGAATATGAGCAGTAATCAGCAATAGGTAATCCTACAATAGCACAGTTCTGGTGACTTATGACTAGGAACAGGGGAATAAGGTATCAGAGAATGCTTTATGGTTTCAAGGAGATGCAAAGATGAATAAGAGGCAGTACAGAAATAAACTTGATGTGATTTCAGCAAAAGATAATGTGATCACTTTTTCTTTGACAATTCACTCCCCCCCTATGCAGTGTAAGGAGATGGTAGTAACACACACAATTCTCAGGAATACACACAAATGCAATACAAAGTTCCAGTTCCCCCCAGCGAGCTTAGAGGAAAACAGGTATGATTTTAAACACAGGCAAAATCCTTTTAAATGTGGTGGCAATGAAGTGCAAAATATACTCAAATTACTTTTAATTCCCTATAGGAGGTTCAGGGTGAGTGATAGATACTTTAAATCAGTTCAGGCCAGCTCTATTAATGATTGAGGGATGGTTATCAAGTTGAAAACAGAATTCCGTGATCGAAGCAAAAGATAAATGTTTTCACACGTGGCTGGAATTAAGCAAAATGTCAAATTGTGGCAATTTAGTCGTGTGCGTCGAGCGCAATTACGGAGGCACTATAAGGAGTAGCAAGTCGGTTTAGGGCTTGTTGGAAAGCTTAGAATCTTAGCTTTAAGATGAAAGTTAAAATTACGTTCCTAGAAGATACGGACGATTTTGAAATGAAATTTTAAAGTTCAGAATGACAGATGACAGTTTTGCAGCTTTGAATCAAAAGAAGGGACACGATTTCTATGATGCAGTTCTCAATAGGTTAAAATAGTTTGAATTAGATTATTTTAAACTAAGAGATTGGTTTTGCACAGTTCTGGCTGAGTACTCACACTATATGTTGGACAGGAATGCGACTTCGTCATGGATCGGGTCAGGATTGGCTGCAGTTCTCTCGCCACTGGGTACTGGTTCTCTGGTTCCAGATCTCTGGTTCTGGTCTGGTCTGGTCTCTGGTTCTGCTCACAGCGATCTGGGTCAGCTCTCAGCGATCTGGTCTGGGTCTGGACTCTCTGGATAATTCTGCCTTCTGGGTCTGCTACCGGTTCTGGCAAAAGTTCTTGGCAAAGAATTCAAACAGCCCGCCCGGGTGAATAGTTTGGTTAGGTTTTGAGGCCTGCTGAAGAGAACTCAGCTTGTGGGTTAGGCCTTTGCTATGAGTTCTTTAGTCAGAGTTCTAAGTTCTGGTCTCTGTCTTGCTGGAGTCAGTCCGGATCTCTGGATGTGAAGTCGTCTGTCAGCGTGCTCCACAAGGAAATGGAAATTTAATCTCCCTACCTGTCCTGCACAGTCTCCTTTTATGTGTTTGGAAAAAGTGGGTGGGTCTGCTCATTCTGCATGCCCAACCCTCTCAACTTATCATTGGCCAGTTCCTCCTCTCTCCCTTGATCGGGGGAACTGGGTTGTGAGTCAGAGTGATGAGGTAGGTTTATGGTCAGAGGATCCTCCCCTTGTCAAATTGCACACAAATCTATTTCTGATCCAAATACATATTTATCTATGTACCATTTTTCTAATATTAGATGTCCAGTTAACATATTTTCTGTAGCACCAAACCATCCGATCCCTGTCTTTGTAAGATGTTGTGTCCACTTATGACAGAATTCTCCCCTTTTCATCCAGATAACAACCTCTAAACCTTTCCAGATTTTACACAAATGTGCACCAGGGATATGGGTTTCAGATGATAAAGTGTCAGATTTTTAACATGCATACATTTGGAGTACCAACCTTTTTTCTGCTACTATCCCCAAGAACATACCACAGAGTCATAACACCTCTTAAAATGTGCACAGAAAATATCACAAGAATGATGATATTATTTATATAATTTTTACAAGTCCGCACTATGAATTATCCATCTTTTTAAAAACAATTATGCTCTGGCCCGAGGGGTGTGGTTTTCCAAAGCATATGGTGGAATTTCTGGTTTATCCACTTCCCCCAAGCACAGCTTGCTCACAGATGCAGTGCCCCTCCCCTTTCCTTCCAAGAGGAAGCCATTTACGACCCCCCTAATTTAACATTTGGCTGGGCCAAGGACAGTGCTTTGTTTAGTTTCCTGCAGTCCCCAGGTGCTCCTCCCCTAATTCAATCAGAGAGGTGTCATCTCCTTTTGGCAGGAGCAGCAGAATGCAGCCAGGCCTGGGAACACAGCTGCTGATCAAGTTTCAACTCCTGTCGGGGGGGTAGTTGCTGGGCGGAATTCACTCTCTTCAAGCCAGGCTTCAGCCAAATGTCACTTTTGTTCCCAGTTTTCTACATTCAAACCAAACTTGCAATTTTTACACATGCAGCTATAACACTGATTCTAAGTTCAAAACTATGACATTTAACAGTTGCAAACTATGTGACACTCAACAGTAGGTCACTCCTTTATTTTAAACATTTAGATTTTTGTGTCTTTCAGTCCAATTTCACTTCAGCTGCTGACATCCACAGCTCAGCCAGTTTTGTTATAAACATTGTTTTGGGCTCTTTCTCTTTCCAGATTTTGTATGCACACAAGTCTACCTTCTGCCAAATGTCTGCTGGTGTTCATTGAGATTTTTGAATATCTTGCAATGTTTAAAATAGGCATTTTTAGCTTGCATTTCAGAGAAACAAAGGTGATTTCAAAGCGCTTTCTGAGCTAACCGGCACTGCTGTTTTTCCTTTGGCACACATTTCACCCATGGCACTCCTGGCCCATCACGCTCGCACTGGTGGGTGGCAGGTCAGGGACCATTTTGTTGTGCGCAAAACTGCGCGGTTCTCCTGGTTCTGGGATAGAATGATGGGCAGTGACAGCTCATCGCCACATCTACCCAGTCTATTGATTTAGTTTTGTTCTGGGATAGAATGAAGGGGGGCGACAGCTCATCCCCACATCTACCCAGTCTAATAATTCAACATGAGTCAAAACCCTTGACATGATCCTTCTGTTGTCATGCACTCACCCTCTGGAATTCGATCCCAGTGTCAGCTCTAAATGCCCCCACAATTCCCCAATTTCGCAAATCTTTCAAAACATGGCTCTTTCTGCAACACCTGATCAAGGACTAATTCCAAATGGATGCACATACTGATGCCCAGACAGCACAGTACTGCGCTATGGTTACAAGATGCCAGCACAAAGTTCCTTCTCTGTACAACACTGTGCTGCTCTCGTGCTAGGTATGCACTTTAAACAATAAAATACAAAATAAAAATTAGCAGTGCCTGACAATGTGTATCCCATTTCGATACACAATCCACAAATGTTTACTTTGCCAACTCTTGGTTTTTCAAGAATTTCATACAGTAAATGTGCTAGTCGTCGTAAGTCATTTGAAGATCTAAGAGAACATACTCACCATGGTGTGAAGGAGAGATAGGGCTTTGCAGCCTTTGGCTCTCCAAATATTAGAAATTAAACCACCCTCAGCACTACTAATGTCTAGCCAGTAGAGCAAATTGTGAGGGTTCATGGGAGGTGTAGTTCATTTCCACTCAGCCCCACTATAGTTAATTATGAGAGTCAAAGTCATCTACAGCGTGCCAGCTTGCAGATACCTTACGCTTTGGTTAGAAGGCTTTGGCATAATAGAAGCCTATGAGTCCCTTCTTGGCTAAATATAATTAGATTATGGAATTGAACAGAAGGATTGCCTGCAACAGAACGTAGTAAGTGCCACACACTGAAGCGCAATCACAGTTTTGTGTGGCACCTGTGCTCTGTAAAGCATAAAGAAACAAACTTACACATAAATAGCAACAGAAATACAAACAACAAAAGAAGACATATGTACATATTCCTTCTTATCTGCCATAATCCTTTATGTGATATGTCCTGTAGGGAGAACTATGGGAACATGCATTATATCACAACGCGACTGCATACATTCACATTAAAGCCTGTGAGTTGTTGCAGATTGCCACTAATAACATACAAAGTAAAGGACGGATGGCTGAGATTTACCCTTTTACAATGAGACATTATTTTTTACGAAGACAAATTGAATGTGACAATAGGCACACAGTCAAGATTTCCTATAATTAGAGATAACAGCAAAGCATGCACGCCACTTAAATGTAATAGGGCTTAATGTGTTGATGCTTTTAGCGCTAAAGATGATAACAACAGCAAAGAACTGTCCAGGGATACTTTAGTCAATATCAATATAAGGGTGATTATAATGAAGAAAATGGTCTGTTATGAAACAGCCAACATCTGTTGCTCGGGGGTCTGAATTATTGTGCATTTATTGTGCTTGCCTTTCATTATATTTCTCCTGTCATATGCAGTATAACGTAACATTTCTGCCATTAGGCATATCCAGCTATGAGGTATAGGGAGAAAAACAATTCTGTGCATGATCAAATGTCTGGGCCTCATCACGAGTTTGACAGTCTTCCAAATGCAATACCACCCAACTATATTTGTGTTACGGCCCACCCATCCGGTGGTATTACCGCCGGATCCCGGGTTGGGTGGTAAATGTTATTACCCATTCCCTTTGGACCCAATGGCAATTTTAGGCACAATTACTGCTGGCGGTATTACTGTACAGTAATTGCACCAAAAATCAGCATTTTTACAGAGTGTTTACCCCTAGCTCTGAGCTGGGGGTACACACGCCATACTCATGATTGGGTGAACCCTTAAATGCAGCAGTAATCCCGTTACCACCACATTTAAGGGCTACCGCTCAACTCATGATGAGGCTCTGTGCCTTTTAAGATATTTACCAAAAAAGAAAAAGAAAACTGATGTGTCTGTTTTGTTACTGAGAATGGTATGACTGCTTTTTATAAACCTCAGCATCAAGTTCCTTGATATGTTACCTGCTATGGGGCAGATCTATATACAAAAATGCAGTTGGATCAGCACACACCTTAAGTAGGTAAGTCTTTAGAAAGGATATCTAATCTTTTACATTAATGATAAACTATCTGCATATAAAAATGATATTGAACAACGTAAGTTGAGGACATTTAAGAGAGATACATTTGACTACCTCAACAATATAGTTTACTCCTGGCAAGAATATTATGCTCAGAGGAATAGGAATAGATTTCCTAATCCACATCCAGGCCCGTCTAGCTCAGACAACAGCAGTGATGGGAGCATAGAAGGAGTTGCTGCAGAGTTCTGCAGTCATTGCAGTGTGCTTGTGCGCTGCTAGACTCTGAGGACATGAGTCTTTCTACCAGCGCTGCTTTCACTACAGAGACTACATAACCCCCAGGATGCCGGGGAGCGGCTGCAGAGTTGCTGCAGAGTTCTGTAGTCATTGCAATCTCTGCAGCCAAGTCGGACCCACTGCTAGAGGAAGAGTCCCTGTGTCGTCTCTTGAAAATGCTTCTATGCCAGAGTCTTCTAGATATTCCAGTCCTAAGACACCTTGCATGCCTAAAGAAGCTGTGAGGATGTATGAGGTGAGACTTGATATTTTGGATTGGTTGGCTGCTTTTGAGTATAGCTATGGGATTCAGGGTTTCACAGGGAATCAGTTGATTACTTGGCTTTTGTTTAGGCTCCCACAGGTTGCAACGGATGCTGTAATGGAGGTGGGGGAATTTGAAAGATTGGAGTATGAGAATGTGAAGCTAGCTTTGATAGCTAGATTTGGGAAAACTCCTTCCTAGTTCCTTTAGAGGTTTAGGACCCTCAAAAAGCATGATGGTACTCCTTGGGCTACCTAGGTGTGTGAATGTTTGAAGGACTTAGATGGTTGGGTAAAGGGTTACAGAGTTAACACTTTTGAAGGAATGAGAAATCTATTTTTGTTGGAATCTATTTTTGATGCCTGCTCTCCTGAACTGAGACAGCACTTGGCTGACTCTAAGGAACTTGATCCAACAAAGTTAACAAAGTTTGCTGACTTGTGGGTTGCCAACATCGCTACTCACAAGGTTTCTGAGGCAACTCTGAAGAAGGATGATGGGAAGCTGTAAAAGAAAGATGACACAAATAATTCTAATACCTCCAATCCAAAAGAGGGACCAAACATAAGAAGGTTAAGCCACAAGGGAAACCAAATCAGGCTAGTGAAAGTTCTTATGCCAAACCTGAGGGAGGTCAGCAAAGACCACCATTTGTCAAAACCTTTGGAAAATGTTATGGTTGTGGGTCTACTGACGATGTGAGGGGGGATCTGAGATGCAAGGGTAAACCTTCAGGGGTCCACACTGTCTCCTTAGCCTTCTTCCCAGAGGAAGAAGTACATGTGACAAGTGATAACTTTAAAGTACTGGCTGAAGACCCCATTGGCGTCTCTGCCAGTGTTTCTTTAATGTCCCTGGGACTGTACGAACAGCAGAATTTAGATGTATATAATTCAATTCCAGATAACACAAAAGAATATTACAAGGACAGTGTACTTGAAATGTTCAGGGGACCCCTGCCATTAGAGACATTGGGGCAAGTATTACTGTAGTGGATGGATCTTTTTTCAAGGCTGAGGATGTAGCTAAGGCACCCAAAAGCCTCACTAAGCTTGCTGGAGGCCCTGTCCAAATGCTTCCTAGACTACCAGCTCTCATCCAGTGCAATAACATGACTGTCAAGATACCTGTTAGTGTGCAAAGTGAGGTGCCTGATAGAGTCTTGTTGGGGAATGACTTAAAAACTCTTGGCATTGTATTAAGCACCCCCAGGCCTCCCAGTAAAAGGAAACAGGAGTAGAAAAGAAAGGCCAGAGAGAGTATCTTAAATAGCTCTCCAGAGGATGTTACAGAGGAATCTATAACACCTAGCCCACAGGAGCTACTAACTGCTATTTCAAGGAAAAATGAGACAAAGGGGAAATCCAAAGTCTCAAGGAAAAAGCCAGAAAGCACTCCTGTGCTACCAAGAAGGACATCCCGAGAGGACTGCCCACAGTCACACATGTGACTGCTCCACCAGTTGAGGCTGAGTGTGAGGAATAACCAGGAAAGTTTGAATCAGCTGCTGAAGATTCAGAGATGGAAGAATACCTTACCCCTGTTGGAGATCTGGATCCTAAAGACCATCCTGAGCTGCAATCTTTACTGGCAGAAGGTGGCTCCTGTAGGGCAGACTTCAGCAGAGGCCAGAGAGAGTGTCCTACTCTTGAAGGTCTTTGCCAACAGGCAGCTTCCCAGCTGGAAGGGCAAGACCCAGGGAAGCATAGGTTATAGTGGGAAAATGGCCTATTCTACAGTGAACCAACTGAGTCTATCCCAGGGGACTACAGGAGACCTGTAGTGCCTCTAGAGACAAGACACCATTTCCTACAGTTAGCCCATGGGATTCCTTTGGCTGGTCACTTGAGCTTCAAGAAGACCAAGGAAATGCTTTCTCTATATTTCTACTGACCTACGTTGGGGTCTGATGTAGATACATGCTGTAGGGGCTGTCACACTTGTCAGACATCTGACAAGAGTGGAGCCAAGAATGTGGCACCTTTGGTCCCCCTCCCAGTGCTGGGAGTCACTTTTGAGAGGGTAGGAATCAACATTGTTGGTCCCTTATACCCTCCAACCTCTTCAGGTAATCGACTTATGTTGGTTGTAGTAGACCATGCTACTAGGTATCCTGAAGCTATACCTATGAGGACTGTTACAGCTCAGGCTGTTGCTAAGGCCCTACTTGGTATTTTTACCAGGGTAGGTTTTCCTAAGGAAGTCATCTCTGACAGGGGATCACATTTTAAGTCCCACTACAGGCAGGCCATGTGGAAAAACTGTGGAGTAACTTACACATTCTCAACTGCCTACTATCCACAGACAAATGGATTGGTAGAGATGTTTAACAGTACTATGAAGAACATGACAGGAACTTTAGAGGAACCCCTTAGAAGAAAGTGGGACCTTCTACTGCCCTGCCTTCTATGTTCTTATAGGCAAGTCTTTCAGGGGGGAGTTGGATTTAGTCCCTTTGAGCTTCTCTATGGCCATCCAGTTAGAGGTCCATTGGCCCTAATTAAGGAGGGGTTGATGAGTGCTCCTTCTCCCAAGCCAGTGAGAGTCACTGACTATGTGTTATGTCTCCGGAGGAGAATGACACACAAGATGACAGAAGCATCTGATAATTTAAAAGCAGATCAGGCTCTGGTGAAGCATTGACATGGCCAGAAGGCCAACATGGTTGAGTTTACTCAAGACCAACACGTTGTAGTTATGGTACCTACAATGCAGAGGGCCTTCAAGGACAAATGGATAGGACCCTTCAAGGTTGTGGAAAAACTTGGAAAGGTCAACTATCTGGTGGCAATCCTAAGGAGGCCCACAGGGCCTTTCACACAAACTGTCTAAAGGCTTATGTCACCAGACCAGAAGTGGGAGCTTTGCTTCTAGCTTCAGCCAAGGGGAGGAAGAGAATAAACCTCTGCCTGATCTCCTCAAGGGACAGTGTTTAGATGAGAAAATAAAAGGAGTTAATCTCTCTTCTAATCTGACGCTGGAACAACAGGAGGAGAGCAAGTTTCTGTTAAATCATTTTGCCCCCCCTGTTTTCACTATGACCAGGTTTGACCCCTTGGGGCCAACATGATATCCTCACTGGTAGCTGTTTACCTGTTAAAAGCAGAGGTTACAGGATGTCAGATAATGTCAGAACACACATAAAGGAAGAGGTCAACAAGATGCTTGATCTCGGGGTAATAGAACCTTCTACCAGTCCATGGTCTAGTCCAGTTGTACTAACGCCAAAGCCAGGATCCAAGGAATTGAGATTCTGTGTGGACTATAGAGCTCTAAATTCTGTCAGTAAGAATGAGGCCCATCATTTACCTAGGACAGATGATCTTGTGGACAAACTGGATTCAGCCAAGTACCTCAGTACATTTGACCTAACGTCAGGCGATTGGCAAATAGCCCTGACAGACCACGCCAATGAGAAAACTGCATTTGCAACCCCAGCAGGCCTATACAAGTTTAAGGTAATTACTTTTGGATTATAAAATGCACCTGCAACATTCCAAAGGATGGTTAATCAAGTTCTGAATGGAGGACTTCTGCATGGCATACTTGGATGACATTGCAGTGTCCAGCCCTACTTGGAAAGAACATGTTGACCACTTAGGATATGTTTTGCAGGCTCTTAAGCAGGCCCATCTGACCATAAAGGTGAGTAAATGTCAAATTGGTCCGAGCAAAGTGGTCTACCTTGGACACGAGGCAGGAGGAGATGAAATAAGGCCATTTCCTAGCAAAGTACAAGCTGTACAAGAATGGGCCACCCCTATTACTCAAACCCAGGTGAGATCCTTCCTAGGCCTCACTGGTTATTATAGGAACTTCATATAGAACTATGGGCCCATAGCTTATCCCTTCAATGTGATCTCCTCACCCAAATTTCCTAAAAAGGTCAGATGGAATGAGGAGTGCACCAGAGCATTTGAAGGACTTAAGAAAGTACTTTGTCAAGCTCCAGTCCTACAGCCAAATCTTCATTGTGAAAACAGATGCTTCCAATACAGGTATAGGTGCAGTTCTGAGTAAGTTGGATGAGAAAGGTAGGGAGCACCATATCTGTTTTATCAGCAGAAAGCTGAAAGAAACAGAAACAAAGTGGGCAACCATTGAAAGAGAATGTTTTGCTATAGTGTGGTCACTGAAGAGGTTTAGACCATACTTGTATGGATATACCTTTGTGATTAAGACTGACAACCAGCCCCTGAGATGGTTAATGCAGATGAGTGGGGAGAATCCTAAATTGTTAAGATGGTCAATCAGCCTATAGGGGTTTGTGTACCATTGAACACAGGGTATGTGTACCATTGAACACAGGTCAGGGTGTAATCACCAAAATGCTGATGGTCTCTCCATAATGTTTGACTGACTGGAGTCAGGAGATTCATCGAGGGGTGGATTAAATCATCCTGTCCCTTAGTCTTGGGTCTTGGGGGGACGAGTAATAGGGAGAATTCTCATAAATGTGCTAATTCCCTTCACCTTAGACACCTCCAGCAACTTTGCTGGATTTTTTTTTTTTAACCTGGCCAGAATGTGAACCTTTTTTTCCCACTCTTTCATGTGTTTTGTTGTGTGTTTTACACTTGTGTTCTTTGAATATGGGGTTTTAGATGACTCCATAGGCATCATCTTTTCATGTGTGAAACACAGCAGCTTCAGTGCAGTGACACAGGGATGTCTTTTAGACTTCCCAAAGGTTAAAATACCTTCTCTGTGGTAAACTACTGTTTCTCAGAGGATATCAAGTGAAATTGACTTTACTAGTCTTTCCAAATTCATAGACCCAGCACACACCATTTTACAATGGAGTGCTGGAGGGGTTACATAGTATCCCCTGTGTCTAAATACTCACGTAGCAGTCAAATGCTACCCTTTGCTATTGAAAAGACTGGTGGCAGTGGTTTTACAACGAACTACCATGATTTTTCCTGAACGCGAACACTGGTAGCTAAAAATCACAGGAGCTATGTTTTTCAAGATGGCGCTTTAAACCCTTTTGTTAAAACAGTTCCCAGTCTTCTTTTTTCACTGTTTCTTTTTGGAAACGTCCTTCTAGTGTTTATCTCTGCGCACCAAACCAGGTTTGGTCCCTTTGTTCGTGTGCCTTTGGCGGGCTTCAGGAATGAAGGCCGCCTCTGATGTCTGAATGTCTGAGGTGGACAGGAAGTGAGGGAGGTGCCCAAAACTCCTTGTGCTTAGTCTCCTAGGAGACCCAAATGCACTCTGGCATTATTGGCTGGCTTACTGTCTGGCAAGGACATCCACCGTGCCAGGTGGCTGACAGCTAGGCTGGAATGAAAGGGAGAGAACTGTTTAAAAGGCAAGTCTCTTGGACTGGAAAGCAGAGTCGACCACTGGAACGAAAGAACCAAAGAAGAGCTGGAAGAGAATGGCTGCTGCAACTCCTGGACTTTTGGTTTGCCCGGTGAAGCCCTGCTGCAGGTCCGAATTGTCAAGTGCATCTCGACAGAGAAGCCCATTCAAGGATGACTTCTTCCTTTGAGTTGGTGGGACCAATAAACTGTTTAAAAGGCGAGTCTCTTGGACTGGAAAGCAGAGTCGACCACTGGAATGAAAGAACCGAAGAAGAGCTGGAAGAGAACGGCTGCTGCAACTCCTGGACTGTTGGTTTGCCCGGTGAAGCCCTGCTGCAGGTCCAAATTGCCAAGTTCATCTCGACAGTGAAGCCCCTTCAAGGACGACTTCTTCCTTTGAGTTGGTGGGACCAATCCATTTGTAAGCCACCTGGATACCATTCCCAAGGCTGGTTAGGATTAACTAGGGAGAGGGACACCAGCTTGTGTGCTTGAATCTAGAGCTACTGGAACTGAAGTGACTCCATCTTGTTTGCTTTTTTTCGATGGTTCCCGTGCAGTGGCGGAGTCCCCCGACGTCCTCCCTCTTGTCCCCACGACTGTGGCTCAGCAACAGTGAGATCTGCAGGAACCACCAGGAACGAACAACTTCAGCTGCATTTGCTTCTTCATACTAAGGTACTGTGCCAACCCGACTGAGAGAATGCCACTCTTGTAGTGAAAGTTTGTGAAACTTTCCCAACGTGCAGGCCTAATCAGCGTGTGACCCAACATATGATTCTTTTTCGCCTAGACTACTTCTGAGAACTTTTGCAAAGACTTTACTGTTTGATACCAGAACTGCTCTTTCATATCCAGAACACTAGCCCATTGACATTGGCCTGGCCTATTGACTTGTATTGAACTCATCTGGTGAACTACACCTATTTGCACTGTCTAACAAGTATATGTGATCTATTCTACTTACCGTGTCCCGTTTGCCCACTTCTAAGTAGCTGAAATGCTATTTTGCTCCCACTTCAGGGGAGCTCAAACTGTTTCAAAATCTTAGAGTTTTGCACTGAAGTGTATTGGTATATAATATTAAGTTGCCTCCTTCTAGTGAAATGTTTTCTAAATGATTGTGTAATAAATTAATAAGTGTTTTACCAAGAAACCTTAAGTATAAGTGTCTACTTGAACCACTGTAATTGAAAGACCTCTGTGTAACCTCTTTTACTGCTCACATTCACTCTTGAAATAAGCCTGGCTGTTCAGCTTGCTACCAAAAACTGTGTGGTACAGACATATACCAAAGGTTGGTTTGACTTGCACTTCTAGTCCTAATTATATGTGGTGGTCCTAGAGGGTACTGCATGCAATTTTGCCTAACAACAATGCTAAGCCACTCTCCCCCAGTAAGCCCAAGTGGCTTCAATGTTACCAATTGAAAGACAAAATTACATTACCACACACATACTGTGCAACATTCTGCTCATGCCTTAAGGGAACAATTAAAACCTTTGATATTGCCAATCATTTTTGTATGCATTACCAGGATTTAGATGATGCATACATTATTGCTGCACCTCAAAAGACAGATTGCATTTGGAAGCTACGTACTCGCTTGGCTCATTGTACCAATTAATTATGGTATGCGTGTGGTGGTAGTGAAACAAAAGGAGATGGCTGGATAATTAGCCTTTTTTTAATTGTTGCCCCTGATCTTGTCTTGCTCTTGGAAATCCTCCAGGCCATAATTCTTCCCCTTCCATGCCATTACAGGAAGAGAAAATAAACAATGCATATCAGGCTTGATCCCATCCAGTCCACATCGCTAGGCCACATGCCAACTACACAATATCACAAGGAACCCCAGGTATGGTGTGGTCTCATTGGGCATCGACAATGAGGTGTATCTGGTGTCTCTCTGCATAACTATTTGTCTCTGGGTGAGGAATTGAATAACATTTTAGAAGTGGAGCAACAGTTAAGAGGTGTTTTTGAGTTGCACCTGAACTGCCACTGCACTGAACATGTTCACTGAGAGAGGTGAGTCAAAAGATGTTCAAAGGCCATCCATTGTTTGTTGCAGTAGGTTAAGTATGGCAGCTGTGGTCATGATGAAATGAAAACGTGCAGGACGCTGTGAAGGAGGATATCTAGGTTGAGGGCCAATAATGAGAGAGAGAGGAGAATGGTGGTTGGTAGAGGAGAAGAGGGGAAAAAGAAGAAAATTCAGGATGATCATTAAAGAGGTGATAATATGACCTGTTTTGATGTGAAATGTCTGCTGTTACTTTAAATAAAGATTTAAAAATATATAAATACATACATAATTAAATAAATACATGAGGAAGAATGCTTGTGAAGAGGGGAGGTGTGGAAGATAAAGTGAACTAGGAAAGTGGGCCTAGAACTGATCATTGATGAACGCCCATGACAAGTGGTGTCAGGGAGGACGTGCTAAAGTACCCAGAGGAGGAAGCAGAGAAGTACTCATCATAGACAAAGGAGTACACCCTGTTGAGTAAAAGGAGGGAAACAGTTTGGAGGAAGGAGTGATGATCCACAGTGTCAAAGGAAGTGAAAAGGTTCACAAGGCCGAAAATGAAGTAAAGTGTGATTTGAGGATGAGCCCAGAAGTGTTTTCAAATGATTCTAGATAGTAGGGTGTCATCAAATGAGAGTACATCAAGATAGTTCACTGTGTGGTTGGCGACAACTCTTTCAAGAATTTTAAATTGGTGTTGTGATGTAATGACTACTGCTTGGCATGAGTACAGGGATAGCTAGTAGTTTATAAATGTCTACTCAGTCCCACATTACTAAACCAACAGGCATCTCAATAATAAAGGTTAAACAGACACAACATGTAGAGTACACTGTTGTTGCCTCTTTGAGGTAGCATGGGTCTGAAGGCATGCTAAACACTTCAAGAGGGATGTGACAAAAATACTGTGCTACCAAACAAAGAACCATAGGAAAATAGGAATGTTTAATTAAACCAAATATGCATACACACGCATATAAACATGTATTACCCACCCCTGTAAAGGAGGACACAGACTTGTTCCTTTCCAAGGCAGGATGTTCATCAATGATCTTTAGCAGAGTCTGACACTTCCAGTAGGCATGTTTCTGGGTAGCAGCACTTAGGCACTGCCCAAACTGCATGTAACTTCAAATGTTCCACTGGTCTGCCTGGGGTAAATGATTTGTTCTGTGGAGAAGGAGCTAAGTACCCCACCTCAATCACCTTGCCTATCTTGCCTATATGTTGGGAACCAGAGTGTGAGACAAGTGTGATACCAGTGAAAATACTGATACTAATGAGAATCCTGGAAGCAAGGTTCCCATTGAGAAAACCATACCTGCATATGAGACAGTATGATGGTCATTTAAATGAATTCCCGGAAGAAGCAGAACAAATGAATGGCCAAGACGAATGGTGACGTCACACAGAGCCGAGCTGACGTACATAGAAGAGATGCAGAGACTAGAGAATGAAGATATTCTACAAGGCATCAAGAAAGTATCGAAGATAAGCGACATCTTGGGATCAAGACTAAGAAACCTATGCTAGAGAAAAGATGAAGATGTCAAGCTGTTTTACACGTGTACATATGCAAAGAAATTCAAGCAGACAAAGTATTCTTGAGGCTAGCTTTAAAGTGAATAGATTGCGGCATGCGCCAACATATATAAATATATAAGTGAGTAGGGAATTTATGTTTTCACTACGTGTTATAGCAGAGCAAGTGAATTACAAAGTGAATCTCAGAAAGGCAAGACTGGATGATCCAAGGCCGTATCAGACTGACTGGGGTGAGCAGACGTTGGAAACAAATCATGTGAAAGAACGAAGCTCCTGTTCAGGAGGCAGGAACAAAACAAGGAAGATGTCAGAGGTCTGTTAGAAAATAGTATTTGTAATACACCAGAGGCTCGATTTTGTGGTCTTCAGTCATGTGGAGGGATGGAGATGGCTGAACGTGATGGTCACACCTTCTCTAGAGCAAAGAACACTCCCAAGGACACGTCTAAAGCCCTAATTGACAGCAGACCATGGAGGTGATGATGGATGATTATGCTAATTGGTGGGAAGCTATGGTTGAAGAGTAGTTCAACAGCACATAGAAGTCCAGTCAGCGTGCTGTTAGACATAGGTGGAAAAGTACTGATGACAGTTAGAGTGCCAACCAACGGTAGGGTAACGAATGACTAAGGGTCCTATAGTTTGTGTAGCCAATGGGATGTCATGTATTTAGTGACGTTCATAGTGACCTGTTTTAGGGGAGGGCTTAGTTGCCCCACCTGATGATAAGAAACAAATCACTTTCTTTCACGGCCTTAGAAATTCCCTTAGACCCTATCACACTTGCCACTAGGTTTTTGTAGTTTGCAACGTAGGATAATTTTAGTGATACATAGGTTGACATCACCTATGACAATTTTTTGTTATACAAACATGTTTTTTTTTCAAGATGCATTGAGATACCTTACGCTGAGACGTCCGTTGATGTCTGTTGTACTCCCTGTTTTAGATAATTGATATTAAAACAGTTATCTTTTTGCCAACTGCCTGAGTCGTTTCCATTATTGAAGTTTGAGTAACTTCTGCATCCCCATCTATCGCAACGGTATTGCTACCTCATCTTAAAGGGCTGTAAGACTCCATTTCAGTTATTTTTCTTAGTATTTTGTATCCTGCCAAAGGTCTTTGGGCAGACTATGCCCACATAAAGTTCCAGTGAAATTCTTCTTTTGAAATCTAAAGATTATTTCCTTAAGGGTGAAAGGTTGGCTGACCCACATATATGTTCCTTTTGCCACAACGTATTGGACCATTTCAAGCATTATCAAAGGGTTCAATTGCACCTCATGTGACAAAACTGTTTGTCTGTTGATGTCAGTTCTAGAGTGCATTGTGTACACAAAGTTTTAAGAAGGTACAGGAAGTTTTGGTGGCCCAGAAAAGGAGACTCCAGTCATTATCCCCCTCTTGTGATAGCTCCATTGTTCTGGCAGAGCTTTTTATGAGGCTATGATTCTCACCTGGTCCCCTGGGATTAGTGCATTTTCCTCTCGGAGGGTGTTAGGCCTTCGTAGCAATGTAGAAAGGGGGTCTTTTGTGCTGGTCCTAACATCCTGTTGTTAGGTTATTCCTGTCCCATACAGTGACACTCAAAACCTGGACAGTTTCAGAATCACTGGAAAGACAATTGGATAAAAAGACATCCAATGGGATTTGGCTATTCATAACTATCATTACTCAAAGGCCATGTCAAGCCAGAAATAGTCTGATAGTTATCAGTCTTCCACCAGACCTTGGGGAGGCTATGTTATATATGACTTGGATCATGGGTGTCCACTTTTAAATACATCCCATGGCTGGAATTCATTTTGATTCCAGCAGGTTTTTGTAAGGTCTATGTAGCCTCCATGCTGCTAAACTACATGGCAATACATGCATGCTATACTTTTCAATATGGATCAGAATCATTTTGTGTCACATACATAAAAAAAAAACTTGGACTGCCCACCCACGTTGATTGCATTCTTTTTTTAATAAAACATTTTATTGTTTTTCATAACAAGGTGAAAACAACCACAAAACAAGAAAGCAAAAACAAACAAAAAGGACAGCAAAAGCATTACAGAACAGCATCCCCCGTCAAAGCTCTGCCAAGTATTAATGTCACCGGCTACCATCGTTCCTCCCCCCAGGCCTGTTCTCAAGCCAGTCATACAATGACTACCAGCGTCCAGCCCTCAGGGCCCATATTCTTCCCATTTCCCCCATATTTTGGATGCTTTAGTTGGGCATCCTCTCATACTGTAGATCCGTCGTTCCATCATGGCACATGAGTCCATATCCAGTACCCACCGCTCCAGGTTTGGGGGGTCCGGGACTCCCCACTTTTGTGCAATGTTAAGTTTCATTAGGGCCGCCGGGGTATTCAAAAGCAGTTTCTCCCATTTATTGGAATCGGATTCATCAGGTGTCCCAAGGACCAGGACCCGTGGGCCCAGTTCGATCGAGCGATTGAGTACCCTAGACAGTTCTGTGCAGCAATAGTTCCAAAAGACGTGGATCTGGGGGCATGACCAAAGGATATGAAAGAACGTTCCTTCTTCCTCTCCACACCGAGACAGTTCGGGTTTGTTGCCCTCCCCCAGCCATACAGGGTGGTCCTAGGGTAGTACACCCTGTGCAGGATCTTAAGCTGCACAAGCCTCAACCTGGATGAGATGGCCACCTCCCGCGGATGCATTAAAACCTGTACCCAGTCCTATGGAGCTATTTCACCCACATCCCTTTCCCATTTAGTCTTTATTTGCAGTAATTCGGGGGTAGCAAAGGATGTGATTGCATTAAAAAGGATGGACGTGCCTTTGGCGGGGATGTAGGCTGGGAGTATATTACGTTCTATGGGTCTGTAGTCAGGGACTACCTCCTCCAGAGGTATGTGGGTTCGCAGAGCGTGAATCAATTGCATAAAGTGGTACTGTTCGGTATTTGGCAGTTGGAATTTGTCCTGTAAGTCTTCGAACGAGATTAACTTCCCGTCCCTCAGAATGTCTTCTACCCTCAAGATTCCCGCTGGCCACGGTTCGAACTTCTCTATTTCTTTTAGGTTGCTGTTATACCATAGGGGTTGTGCCGAGGTATTCTTGTTTGCCCACCCCACAAACACCTGTGCCTGCCTCCAGACGGTGGTGGTGTGCGACCCAATCGTCGGAAGAGAGGGCAGCTCTGGGGATTGGTATAATAGATGTATTGGATCTGTACATTGCATGGCGTCCACCTCAGCCTTGATGTGAGGCAGTGCCCAGTCCCCATGAAGCAGGTCATTGACCACTACGAGTTGTGAAGCCAGTAGTAGGTTTGGAGGCGGGGTACTCCTATCCCTCCCTCCCAGATAGATCTCTGCAAAGTGCTCAAAGCTATTCGTGACTGGCCTCCCCACCAGATGAGTTCCCTAAGGAGTGTATCTATCCGGCTGAATTCGGAGGTGGGGATCGTAAGTGGGGCGTTCTGCAGGACATAGAGATATTGTGTGAGTGCCATCATTTTAAAGAGTGCCGCTCTGCCCATGAGCGTCAGGGGGAGAAGCTTCCAGTGACGGATGTCGGCGGCAAATCGGTCAGTGATTGGTTGGAGATTGTGCTTTGTGTAGGTGGTAAGATCACTCGTTATCCAGATTCCCAGGTATTTAAAGCCCTGCCTTTCCAGCTGATACTGGTAGTACAGCCAGATGGCCTGCCCCCCCCCTTCACCGGGAAGAGTACAGATTTCTTCCAGTTAATTTTCAACCTGCTAAACTCCCCATAGTTCACGAGCATCTGGGTTACCAGCGGGCAGCTCCGAGTCGGTTCAGCTAGATACAGCAGAAGGTCGTCAGCATAAAGGGATATTCGATCTTCGTGTCCCTCAGGCCATCTGAATCCCGTCTGTGCCCCACTCTGATGGAACCAGAGAGCCAACGGTTCAATTGCAAGGGCAAATAGGAGGGGGGAAAGGGGACACCCCTGTCGTGTACCCTTGCCCAGGGGGAAGGATCGGGAAGTCCACCCGTTCACTCTGACCTCTGCCTGTACGTTCGTGTATAGCAGTTTTACCCAGCCCAGAAAGCACTCTCCAAACTGTCCCACCGTATTGAATCAAATGCCTTTTCAAAATCAATTGCTAAGAGGGCCAGTGGAGTATCAAGGATAGGAGCCCGTTCCATTGCCAGGTGGAGTCGGCGCAGATTAGTTCGGGTTGATTTATGAGGCATGAAGTCACACTGATCTGGGTGTATCAGGGTGTCCGCCACCGGTTGGAGCCGGTTGGCTAAGAGCTTGGCTAAGACTTTGGCTTCCCCATTAATTAACGAGATCGGCCTATAAGAGGCACATATCTCCAGGGGTTTGTCCGGTTTAGGAATGACTACAATGTTAGCCTTACAAAGGTCCTGTGGGAGGGAACCCTGGTCTCGGGCGTTCAACAGCATCTGGTGCAGGGGTGGTGCTATGTTGTTGCTTCCTAACTTCTGCCAGATTTCGATCGGGAACCCGTTAGGCCCCGGGGTTTTCCCCGATTGCAGTTGTGCTAGGGCCTCTGCTACTTCGGCTTCCGTGAGCTCGGAGTCAAGTACCTCCTTCAGTTGCTCCGACAGGGTAAGGATTCCTATGTTATCAAGAAGGGTTGGGTCAAGGGGCAGAGTCGGAGCCTGATACAATTCTGCGTAGAATTGGGCAAAGGCCTCTGCTATGTCAGTGTCTGACTGGCATCTCTCTCCCCTTGGGGGGAGGATCTCCCGGACACGTTGCTGTCCTTCGTCTCGCCTCTCCAGCCAGGCCAGCAGTTTTCCAGCCTTGTCCCCAACCTCATATATCCTTGCTCTGGATTCCCATTGGGCTTGTTTGGTGTTGTCTAGCATAAGGTTCCGGAGGCGTTCGGTTGCCCGTGTCAGGGAAGTGTGGGTCTGGGGGGTTGGGTCAAGGATATGGTCATTCTCCCGGTGGGTCACCTCTTTCTCCACCTTGCCTATCTTCTGAAGCCTTTCCCTTTTCCTATTCACCGTCCAAGAGATTATTTCACCTCACAGCATGGTCTTATAGGCATCCCATAACACCACTGGGTTGCTTTCGCCAGTATCGTTAATCTCGAAATACTCCATCGAGATTTCCTTGAGCCGATCCACCAATTCCGGACAACCCAGATAATAGTTGTTCAGCCGCCACGTCCTGGGGGGGGGATCGTACCCTGCAGCCCCGTCTCCACCACCAGAGGCGAGTGGTCAGAGATTCCCCTGGGAAGTAAATCTGCCGAGATTACTCTAAAAAGCTCAGTGTGCGGAACAAATAGATAGTCGAGCCTAGAAAGGGAGCCGTGGGCACCCAAGTGGAATGAAAACCCTCTGGTTTCCTGATGCAATTCCCGCCACACATCACAGAGACCCAAGGCGGATGCAAAGTTGGATAGTCCCGTGGGGGCATCCGGGTTACGGTGTCTATGGTGGGATCGGTCCAAGGTGTTACACATCACATCATTAAAGTCTCCACCCAGAAACCACTTATCGGGTTGATACTTGCCCAACAGGGTTGTCAGTTCCACCAGAAGCTCCTGCCCCTGATCCGGTGGGGAGTAGACCGAGACAAACCCAAAGCTCTCCCCCCCGAGTGTCCCAAGGACCAGCACATAACGACCCCTAGGGTCCCTCTCCACTTCTTGCGAGGCAAATGGGATGCGCTTATGTATAAGAACAAGGGTGCCTCTGGATCCCATGGTGTACCCCGAGTGAAAGGCGACCCGATAATTGGTCCGCAGGAAGAAGTTACAGTGTGAACCTGCAAGGTGTGTCTCGGTAAGCAGGGCCACATCGGGCTAGTATCTCTTGAGCAGTTGTTTAACTAAGCGTCGCTTAATCGCGGACCCCATCCCGTTCATGTTCCAGGTGAGGACCTTAAGGGATTTGGGACGTGTAGTCACCGGCAGTTGAGATTGGTCAGGTGTCATCTAGCAAGAGCATAAGAAGGGTTGGCGATGGGGGTAGAATCTCGGTGTGTGCCGGTGTAGTGTAGAATCAACAGTGACTGGTGACTGAAATGCTGTTAGAGCGTGCTACGGTCCCAACTGGCCAGGAACCCCATTACTCCCTGAAACCTACAGGAGTAAAGTGGCCCTGGGGTAACTAAAAACTCTTCCCAACTGTTGCACCCTCCAACTCCGCATACTCCACCCCATCTCGAAGTACCTGTCGCCCTAACCTTACTGACATTCAAAAACAGTTCGGTGCCAGCACTAACAGTCCCAACTGTAGTTCAACAAAAAACGAGAGTTTGGAGGGGGGGTGGCACCCAGACGCAACAGTATCAGTCCCCCGCTTACCGCCCTGTCGATATGTGAAACGCCATGTGTGGGTCACTGAGGGCCTCCCGCGGTGTCGTCCATAAAGTGACCGCCTGCCGGCTGGAGGGTGAATACACATCAGGGATCAGGGCGGGCTCCATCATCCCAATCTCTCGGTCGGTCCAGCGGTGGTGGCTGGTCTGGTATTCAACACTGCTCCGGGGGTGGTCCAGGGTTTCTGTCTTTAGGGCCTCGGATGTCGACCAGTCTCCTTCGATGTGTTGCTCCACCCAGTGCCATGCTTCCACTGGGTCATCAAAGTGGACTGTTGTCCCTTTGTGATACATTTTCAGCTGTGCCAGGAAAATCAAGCCATACTTAACACCAAGCGTTTGCAATTGTTTTTTAAGCTTTCCAAAGGATTGCCTCGCCTTCTGTACCTCCCTCATGTAGTCTGGGAAAAAGACCAGCCTGGACCCGTTGAAAGTAATCGTGCCCTTCGAGCGTGCCAGTTGTAACAGTGCATCCCGATCTCAGAAGTTTAAGAACCTTGCAATCACCGTGCGGGGAGGAGCACCAGGCAGTGGTCGTCCCGTAGGCATATAGTGTGCTCTTTCTATAGAGAAACATTTTGAGAAGGATTGCAGGTCAAACAGGTTCGTTAGTAATTGTTCCAGAAACAGTTCCATGCATGGTCCCCCTCTTTTTCAGGGGTGCCAAGTATGCGAACGTTATTCCGCCTGGATCTTCCTTCGCCCTCTTCCACCCTTGCCTCCAGAGACTTGAGCTTACTCGAGACCCTCTGGAGCTGTTGTTGCGTGGTATGTAAGCCATCTTCTGTATTTGAGATGCAATCTTCTGCTTCTCCAGTGCGGGCAGTTTCTGTAAATCATGCCTGAGGAGGGACACATCCAGGCTTATTCGGTCTATCTTCTGCTCCATAGATGAGCGAGAGTCGGCTATGGCCGCCATGACGTCTTTAAGGGAGAGCGTATGCGTGGGATCAGAGTCTCCAGAGGGCTGGGTTGGGAGATGGCGGCCTGCGATGGGGGGACAGTGTATTGCTCAATCCTGTTTTGCAAGCTGGGTTTCTTCGTTTTTTCTTTGCCCATGGTTGCCACTCCGACGCACCCAAAAGGCCACCGGGTACCGCGGGTCGCGGTTGTGGTGAGCCGTGCAGTGGAGGAGAGCCATGGGGGTGTGCCGATTCCCAGCCCTCGTCACCCCCCGCAGCCGAGGCAGCTCCGATCTGGTTCCAAACAGAAGGCACCGAGGGCGGTTTCCGCTCCAGTCGCCGGGCTGCACCTCACAGGCTCGCGACTCCGGATCCCCTCCAGCCAGGACTCCCAGCCCAGATCGTTGGTGTGAAGATCAGTTGGCGGCCATCTTGTGCCGAAGGAACCACTTGCGTCCCAAATTTTGACACGCCAGGATTCAGGGCTGCTGGAACCTTGAGCCGTCAAACTTCCTGTGTGTACGCCGCAGAGCCTCAGATTTCAGAAGGTCTCTTTGTTATACTGCTGGCGATCGTAAAACAGGCTGTAAATGCAGGATGTATAGAGCGGTGGCGGGAGCTGAGGAGACTCACGTCCGCATTGCCCCACAGTTGGCCATGCCCCCCTTGATTGCATTATTGTACAGGTATGTTAGCAGAGAGGCAGATATTTATAATGATAGGTTGTTAGGGTCTGCACTTGGTTTCTTTAGCATAGGTAAGACTGTGGCTGTTTTGTAACAGGCTGGGAGAATATCAGTTTAGACAGACACAAGTTCCCTAACAAGTAATGGTGCAAACACGTCAACTGGTGTGAAGGTTGGGTTGGCAATAAGGAAACAAGGTTAATAGAAAGCCCTGGTGAGAAGTGAAGAGAGTGGGGGCTTTCTCATTGTACAAGCAGTTTAAGGAGTTGTGTGTTGTTGTTCTCAGCAGCTGAATTTCTGAGGAGATCAAATGTTAAGGACAGGGCAGCAGGGGTTGAACAAATGTGATTCTACTTCTGTGTCCCCACCTAGCACGGAACTGAAGACTAGAATGATATAATCAATGTTGTGCTCCTGCTATTAGACCCATGTATTTACATTAAAAAAATAAACATTAAATATCAACATTTTATGAGGCAAAATGGTTCATAAAACCTTTGAGTAAATGGAGATTATTGTCAGGCTTATAAAGGGCATACATAATATATAAACAATGACATTACTTAACAAGGACCCCACCTAATAGCCAACATATAACAAGATTTCTGTGCAAAGACATAACAAACAGTAAAGAACACATTCAATTATTTAAAATTATCAAAATAAAACAAGGTCTTTCTATGTGATAGATGAGTAAATCATCTGGTCTACAAAGAATGGTAAAACCAGAGTAGGTGGAAAATACGTGCAAAACAGATAAAAGACATCCAATCTATAATTCTGTCAATACATCACATGATTTCTCTAAGAAAAAAACAAAGCAAGTTATTTCTCTGTGATGGATTCAATGAATGAGTCAACTGGTCTACAAGAGTATTAAGACCAGAGCAAGTCTGATTAAAGTCTCCTTTGTCAGGACCCACAAACTAGGGAAGACGTTAATCATTTGTTTAATCTTCCTCAGATTCCCTCAGGATAATTAATTTTGATCCTATCATGATAGCTAACTTAACTCAAGCTAGATATGTTGTTGTAGACAAAATGTATGCACAATTTACTGTCTCATCTCTTGCAACGATTACCGTAACTAACGCTATCAAGGTAAATGCAATTAACTAATGTGCACAATGTAATCAAAGTACCTTTTGCATGTCCAGCCTGTAACCTGCTGTAACTAAGCTTTCCATGTATCGGTACCCAGATGCCCAGGCTTCGGTGTGCTTAACAAATGTCAAAATAAAACAAATAAATGAATCAATAAATACAAAAACAACTAATTTTAGTGATTGTGTTGGAAATAATGTTAATACTGTATTAGCCTCATTAAGGTATTGAACACTAATGCAAGAAGTAGTCTACGGGTTCAGAAAGTTCATCATATGTACAAAGCATGATTCATTGTTTCATATAGAGACTGTATACAATAACTCCTGTGAATTCAAGAATTCATTATTTGTATCTGTTAGCAATATCAATATTTGACCTTGTTTCCTTATATATGAGGTTTATATTGAAGCCTACACCTCATTCTCCACTGCATCAAAAAATGTGTGGCCATATTCAAAATCAAGAAATAACGTGCTCAAATTTGATATCAATCGTAATTTAATTACTAAAAGGGGTACAGTTCGACCAGGAGGTTAGGTCCGAGGAAATGTGTTTGTCTTGGAAGCAAGACAATGCAGAGCAACATAGTTTCTAATCTCGCCCTGTGATTAGAGACTGACCTCTGGTATTAAGTGCGTAGTAAAAGATTAATTAATTAAATTTAAAAAAAATCTATGAGTATATTAACAGACCTATAAAGATGAGAATTGAGTCACACTTTCTGTTACATTTTACTCCTCATGGTAAGGTTCACCGTGTGGTGCATTGCGCATTTAAACCGCCATTTTGAAATTGTTTACCAATATATGCTTGACGGGTACGCAATGATGTCATCGACTCATTGTGTGAAAGCGTGGAGCCTTCTTGGATTGGGATATATCAGAATTGTTAACAGTCCTGATACTATTTGCATAAAATCCCAAAGTCATACATATGTCTAATGTTAAATTTCGGAGACTTGAGAATAAGAGGCTAGAATTATTATGAACACAAACTTATTGCAGATAAAACCTGTCCAATAGGCAGTGACTTCCTCCAAGCCTTACAGAGGTCATTTAGCAAGAGATGGCAAACTGGTTATTAAGTCCCTTGATAAATTAACCTAGTCTATGAATTCATTGGGCCTCTTTGAATAATAATGAATTCTCCACATAGTTATTGCTTATTACCGTATATATGATCCACCCAAAAAATGTAATATTCAGAATGATTGTTTGAAGAGATCTGCTTCTTGATCTGTGTTCAACAATCCTTAGTCGGGCAGCTCTTGTGGTTTTGTCATAAGAAACCTCAATCAAGGAGTAATACTTCCATACCAACTTCGTCAGACACAGAGACTATAAGTGACTTAGAAACAAGACCTATACATACATGCAACTACCACGGATACACCACAAGACAGTCTAGCCACCGGCTCAACTGAAACACAAGAACTAGATCTTCCTTTTTTAGAAGAACTAATGAGACACCGGAAGAGCTCTTGCTTACCAAACCAAACTTACAGAAGCACCACAACAAATCCAAATTCTACACCAAATATTATTCACCAGTCCGCCTCAGAGGAAAGAGAGGAAGAGGAAAGACTCACAAAAGGAAACCAAGGCGTAGAAACAAGATCACAAGTCAAGGAAGGAGGAAATAGACCTAATTATTAATCTTTCTGACTTTCAGGTGACCCCAGCACTCAAATCTACTTTAAATAAAGGTCTCTCCTTCAGTCCTACATATTGTGGCAATTTTTTTCAAACACAATTGGACATTTACAAGTTCTGCAGAAAATTGAAACTCAAGACATTTTACGAGGAAACACCTATGAAGAAAAAAGTAATAACTACACAAACTCCATCACCATTATCAGAGACATTGGTAGAACACACCATTGATCTCTTGAATTTAGGAGGAGATTTGGAATATTCAAAAGAATTGTTTCTTGAAAAACAAGAAATAGTAACATCAATGTCAGAAGAAACTACTCTTAGACCAAAATCTACATTTATACCTACGCTTTCATCAGGCAATGTAATAGATATGTTTCACAAGGCGGTCAGCAACAAAATCAGAGAAAACTATTTTTAAAACTCCTATTCCGGAACCAAATACAATCTCAGCCTTGAATAAAAAACAACTCTCAAACCACTAGCTCAGGATGCAACAGTCATCACAAAAGCAGCAGACAAAGGAGGAAAAAAACACCCTTCTAAAAAGAACAGATTATGTAAAAGCAGGTCATCAACATCTCAATGATCAAGCCTATTATGAAAAACTATCCACTAACCCCTTACCGGCTCTTGAAAATGAGTAGAAGAAACATAATTAAAAGCTGGTTTGATAAGGACGTCCTTTCAGAAAATGAATATCGCTGTCTAATTACCAAAGACTCCATAATGTCCACTATCTACTTCTTGCCTAAAGTCCACAAACAATACACAGGAATACCATCTATTTGACACACAATAAATGGCATAGGATCAATTACTGAGAACATCTCCCAATATATTGATACAAATCTTCAGCCTTTGTCATCTGTTCTAGCTTCATTTGGAACAGACAGTAAACATATAATCCAACTTAACCAAATACCTTGGGAAAAGAATTATCTTTTTGTGACCTTGGATGTGGTCTCATTATATAGTATTCAACATGCAATGGTTTGAAAAGCACAGAATACTTTCTAAAAACATGCTCAGTTTCCTTCACACAACAAAATGAAATGATCTTGTCTATGCTCAATTTTTCATACAAAAAGCAACATTTTCTGGTTTGATAAAAACATCTTCAGACAACTACAAGGAACCACAATGGGGTCCAAATTTGCCCCTCTGTATGCAACTTTATTTATGGGCTTTTTTGAACTCAAACATGCATGGAACCACCAACTTTTTACCAACAATGTCAAATTTTGGGGTTGTTTCATTGATGACATTTTTATAATTTTTGAGGGTGATACCAAAACCGTAGACCTCTATATCAGTCATCTCAATCAAAACAACTATAACCTCTCGTTCACCAAACAATTGAACCCAAATAGCATTGCATGTCTGGATCCCGAGCTTTTTGTACAAAATAAACAGATACAATCCAAACTTTACACACAATTATCAGCCGGCAACAGTCTTCTTCATGCCTCCTGTCACCATCCGAGTACTGTTACGCTCACCTGGATCCACGTAGGTGCCACCCAGCAGTTGGGGTTCAGATGTCCCTCCTTGGGATGCCCAGATGCTACCAGCGGAAGAGTTTTGCTTGGAATACAGGTAAGCTATGTTCAGGACTGGGCAACCGGGGTAAACAGCCTACCACCTCCCTGTAGGTCTGTGATCCTTCTGGACTTCTCCTCACCTTGTTTTAGATGTTGGCAGGCTCTCCGTCCTGCTGTCTTGGCAGGGGCGCGTTGAGCTTGGTGGGCAATGGTGATCGAGTTGCTTCACTGATGCCAGCCCATCTTGATCTTTCAGGTAGGTCTTATTGCTGTGAATATTGCTGTTCTTGCATGCCTTTTAAACAATGTCTTTTTCATCCTAGGTACGTGGAAGTCCAATATGTGGCAAGGCAAAATCTGTGTTTCGCCGGTAAGTATGGGCATATTTGGAGCGTCTTGATGCGGTGAGTAGGCGCTATGTGCTGCGCTTAAGATGCCTTGCCTTTGCTAACCTGTTATCTTTTCCTCTCCACAGGTTGCGGTACTTGGCCGGAGTATGGAATTTATGTCGTCATGCTGATTGAGGAGCGGCCGGCGAGGTAAGCCTTTCGGCACAGTTCGTTAATTGTACAATGTCTAATGCCTTGTTTCTTCTCTTTTACAGGTCCGTCGATCTGGGGGAGCGCTGGTTCCAGGATGATGGTCAGAAGAGCTGCGGACCGCTGGCGATGAAGTTCAGGTAAGCTGCTGCCTTTTTCTCACGGTGTATTCTCCTTTCCTTTGCAAGTGCTGGCCTTACGAGGTTCGTGGCTGAAGATGAACACGGTGAGCATTACGTTGCAGTAATGCAAACTAACGCGAAGCATGTCAGTCTATTTGGGTGTGGTTTAAATAGCTTCAAGAAAGAAGTCAAAGTAAAATAGTCCCCATGGTACCACACCCAAAAACACTACACTGCAAGCCTGGTTTCAAGGAGCCAGGTTATGAGGATGCCTCCACATGACTGGCATAAATGAAAAGTAGTTCCCAGGCACAAGTCCATATTCAAACATGAGCCTGGCGCCAAAGGCGCCAGGACTGGCCCCAAGAAGGCCAATGCTGCAATTTCTTGGGTTTAGTGGGGGCAGGAATCAAGACTCTCCCTGGCCCATAGGTTGGCCAGGGGGTCTTCAGAGTGTGGGTTGTGACCGCACTCCCCCCACAGGCCCCTCTCAAGGTGTTCCTTCTGTCTAGCCCAGGCTTAGTAGGGAAGTCTCGATGATAGCTTTTTATCAGACGCGGTGCGTGAACATTTTCACAGGATTCCCAGGATCTGTCTTCGGTCCAAAACCTTTCCAATCTATTAGATAGTATAGTCTCCCCTTGAGTACTTAGAACCCCAGTATGCCTTTAACTTCGAATTCAAGTTCTCCGTCGACAAGAATGGGTTTCGGAGCTGCTTCAATCCGTGTACCTGGTTGCATTGGTTTTAAAAGGGACACATGAAATATCGGATGGATGCGTAGATTGGATGGTAAATCTAAGTTGACGGCCGCTGGACTGATAATCGTTTTGATGGTGTAGGGTCCCAAATACCTGGGTTGAAAGGTCTGGGTTCCTTTGATGGCTATAAACTTGGTGGCTAGCCAAACCGTGTCTCTTACTTGATAATTGGGGGCCTTCGTCCGGTGTTGGTCTGCAAATTGTTTTTGCTTGGCTTTGGTGTGAATCAGATGTTCTCTGGCCTTTCTGAAATGTGATGCTGGTGTGAAGGGTTTTAACCACAGGTATTTCCAATTTGGTTGGGAGATCCAATTCTGAGATACACGGGTGTCTACCATATAAAGTATAATAAGGTGTTTGCCCAGTACTGGAATCTAAGAAGTTTTTATGTGCGTACTCAGCTATCCATAGTAAGTCCTTCCAGTCTCTAAGCTTGTGATGCAACATACACCGTAAGTATTGCTCAAGGATCTCGTTGGTCCTTTCGGTCTGACCGTCCGTTTGGGGGTTGTGGCTAGTGGATAACCGGACGTCAATTTGCGCCATTGCACAACACTTTCTCCAAAAGTTGGAAATTAACTGACTACCTCGATCAGAGATCAGGACTGATGGGAATCCATGTAATTTAACAATATTGTCCAGAAATACCTTGGCTAGAGTGGATGCATCTGGAAGGCCTTTGAGTGGAATAAAGTGTGCCATCTTCGAGAATAGGTCTACGACTACAAGAATGGTGTTAAACCCTTCACTGGTAGGCAGAACCCTGATGAAGTCGAGGGAAAGGGTGTGCCATGGCGCTGGAGGAATGTCCAAAGGTCTCAAAGACCAGATGGTTTATGTTTTTGCAATTTGTTTTGTGCGCAGACTCCACAAGATTGAATGTATTGGATTATATCTCTCCGCCAGGTAGGCCACCAAAAGTTCTGTTTAACCTTGGCTAAGGTCTTGGTGATTCCAGGGTGCCCTGCGATTAGGGAATCGTGGTAACCTGAAATGACTTGCTGTTGTAGGTCCTTGGTGGGTATGTATAAGCAGCCCTCAAAAAGGGGCAAGCTGTCTTGGATGGAATATTGTTCTCCTTGCGCTTGTCATGCAAGGAGGGCATCAGGATTCATGATTTGTTGAATTTCCTTTTTCAGCTCCATGTGTGTTAAGGCTGTGGTCAGGCCTAAAAGTTTGTCTTCAGGTATGATGGGGACTGGATCTGGGGCTGTAAAAACCAAGTCATCTGTTCCAGTACGAGAAAGTGCATCAGCCTTTCCATTCTTGACGCCTGGTCGAAAACTTATGACAAAATCGTATTCAGAGAAGAAGAGAGCCCATCGCAGCTGGCATGAAGATTGGGCCTTTTCTGTTTTAAGATACTGCAGGTTTCGGTGATCAGTAATAACCGTAATGGTGTGTCTGGCTCCCAGAAGGTAGTGTCGCCAGGCTTTGAAGGCAGATTTGATTGCCAAGAGTTCTTCGTCGGTGATGGAGTAGTTAATTTCTGGAGGTGAAAACTTCTTTGACCAGAAGGCCACTGGATGTAGCTGGCCAGTTTCGGGATCTCTTTGTGAGAGGACAGCTCCCATTGCTAAACTGGAAGCGTCCGTCTCTACGATATATGGGAGGTCAGGACGTGGATGTCGTAAAATCGGTGCTGAGGTGAATCTTTTCTTTAGTTCCTGAAAGGCTTTTTCTGCATCTTCGGTCCAGGTGAATTTCTTGTTATTTTTTTGTAACAACACAGTGATTGGGTGCACGATTTGGGAGAAGTCTGGTATGAACCAACGATAAAAGTTTGCAAAGCCTAACATACTTTGTACTCCCTTTATTGATGTCGGTGAAGGCCATTTCAGAACGGCGTCGACCTTGTGCAGGTCCATCCTGATGCCTCCGGGAGTAAGGATGAAGCCTAGAAACTCCACTTCGGTTACATGAAAAAAGCACTTTTCCAGTTTTGCAAATAAATGATGTTCGCGGAGCTTGGAGAGGACTGAACGGACGTGCTTGATATGGTCTTGTTTAGAAGTTGAGTACACCAGAATATCATCTATGTACACTAGGGCACAGACATCAATTAACTCTCTCAAGACGTCATTCATGAAGTATTGGAATGCAGCCGTTGCGTTGCATAACCCAAAGGGCATGACTTGATATCCGAATAACCCATATTTAGTACGGAAAGCGGTTTTCCATTTGTCGCCGCTTCTGACCCGAACCAGGTGATACGCTTCCCGAAGATCCAATTTGGTGTCAATTTGAGCGTCCTTGACCTGTTCCAGCATTTCCGGAATAAGTGGCAAAGGGTAACGGTTCTTCACTGTGATCTGGTTTAATGCGCAGTAATCAATACAGGTGCTTAAATCCCCTTCTTTTTTCGGCACGAAGAACAAAGGACTGGCTGCCAGGGACTTCGATGGACGGATAAATCCGTTTGCGAGGTACTGGTCTAGATTGGACTTCAGGTGAATATTTTCAGGTTCAGTCAGAGCATAAATCCTCCCACAGGGGACTTGGGCACCAGGAACAAGGTCAATTTGACAGTCGTAGGGCCTGTGGGGCGGCAGGCTATTGGCTTGGTCCTTCTGGAATACATCCTGGAAATCGCAGTATTCCTCAGGTAAGGTACTGGTTACACCTAAGATAGATGTCGTGGTTTCGGGAGTTGTAGAATTACTGAAAGCAGTCTTCTGTTCTTGATAGTAACAGGCTGGAGAGCAGTCACTGGGGAAGGTTAATTTCCTGGCTCGCCAGTTAATCGAAGGATTATGAGCAACTAACCATGGCAACCCTAGTATAAGACGAAATTGAGGTGCCTTGATGAGGTCGAACGAAATGAGTTCCCTATGCCCATCCTGGCAGAGAATTGTTATCTCCGCTGTTCATTGGGTTATGGTCCGGAAGCAATTTCAGTCCCATCCACTGTATGCACCTTATCTGTAATCGGCTTGGAACATAAGGGAAGTCCCATCTCTGCAGCCAGATCTTGATCAATATAATTCCCGACTGCCCCACTGTCAATGTAAGCTTCTATGGCATGCATTCTGGATGACCATTGGTTATTGATCAAGATCACTGGTATTGCAAATTGTGAGGTCGGTGGCTCCTTTCCCTCACTCGACAAACTGACCTCTACGTTTGCCGAGCTTGGTAGTTTCCGATTGATGTTCTTTCTCTTGGTCTTTTTCGATGGCCCCAACGACCTTCCTAGGGGGTTTCACCAGGCAGTCCTTCAAGAAGTGCCCAGATTTTCCACAATACAGACACAGTTGTTGTTGCCTTCTTTTATCTCGCTTTTGTTTTGTTAATGGGGGTCACACTCCTCCAAGTTGCATGGGCTCAGCAGGGTTTTCTTGTGCATGAGTTACATTGTCTCTAGACCGAACATACACCACCCGTGGATCCATTTTGGAGCGATCTGCTTTTCGTTCTTGCAGCCGGTGGTCTAATTGTACACCCAAATTGATGAAATCTGAACAGTCTTCTGGAGGGTCCACTACTTGAGCTAGAACATCTTTTAATTCACCTCGTAAACCCCGATGAAACAACGTGGTTCTTTTGTTTTCAGGCCACCTAGCTTCAGCGACCAATCTGTTGAAAGTAGCAATGTACGTTAACAGGTCCTGATTTCCCTGTCAGAGGGAAAGGAGTTCATTGTCCACTACTTGCTCTCGGGTATGACGAGCAAAAAGTTTCTCCATTTCCATCTGAAATCCCCCAGTCATGTAGCAGAGGATCTTCATGTGTCACCAATGGAACTGACCAGTCTGCTGCGCTACCGCTCAGGTATGTCAAGACAAAGGCCACCTGAGCCTGGTCGTTTGGAAATGCTCCAGGCCTGCAAAGAAAGTGAAGGCAGCATTGATTCATGAATGTGGTGTATTTCCGTATATCACCCGTAAATTGCTCCGGTGGGGCCAAAGGAACTGTTCCTGGTAGCACGACTTGCACCAGAGTAGAACAAGTGGATGGCAGGGTAGGATTCTGCATCGTTGGGTTGTTTCCCGGTAGGGGGGTCTGGCCCACTTGTGATTGCAAGTATTGTCTGCTAATGTCTTCAGTGCGCTCCTTAGTCACTATTGAATCTCTTCTGAGAGCATTAGTCTCCTGACGGGCAGAATGAACCTTGGCGCACAGTTCTCCTATTAGTTGGGCCAATTGGTCTAATTCTGAGGTTTCCATGGCACCCAGGTGGATTTAGTTTTGGAGTCCTCGCGTTCTGTTATGCTCACCTGGTTCCACGGGGGCGCCACCCAGCAGTTGGGGTTCAGATGTCCCTCCTTGCGATGCCCAGATGCGACCAGCGGAAGAGTTTTGCCCGGAATACAGCTAAGCTATGTTCAGGACTGGGCAACCGGGGTAAACAGCCTCCCACCTCCCTGTAGGTCTGCAACCCTTCTGGATTTCTCCTCACCTTGTTTTAGATGTTGGCGGGTTCTCCGTCCTGCTGTCTTGGCAGCGGCGCGTTGAGCTGGGTGGGCAATGGTGATCGAGTTGCTTCACTGATGCCAGCCCGTCTTGAGTCTTTCAGGTAGGTCTTATTGCTGTGAATATTGCTGTTCTTGCATGCCTTTTAAACAATGTCTTTTTCTTCCTAGGTACGCAGAAGTCCAATATGTGGCAAGGCGGAATCTGTGTTTCGCCGGTAAGTATGGGCGTTTTTGGAGCGCCTTGATGTGGTGAGTAGTTGCTATGCGCTGCGCTTAAGATGGCTTGCCTTTGCTAACCTGTTATCTTTTCCTCTCCACAGGTCGCGGTAATTGGTCGGAGTATCGAATTTCCATCGTGATGCTGATTGAGGAGCGGCCGGCGAGGTAAGCCTTTCGGCACAGTTTGTTAATTGTACAATGTCTAATGCCTTGTTTCTTCTCTTTTACAAGTCCGTCAATCCGGGGGATCGCTGGTTCCAGGATGATGGTCGGAAGAGCAGGCAAGCGGCTGCCTTTTTCTCACAATGTCTTCTCCTTTCCTTTGCAGATGCTGTCCTTACAAGGTTCGTGGCTGAAGCTGAACATGGTGAGCATTACGTTGCAGTAATGCAAACTAACGCAAAGCGTGTCTGTCTATTCAGGTGTGGTTTAAATAGCTTCAAGAAAGAAGTCCAGATAAAATAGTCCCCATGGTACCACACCCAAAAACACTACACTGCAAGCTTGGTTTCAAGGAGCCAGGTTATGAGGATGCCTCCACATGACTGGCATTAATGAAAAGTAGTTCCCAAGCACAAGTCCATATTCAAACATGGGCCTGGCGCCAAAGGTGCCAGGACTGGCCCCAAGAAGGCCTATCCTGCAATTACTTGGGTTTAGTGGGGGCAGGAATCAAGACTCTCCCTGGCCCATGGGTTGGCGAGGATGGGTCGTGACGGATACACTATAAATAATATTCCATATGGTGAGATCTTAAGAACCAAAAGAACATGTAGCTTATCAAACATCTACCATGAAAATCTCAGCACACTAGAACAAAATGTCAACAAAGAGGATATGAAACAAAAATTGTTAAATGAGCAATTCAGAAAGCAGAACACATCTCGAGGGATTATCTATTAACGGACAAACCCAAAGACATCAACAATGAAATCTCTCTCAAATTCATCACTACATTCAGTGCTGAAGCCATTAATACAAAAAAGACACTTAACAAATATTGGAAAATCCTCTTGATAGACTCGAGACGCAACAAACATCTGGAAAACCATTATAATATTTGCTGTCGACGGGGTCCCACAAATGCCAACCAAATCAGCCCCCTTTCCTTAAACCAATCCCCATTCAAACTTCAAGGGACATCTTCAATCTTTCACCCTTATCAGCAACATTAAACGCTGGAAAATGTAAACTCTGCCCACATATACAACAAGGAAAGAAAGATTCCTCATTACCCAATGGCCAGACAAAACGAATTAACCAGTTCATCAATTGCCAATCGAAATATGTGATATATGGGATTACATGCAAATGTGTTAAGATCTACTCCCGAAGTACCATCAGAATGTTAAAAACTAGGATCTTCTAACATATACGAGCAATGTGTAATCAAGATCTCAGATACCCTCTAACAGCACATATAGCAACAGAACATCAGAACTTCAAAAAGAGCGGTTCAGGAACCTAAATAGTAATGGAGGGAGAGTTAGGGAAAAACACATAGCATAGTATCAAGAATACCTGGTAAGAAAGTATATACTGAATTGGCTACAGAACCCTAAGCTCTTCAAGTCACCTCGTGGAACTCCGGCCCACCTGCCAGCATGCCCTTCCTTAATCACAAGCCACTTGTCTCAGCATCCTGCCCTCCTGTCCTCCTGTCTAGCACACACGTACATATTACGCATGATTGGAAGCACATAGTTGCAAGACAGTGTATCAAGCACATGTAAGCACAAAAACAGGTCCATTAAGGCTCAGAAGGAAGCAAGCAGCAAGAGAAACATTTGACACAAATAACATAAAAGCATCAGCAGAGAATTAGTAGCAGCAATGAATCTTTCATTCTGTTCTTTCCTAAAACGGTTCTTCACCACATGTGTAAAATTGTCCAACCTTTCTCCCTGAAAATCAAGCTCTTCTTCTGAAGTTTGCTGCCAGGTCCTAATATGAATTTACATGCCCATAATGGCCACAGTACACACTAATCAAGACACATTGTTCTTGGGTACTTATCTCTGGCCTGGGTACCCATTCTCAGTATCCCCATGTGTTTGCTGTGTACGCCCAACAACAAATGAGGAGACACCAACTCGCAGAGACCTCCCGCTTTGCCGGTGAGAGTGATGTGGTGTGCACCGAGACCATGCGTTAGTGGACCGGTACAGAGCACAGAGTTCTCTACGCACACCGCTGACTCACCCATTGTCCCACTGCCTCCTCTGCCTTTCACCTCCTGACCTACGCCTAGATGTCGACAATCGCTCCTGACCTCGGGCCGTGCATGCATTACCCAAAATCACCAACAAGCAGCACGGGCCGAGGCAGGGCTTAAGAAGCTTCAACGGCAGCCTCATACCCACGTGTCCTGTCACATGAAAGCGGCCCGATCTGCCGGGCCTCACAGGAACTGTAGTTTCTCCTCATACTTGTAGTGCTTAAAGTGGGCCGGGGCCTGCCGGAGCCCCGTCCTACTGCAACATTGGCGGGATACTGCGCCTGCAATGAAGTCAGGCAAGCTGACCGAAGTGGCAGCCAGCCACAGCGACGCTGTGACTGGCTGCCACTTCCGTCAGTCACAGTAACTGCATCTGGTGACCCCTCGCGCGAGAGGTCACCAGAGGCAGTTACTGTAACTTTGTTTCCGAAGGTCGCTGAGGCGTCTTTAACCCTCGGCGAACCTGGGGATTCCTCGACATATTTCGAGGTTTATAAAAGATGGCTTTGAAAGTACACATTTCAAGCCATCTTTTATAAAGCTTTGCCGACGGACAATTTTGTCCGTAGTCAAAGCTTTATAAAAGATGGCTTGAATTGTGTACTTTCAAAGCCATCTTTTATAAACCTGAAATGTTAGAAAAGATGGCCTGAAAACTAGGCAAACCGTAGGGTATGCACACAAATATATATTAACGTTATATATTTGTGTGCGTACCTTACTATGGTTTGTGTACTAAGCAAGCCATCTTTTCTAAACATAGAAATATGTAACATATTTCTTCGTTTATAAAAGATGGCTTGCAAAGTACACAAACCATAGTAAGGTACGCACACAAATATATAACATTTATATATATTTGTGTGTATACCCTACGATTTGCGTACTTTTTAGGCCACGCCCCTCCCACAAGCCACGCCCCCAAACGAGGGCCCCCCCTCGATTTCTTACCCCACTTAAAGCCCTGCATACAAGACTGCCACACTGTCTGACACCTCCAGAACTTGTTAGCTCTAACGTTGTGACTCCTGCCACAAAGTCACATTCCAGCACCCCACTTCCCAGTCCGTCCAGGTTTGGCTGCCAGAAACATCTAATGCAGCAGATTACCTTCGTGGTTTTATAGATTATCATTGTGCTTAGGGTCAAATCTACCTTTAATACATTAAAGGTTATGACTTTACCTGTGGATCTACATACTGAACATGTCCCATATGGGAAATGTCCTACCAGAGGGCCAATATGTCTTAATAATATGTTTGATGCTCTGTGTGTTGGGGATACAATGTAAGACACATTTTATTGTGTCCTTTTTATGATATTTCTCTTCTTTATGTTTATGCAAAACAACCTCTCTATGTGTGAAATGTCAGCCTGAAATAAAACATCTTCAATGGAAGTACAGTTTCTATGTAGTCTTAATGGCCATAAGGAAGATTGTCTCTTACATTGTGTGTGGGACTACAATAATGAAGCGGTGTTGATTGAGAAAGTGGGCAGGGTGGGGAATCATGAAGGTGGAACAGGGAAGACTTGAGTTCAGAAAGGTGGGTGGTTCATTGGAATGAGCAAGTTAAGAGGAGAGAGCTTGGCATGAGATGTTGAGTTGGTTTTGGTAAGGTCCCATGCAGTCGACTTTTAACAGTGGAGGCTTGCGCATAGGGGCACTAGCGTGGTACCTAGCACCCCTCCCCCCCCCACACCACCCATACATTTTCAGGAACCTCCAGGAACCTCCAGTTCAAACAAAAACGGAAATCACATGTGTATGGGGCTAGTTAACTTGCCCCATAATAATGCAAGCGCAGTATTTGCATTTTCAAAGAATCTAAAACATTTAATTTCTTTGCAAGTGCAAAGACTGATGGTGTCCCTTATGCCCTACAAAGCACTTCAGAAGGGTGAAGGCCAGCAAACAAAGCACACATGTCTTCATTCATGTAGAGCTCTGTGAAAGGCATTGGTAGACATCAGCCACTTAAGAATCCACAGGGGTGCTGTTAAAAACAGCCCTGGAGGCATACTGAATGGCACTTCACCCCTCCCTCTGGTCTGTCTCAGGCCATGGGCGGGGTCAGAATGCTGACCCTGCCCTCTGTCTGATAGAGGAATGGCGAGGATGGGGGGGGGTGGGGTATCTCCCGACCCTGTTCCAACTATGGAATGACATTGGAAGAAGAGGGAGAAAGCCCGGGCCTTCCAGAGAAGATGACTGCCACGCCAGGAAAAAGAGAGAGAGAGAGAGAGAGAGAGAGAGAGAGAGCGAGAGAGAGAGAGAATATTTTTTGTGTGCATGCATGACTGTATTCGTGTGAATGAAGTGTTCTGGTGAGTACCGTGTGTATGCTTTAGAGAGAGGATGTATGGGCGCATGACTTCTTGCCTGGATGCTGTGTATGCGTATAGTATATGAGGGCCTGATTGTGAGCTTAGTGTAAAATAATAAAAGTTTCATTTTATGATGGAAAGACACTTTTATTATTTTACACGAGGCGTGCAATCAGGCTCTGAGTGTGTGCGTCTGTGTAAATGGTGTGTATGATTGAGACAGAGGCCGTATGGGTGTGTGACTGCTTGCGTGGATGCTGTGTATGTGTATACGAGGGCCTGATTGTGAACTCTGTGTAAAATAATAAAAGGGCCATTCCGTGATGTGTAAGTGTTCTGGTGGGTGCAGAGTGAATGATGGAAAGAGGCGGTATGAGGGTGTGACTGCTTTGTGCATGTTTCTATGTGAATGTGTGTACATGCATGAGTAAAGTGTTCTGCTGAGCGCCTTGCAAATGAATCATTCACACGGCCCTCAGTAGACACTTACACGGGTAGATGCACACATTCTTATATACAAGCAGATACGGACCCATACAGCTTCTCTCAATCATTCTGTGATTGACAGGCGCTGTATGTGGGCATGAGTGTGTGCATGTATATATGAGCGTGTATATCTGTGCACTTGAAGTATTCTGGTGGGTGTCATGTGCATGATTGAGAGAGGCTGTGGGCATGACTGCTTGTGTGCAGGTGCATGTGTATATGAACGTGTGCATGTGAGAAGTGCTGTGGGCCTGGGGGGCAGGCATGTCATTCTTTTACTGTCCATCTCTGATAGATGCCTTGTAAAATGAATACCATACCCACCACTGGGCCCCTCAAACGAGTAAATCACAATGGTCGGTGGGGAAAGAAGTCAGGATGCACTGGTTTTGAACTGGAGAATTCAGGTGCACTGCAAACAGCCTCTGGGTCGGCAGCAGAGTTCATGACTTTGTGAATCATCACGCCATTATAAGGGCTTTTGTAAGTTTGTGCAATAGATCTTATAGCACATGTTTATTAGTGTGGCAGGAGAAGATATGCACCCGTGAGTGTGGAGGGGTTGATCTGTCACTCAGATGATGTTCACTGTCTCCTCGGGGCCTGTATTAGAGCCCTATTTGAAATTTTCCATCGATTATCCAACATCAGTGAATGGTAGGTCAAATTGATCTGGGTGAGTTGATGCCAGCTTGAACATCTTTCCAATCTTTGCAACACATTTTCTGGCAAAGTGTCTAAAGTACGCACAGCAGGAAGCTTCCAAGTTCCAAGATGTTGCTTGCCCCACAGCCGTGCCACAGAAATGATTACACTCACTCACTCACTCACTCACTCACTCACTCACTCACTCACTCACTCACCTTTTAAAAGATGATGGTAATATTCTAGTGCATTTCTTGACACAACTAGCAGTCTGATCCGTGCATTATTCGTCTCATTCAGAGTTATCCCTAAAAATAACTAGTCAATGTATGGGCTATTACCGAACATAACTTAGGTCTCTCTATAATTGTGTATGCATATCCTATCCCATATACATCTCAGACATATATTTCACATAACTACACCATTTTTATTGTTAGTCTGCCCCAGCTTGTTTTGAACCCTGTTGCAATTTTCTAAACAAATCAGTCCTGCAGTAAGTCAGTTGTCTGCAATCCGAATCCGTGCATTATCGATTATTGTCATGGCAATTCTAACACATCTTCTTATAGAGTTTGTTTTTATTTCTCCGGAGAAACATGGCTGCCTTTGCCACTACATTGGACCCTTGGATATGAGCATGCCCTTATTGAATGTACATCTTAGCCACACGTTCAGTTACTGCCTCAGAATTATCTCAGCATAAAGGTGTGGGCAAATCTCGAGAGGACCTGGGGAATAGAGCATTGAGTATGTATATTGATCATGTCAGTGGCCAGGCTGGTGGAACCCCATCACTGTCCATTGTGTCGATTAGCACAATCGTTTAAACCACTAACTAAACTCAGGGATTCCCATGGCCTCACTCAATCTCTATTCAGCAACTAGTCAGCAATGGGGCTTCTGGTTCGAAAAGTAAGGTATTGTTCAGTTCTGAGCAGCAATCGTTCCATGGAGAGTTGGTCAGTGCCTTTAGTTATAGACTAGTCATACAAAATGTGGGGTTTAGGATACTAAAGGGGCTGTCTGCACTTGATGTCTGATGCTGTTTTATTGGTATGTGATTTGGATGTTCGCCTTACCTACCATCTTCCTAATGGATCAGCCTGGAAAGACAAGACCATCGTCCTCTTACAACTAATGTGAGGGTGCGTTTCCAGAGGAAAGTGGGTACAATGCCCATTCCAGTGGTGCACCAACACTGGCGGGAGGTCAAGGGACAGAGGAGAGTGTGCTGAGGAGTCTTTCAGAGTGTAATGCAGTTCTCTATAATTACAGCATGGAGGATCTGGCCACAAAAAAAAATAAAAACGTTTGGGACAGGATGGATCCCATTGAGCTTTCTGTTGTGACCTGCTTGTCCCCTTGTGTCTGTGCTGTGAGCATGTGAGCTGTGCAATGCCTGTGGATGTGTGTGGAATACTGGATGCAGAATGCTGAGTGAGTGCTTTCCCTTGACAGTGTTCTGTTGGGTGTCAGTTTGTAGTGAGCTGCCTGGAGGAGAGGCTGCCGGTGGATGTCTCTGTGTTACCTTTTACCGGATGTGCTTACCTTATTCCAGAACCTGCAACCAGTGAAGAAGTCTCTTATCTCACCTGTGACTTGGGGCCTCATTATAAGGCTGGCGCTCCCGTAATGAAGGGGGCCGGTACGGGACCGGCCCCCTTCATTCCAGGAGTGCCGATTACAAGCTTCCCATTGTGGGACCCGGATCGCAGGGTCCCACGAGGGGAAGAGGGAGGCAATAACGGGCCAGATGTAATCTGCCCGTTAGTACCTCCGTCCCATTCCCATTGAGCACTAAGGGGGCTGAAATGGGAATGGGGATGGGTTCCTGCAAGGAGGAATTACCGGGTCCTCCTATGTCAGAGTAACCCGGTAAGTCCCTATTGCAGGAACCCGGTAATGGAGCCCGGAACGGTGGCAGCCATGGAGACCTCCATTCTCGTAATGAGGCCCTTGGTCTTCCTTTAACACTTTTGCCTCGTGATCAACAATTAGTAGTGGATCTGAGTTTGTGCAACCCACTTCGACGGACACATTCTCACATTGTTTTTCTAAGCTCTGAAAATTCTTGCTGGATTAAAGCTACACAAAAGAGTGCAGCACTCCCAATGCGCGCAAGCTTGAACCGCATGAAATACAGCAATGCCATTGATCTGCATTCAGATGAAACAACACCGTTGCGACAATTACAGACTCATTGTGTTGCCCGTAGGGAGGAGGCCAACCAAATCTACGTCCATGTGATTTGGGCCATTACTGATATTCTGATCCACCTCAACTATTGGACCTTCCACTGAACATGCAGTCACATTTCAGTTGATCAGCACTGTATGTGGATACGTGGAGTGGAGATCAGCAAATGCAACCACCATTTAAAATCAGAAAGCTATTATTATCCCAATTATTCTAACTGATTGTGTCTAATATCGACATCATTAGAGGATACAGGTATAAATCAGTATTATCAATCCAATGTAAAACGATTTTGTAAATCAGGCCCACAGTCTGCTTATTTGGTTTGGCTTCTGCAAATGGTTTTATTGAATACTAGCAAAAGTACCCATTCTCCGAACGGGTTCTGTAGACAGACATGATAACACTCTCATCCATAATTGAAAATCAATGATGCCGTAGATCGCTGTACTGATCGCTTATCGTGTGATGTGCTTTGCAACCTAAAGAAAACTGCACTTAGACTGGGCGCGTGTGGCTGGCTGACATACCCCGGCGAGGTCCCATAGTGACCTTGAGTTTTGTTTCTCATGTCTGGGCAGGTCCTTTTACATCTACATTGATGTTTTGCTGATTTCAGGCAGCTGTCTCATGTGTCAAGGTGCTGAAATCCAAGAAAAGGGGTGCAGTGTCTAAATGTGATGTAGCCAGTGATGTCCAAAGAGTCCTAGCAGGTACACATGTGGTGCAGATTGGGGAAACTGCGTGGAAATGTATAAGGAACAATGCTTCGCCAAGCCACAAACCCACACATTTAGAGTTTTGCTGGAATTGATGGAAAGGAGCGGGAATCGATGGAAAGGAGCGGGTTGTCCAAATGTCATGTAGTGAGTAATGCCCTGAGGTTCCTAACGGGAAAATATGCAAAATTTGGTGCAGCTTGGTGAAACGGTGTGGAATTTTATAAGGACCAACGCTTCGTCAAGCCACAAAACCACAAACAAATTATGAATTGTGCTGAAATCTGTGGAACAGGGTCAGGTGTCCAAATGTCATGTGGCCAGTAATGTCAGAAGTGTCCTAAGAGGTAGCTATGTACAATCTGGTGCAGATTGGTGAAACAGTGTGGAATGTTATAAGGAACAATGCTTTGTCACAAACCCACAAACCCATAAACACATTTTGACTTTTTGCCGAAATCCGTGGAAAGGGGTGGGTTGTCCAAATGTCATGTAGTCTGTAATGTGCTGAGGGTCCTAACAGGTAAGTATGCAAAATGTGGTGCATATTGGTGAAACAGGTTCGCATTGTATAAGGAACAAAGCTTTGCCACAAACCCAGCCACTCGCACATTTTCACTTTTAATAATAAAGATGGATTGACACAAACCTCTCTGCTCTATTCTGGACGCCTACACATTTGCTGAACACATGTGCTAATTTTTTTGGCACTGTTCCAAACCTTAGTGACGCTGGCCTCCCAATGATCTAAGCACGTTTAGATCTTCAGACTGGTTTTAGGACAATGATTGATGCATACCATCAAAAGATCTGTGTTTACTGCATTTATTTTCATATTAGGCAGCACATAAAAAATAAAACAGTCTGCTTTATTTTTGCCATGGTGCAAACGGATTTATCTTCTCTGTATTAGGGCCAAACCTGTTTGCTGCGTTAAATATTATCGAAGTAGACATATTGGTGCTACATTCATTTGCTGTATTTTGTTGCACAAGGGCAACGTTTTGATAAGCCAGACCAATGTATTTAAAGCACATAGCCGTAGAAAATCGCAAGACAGCTGTACACTTGTAAGAACATTGATGAAAATAAAAGTGGGAAAACGCCTTTTTTGTTGTAACGTTTGCGTTTTACGTGAGAAGTGAACGCGTGTTTTGAAATGCTTATGCGTTTCACACTGAACCATCCACGTCTATTAAAAGCTCTGTGTTGAGCGCACTCGCGTGGCAGAGAGCAACCTCCTGCAGGGAGAGAAGCTGGGGGAAAGGCAGCTTGAGCATTCCCTCTAAGCAAGTTTAAAAGCACGCTTCATTTGCTCCCTCCTCAAATATCCTTTGAGATCGCACTGCAGTGTTATAAAACATTGTGACAGCGGTGACACGGGGCGATGTTGACTGCAAATCACATCTCAGAGTGGAAAGCAATTCATCCTTCCTAAAGAATACCCGATACATTGCACAGTCAGCTGTGTAGAAGGCCCTTGCAATCTGCAAAGTGAAACCAAGAGGTTTGGGAAATGTGTCACTTGTGTCGTTTTTAGTAAAACTGTTTTTGAGGTTCTTTGTACACAAGATAGTGTGCAGTGCTGAGCACGTGCCAGTTGATCGACAGATACATGCGACTGCGAGTAGACATAACTTCTTAACTCGTTCATTGCCACTCACATTTTCGCCGGTCTATGGAACAATCTCCCCGCACACCTAAGAATGGAAGCAAACAATATGCGCTTCAGCAAACAAGTGAAAACTCACATCTTTAACTAAGACCCCCCCTTCTCCTTAGGCCTTTTTGTCCTGCTTGTCTTGTCCTATGCCCTACCACATTTTCAGATTGTACCTGTGTCCTTTTTTCTGCACCCCAAGGCTTGCGAGCTATTGGCGCAATATAAATAAATAAATAAATAAATAAAAACATGTTTAAGCTAATCTTAAACGTTTGCAATTTCTACTTTCTACTTCTTTCTTTTCTTTGAAAGCTCATGTTCACCACGAGCTCATAATATGGACATACAACTGGGTGTCCGCAAAGGCTAAAGAGACCAGCCTATATTGAAACATGAAAAGGCAGGTTATTATTGAGTGACCGACATTGAAATGGCACAGCGTTCCATTCTACGGTACCTCGGACTGAATACGCACGTTTCTCTGTGTAATACGCTATGATATGCACACAAAAACAAATATTGATTGGTTGATTGAAAAGACTCCTTCATGTTACCTACAAAATAGAATCTGGGAATGTGTGGGAAGACAAAAATAAAAACTGTACCTGGGCAGTGGATTATGGGGAGGACAGTCTAGGGAAAATTGACATATCCAACTGTGTAGCTCATGAGTAAAGCAAAACAAAATAGGTGATGGCTGGAAGGTTTAGAATAAATCTTAACCTCTGGCATTGCTCTGGGAAACCCTCCAGACCATCCTGCTTTGCCTGCCAACCCATTACAAAAGGGGAAAGACCATATGCAAATCAAGCTTGGTCCCACCCCAAAAGGGACAGTTCAGCCCGAAATGCTAGGTCACATCGCTTCCTCACGAGACCACAAGCATCCCCAGACATGTTTCAGCCTTGTTGGGCCTCTGAAGTGAGGAGTAGCTTGGGTCTCTAGGCCCAGCAGGCATGGGACCCACGTCTGGGCAAACCCGTCCCACTCGGGGCGAAAATAGCAAAACAAAAGAGGTGATGGTTGGAAGGTTTAGAATACAGGTTTGGAATCTTAACCTCAGGCATTGCTCTGGGCAACCCTCCAGAGTTAAGGACGAAAATCTGACAAAGGGACATCCTGCACTTCGCTAGTTTGCATCCCGCCTACAGTTGACTTATACGTCTCATACTTTACAAGATTGATACATAGAAGAGCATTAACAATATTGGAAATCAATAACACCTGACATTACATTGCTTAGAAGAATGAAGCACAACGTAAACACATAAAGGCCGTGTGAAAACAAAATCAAAATATCGAGGCTGAGTACCCCAAAAGGAAATACACCGAACACGGGTTACAAAGGAACATACAAAGAACTTTATTTTATACTGAACAGTTTTCCAAGAAAAGAAACAGATAACTATTGGCCCTCAGTACAACACAACGACCTCCAGCGTGGTTCAATGTGTTCAGTGAGAGACGCTGTACATTAGAATGTGTTGCTCTTTTATACTATTTGCGAACACGATGTCCAACCCTACTTCGGGTTAATATTCCTCTAATACATTACTGATCTAGGGTTCATGCCGAGTTTGCATATCCACATGTAACTAGTTTGCTTTTAATACATACATCAACAAGCCTACACGGCAACTGTGTATTCTGGGATTCCTCATACAAGTCTTCTCAAACATTAATACAATGTAGTTAAACAAGTGTTCTCAGATCAGTATTTGAATACATAGTTCTTAACATATGCTCGCAGATTAGTTTCATTGGCACGAGTAATCCTTTACACACAGGTCAACGAAGGACAAGGTCTCAGTTCATGACCTCAACAAATGGCCTGCAGGCAAGTTACATATTAGCTACATGCAGAGGTCATGACGGGCATGTTGTATTATGGAATTACATCGTCCACCATTTTAACTCATAGGGTGACTTTACAGAGCGAACCTAAAATGGCGAATTGACCTAAAATGGCGGCTTACATTGAATTTAAGGTCAGGACCTTGCAACACGGATTCCTTACGCAAGCGGCTTACAAGCAGCTTGGCGTAGGCCAATATACATATATCCGCTGTAATAGGAGGTACGATATAATTTTCTGTTTGACAGGCGGACATACAGAAACTTGGCACCAATGCATGTGCAATTAGCACGAGGCCACCATTTCCACTAGTGCAAAAATGATGGACCAATATTACAGTGTGCATCAGTTCAAGTGCAATTATTACTGGGGCAAAACATGTTCTAGTGCAAAAGAACATATGGACCTTTTCTAGTAAGCAGAAAGCAAGGATATGTACCCGTAAAACAATGGATCTAAGACACGTCGACTCATACATGTGGAGTATGACAGCATGTATGCAGTATACATGTTTCGCACATCCATGCACACACCTGATACTATAGTGTATGTCATGTGCATGTAAATGTCTGTTCTAAACGATAACAAAACACGGGGGAGCTCATTTTTACAATGAGCCATAACATCAATGGAAGACGTAAAAATATTGCTTAAGGCTTTTACACCTTCCATTGACGTCACTGTTTATTTTCATTCCTTTGTGTGATGGAGAGGAGGGGCAGAAAACAACTTGTGTTTCCACCACCTCCCTTAATCTCTGCCACACAAATGCCCCAGCATTTGTGCCAGCTTGAAAACGCTGAGGATCTCTATGGAGCCCCCTGCTTTATGTGCCAGCATAAAAGAGGTGCACTTCATAGAGATCCTTTGCAATTGCTGCCTGCCATGCACTCATTTGCACAACGCTGTGCAAATTAGTAAACACAGCGTATGTGAGGCAGCGGGTAATTGTAATTGTAAAGGCTGCATGCTACGCGAGCATGGTAGGTAGAGTTTAATCATGTTCACAACAGAGTGCAAATATGCAGGGCAAAAGGCAGTGTATACACGTGCACTCCACCTTTTGCACTGTGTATTTGTCCTCCGCCATGCACATGACCAGCATTTGGTGGCAGGGAGCTGTCTATGTGTATGGTTATATGTAACAAATCACCTCTCCCAAATTGCGCTCAGGGGCAAAATGAGCTGCGAGGTGAAAGCGTGCACAGAAATAGGCTGTACTGCCCTTAATCCATACACAATGGGCATCACACTGAACAATAGTGAGTGGAAACAAACACATCACAAACCAATGCAGCATCCTGAAAAGGGGCAGTCAGCACAGCCTGAGTACAATCAGAAAACCTGCTTACAGGCAGGTGTAAGCTGCATCTGCTGAGAGCAGGAGTAGTCCTATATAAACACTGCAGCAAGGTGTACTCGAGTCTGGCCATGGCCCTGTCAGCACATTCAGCTACATTAATCATTATGCATGAAGCCCGACAGCACAGGCACAATCGTGGCTGCAACTGCCAGCAGCAAAAAACAGCAAACGGTGTCTGGAAACTCACCCTAAAGGCAGAATCGTGGCTGCATCTACCAGCAGCAACCCACCCTGTCTGTCATCCCTGATGAGTAAGTTCTATGCACATTTCACATTAGACTGCAAATGGCAGATGAGTGGGAGCCAGACTGAGAGGCCCCCACACATCACAGGGAACTCATCCCCATGCAGTGAAAGGTGCTGACAATCCGACACTAAGGGCCTCATTACACGGTAGGCGGTAAGGGTTTACCGGTACCGGTAAGGGCACCGGTACTGGTAAACCCTTACCGCCTTACTACGAGGTCCCTTTGCGGGACCCGACCTTAACGGCTGGTGTAGACCAGCCGTTAAAGTTGGGACCCGCAAAGGGTCCTTGGTGCTAATTACGGTACCGCAATTTGCAGTACCGTAATTAGCCCCTTCCCCATTCCCATTGAGCCCTATGGGGCAAAAATGGGAATGGGGAAGGGCCATGGAGAAAGGGGGAATTACTGCCCCGCCAACCTTGTGATGGGGTGGTAATTCCCCTTTCCTCCATGGTGGTACCGGTATGGTACCGGCGGCAACCATTAGCACCATGGTTTACCGCCTACCGTGTAATGAAGCCCTAAGTGCCTTAGTGACAAGCCTTTCACAACCAAGACACTCACAATGCATAGAACACACCATACCTTGCACCGCTACCTGTGCAGAGTAAAACACATACGTGCCATGTGCTCAAGCAGAAATGACACGGGCAGTTACAGAATTGTATGACGTCACAAGTTTCTCCTGAGCGTTGGGTGCCATTTACTGTAATGACGTGAACCTACGAGATGGAACATCTTAATCACAACAGGCATCGCTGGCACTCAAATAACATGTCGGCCATCCGCAACTGCAGGATGTTTTTCCTTAATGTCTGTGCAAACTGCCCTGGATTAATGAATGACAGTCATATGTTCGCCCACTCAGCTGTGGCAGCCCAACAGGAGGCAGGAGAATATGACAAGCTGTACCTCATCGGTAACTGGCACACTCTGCATACTACACAGAAGGGGCCATACTATAATCACACATCAATTTCCAAGCCATGCAGACTGGACTGTAGGACACAGCAATACAACGCTGAATCAAAATATGCACACATACACATACATAGTACTAAGGGCCATAAAATAGCATCCGAAAGACAAAACAAATACCAATGTGGTCCTACATGTGATGCCGGATACCCTTTAAGTCACCACCTGATGACACCCATCCAAAGACTAACTGCAACGTTAAAGAGGAGTTACACAGTCGCAGGGCATGTTTCAATGAACCGCAAACAGTGTGTCAGACAATACTGGCATGCTGCATCTTGCACAATGTGGTAATGCATGGTAGACTGCACATCCAACCTGATGATGGTTTGTGCTCTGACTGACAAGGCAAGAGCAGCAGTACAGAGGGATGAGCCAACAACATCAATGCACCATATGCTCCTCAATCATTGACCATAGTGCACAGACAACCCATAAAGGCCTGGTGGTGGACATGATGCAGATCAATGGTGAAAAGTGGCATGGTAAGTCACGGCATTACTAATAGACTCAGATGTGCATGTGCACATTTCACCAGCCACACGACATGTGTCCGATGCAATGGACAGTATGGCTGAACAAGATGCACCTAAAACAGAAACGAATATACAAGTGAACATGCGGGGCACAAGACATATAGCTACCCAGACACCGGGTCTAAATTCATGAATACATATGCATCAAGCATTACTGTCCCCATTGTAATGATGTATTGGGCGACCACCCTCAACACAGGAAGTCTCTTCCCACCCCAAACAAGGTGTTGCTCAACAAGCTACCAAACAGGTTCCTATTCGGGTCGATTCCCGACCTGTATAATGCCACCCAGCTCCCTTCCGCTGTGTCAGCCATGAGCCAGGAACCAGGCCAGTATACAAAAGAATATGTATGTATTTAAGTTGTTGGATTAATAAAAATGACACTAAAAATCACAAAAGCCACTAACCCTGTGGCACAACACACTAACGTCAACACATAGGTAAAATTCCTGTGACAATGAACTAGCAGGTATTTCTTATTGCCATTGTTAGGCAAAGTTTGTATGCAGTACCCTTTGGGAACACTGCAAAAAACTCCAACTGCAGGTATAGGAAACCCAACCTTTGGTATAAGCATGTACTACACAGTTTTGGTAGTGTTGAGCAGCCAGGCTTATCTCAAGAGGGGTCAATGTGTGCTGTAGTGCAGTTACACAAACATTTACAGTTGCCAGTCTTCAAATAAACTCTTACACTCAAGGTTTCTTGAATAAACAGTTATTAATGTATTTATCCGTCAGTTAGAATAAGCCTTCTTCAGAAGGGAGCTATATAATAGTAAGACTCAAATACACTTCATGAAAAACACACTCTTAATATCTCTAAATCAGTAGATACCTTTTTAGGATGGCCCACAGACACTACCTACACCCGCGGTGACCTCAATTGCTAGGGTGCTGGCGACATTAATGTATCACTGTTGCATTTAGGATCATATAGCAAGAAGTCAAAGGAAAATATTATTTAAAACAAGCAAGAAACCACAAACATTCTTAGGCAGGAACATACTTTCAGATCCCCCAATAAGAGTCTTTCTGTGGAAGAGGCTAAGCCAAAGTCAATAGGCAAACGTCTATGTAAGCTGAAGCACTTCTTTGTAGGTAAGTAGAAAGTCTTTGCAGAATGTTTTAGAAGTCTTTGAAGAAAAGAAGAATCAAATGTAGGGCCACAAGCTGATTAGATTTGTGAGTAGTAGATGATGCAAGCAACTTTACAGCAAGAGGTAACTTCTCTCAGACTTTACAGTACCTTTATATTGAAGAACAAGTGCAGCAGATGATTTCTCTTCCTGTGCAGCTCTGCAGATCTTGCTGTTCCTGAGCCCCAGTCGTTGGCAGAAGAGAGAGGACTTCTGGGGACTCCTGCACTGCAGTGGGAGGGTCAGAACTCGCAACCGGCAAACTTCACTTTCAGTGGCTGTTCAGTTTTTCAGCTCCTCGTGTCTACTGCAAATAGCAACACAGCGGTTCCTGGCTATCGAGATGGACTTTCCTCACTTTTCAGGTCCTGCACTCTGTTAAGGGGGCTCAGGCTCAGTCATTCCTGCTTCCTGACGATCTTCCTGGAGCTCTAGGCCAGCTTAAAAGCTGCTCATACAATCTGGTGTTCCTCTCCCTGGCTATACGGTTGTCAGCAGTAACTCTGTGGAAATGCAACCAGCTCCGAGATGGATGCCCAGGTGGCTTACTTTGGAGTTGATTGGTCCCACCAACGCAAGGGGAGAAGTCGTTCTTGCAGGGGCTTCTCTATCTATGCAAACTTGGCGTTTCAGCACTGCCGCAGGGCTTCAATGGGCAAACCAACGGTCCAGGAGTTGCAGCAGGTGTCCTCTTCAAGTTCTTCTTCGGTACTTCGTCCAGTGGTCGACTCTCTCTTCCAAGCCAAAAGGCACACCTTTAATTCAGTCCTATCCCATTAATTCCAGCCTAGCTGTCAATCACCCATCAGGGTGGTTGTCCTTGCCAGACAGCCTGCCAGCCAATCACCACAGAGTGCATTTGGGTCTCCGAGGAGACTAAGCACAGGGAGTTTCGGGCACCTTCCTCACTTCCTGCCTATCCCAGACACCCTGAGGCCAGAGGCGGGCTTCACTCGTGAATTCCGCCAAACGCAAAGCGAACAATGGGAACAAAGCTGGTTTGTTGTGCAGAGTAAATCTCAGGAAGGACCTTTCTACAAAGAAATGGCAAAAAAAGAAGACTGGGCCATTTTGACAAAAATGGCACCTTTGGGTGCTTTATTGCAGCTGCGAATGCAGCCCGCGATAAATGCACACCATGGTAGTTAAAACGAAAAAACTGCCACCAGCCATTCAGTGAGGAAAGGCTAACATAAAAAAGGTTACATTAGAAGCTAGACAACAGGGATACTAGGTAACCCCTCCAGGACCCTATTGTAAGATAGTGTGTGCTGGGTCTAGAAAGCTACATGTGTAAGTAAAGCCAATTTCACTTTACTGCTCCTGGAAACTGTAGTTTATCCCAGCGAAGGTAAATAAACCTTTGGGAAATCTGAAAGACTTCCCTGTGCCACTGCACTGAAGGTGCTGTTTGACACAATGTAAAAGATGATGCCTATGGAGTTTGTCAGGCTCCATATTCACAAGAAACACAGTGTACAAAATCACATTAAAATTCAAATACATGAGAGAGTGGGAAAAAGGGCCTCGCTCTCTCTAAGAAAAGACAATCAAGTCCTCAAAATCCAGCAAAGTTGCTGGGGGTCTCGAAATTGGAGGGAATCAGCACATTTCTGAGAATTCTCCCTAACAACCATTTCAATTGCAATAAACACAGTTGTGCTTTTAAATCAAATCACAGATTACATTTCCAGTCCTTTACACATAGGGTTTCTCTGCACATAAACACATATGAAATTTGAAAAACACAGTCTTGAATGCAGCTTCCTGGTTCTTTCTTTACCCCAAAGCAGTCTCAAACCTTTCTGCTATGAGGGCCAGTTGATCACACCCATGAGAGAGTGTATATCCCTTAACTGGTGAATCACACTTGGTTTAATTTACTTGGCAAAATACTCTTTTCTCACACCACCCACCAAAGCCCAGCCTAGGCATCAGTCATATGTGACACCACTGAGTTTAAAGTCAAGGTTTAGGAATCAGGAATATATTGGGAATTTCTTTTAGGATAAAAACAACTTTTTTATTTTGAAAGGCAGGATTCGGGACCATGGATAGACTAGGGATTTTCGTTTTTCGGAACAATGGTACAACCAGATGAGAGGCAGGGTTATGAGAAATTGAATCAATGGTGACATTTGTTTTGGGACACAGCACTTTCAAATGAAAGGCAGGGGTTGGAGATTTTCGTTTTGGGACCAGGGACACCCCTTTTGTAGTGGTTGACGTACACTGGGAGTTTTGTTAATTTTGAATTATCCTGGCACCTTTTCTATAGGGGAATTACCCACAATTTAAGGAAAAGGATTAAGACAGGTAGTATCCCCACACATTTATTAACATTGGGATATGTCTACTTACATGGGAGATCACTGTTATTAGCTCAGGAGAGCAGCCAGGTATGAGGACCCCCCTTTTAGGAACAGGTAGGAGTCAGCTCATACCTCAGGCAAGGATAGCACAGCTATTCACAGAAGGGTCTAGTCAGGTTTTAGGTTTATCCTTCAGATGGCACTGCAATAAACATTTATTTTTATTTATTTATTGTTCACTTGTTAGGCACTTATACAGAAGTAAATACTGTTTCAAAGCACCCAAAGGGCAACAGAGAGGGCACAAGGGCACAAGAAACAATACAAACATATAAACAAAATATTAAATACAGTGGGGGAGGACAAACCTAATATTCCTTGTGAGTGTTCAGAATGTGCAAGTGCAGAATGGAGGGGCAATGGAAAGTTGCTGGGATGCTCATGGGAGAGCAATAGGTGAAGTGTAATGTAAGGTAAGAGCGAGCCTGAAGGGTGGAGGGTGAGCCGAGGCAAGTGCTGAGGATAGACAGAAGCTGGGGGCAATTTAGTGTGGGAGGTCAGGGTACTGAGGATGCATAAGGGCCCTGAACATCAAAAAAACAACTAACTGTGAGATTAGCAGAGGAGAGAGGGAGAGAAGGAGGAGGTAAAGAGGAAAGTTTTGAGGAACGTCTGGAATTTAAAAACGTCCAGCTCAAGATGAAGAGGGAGTGGGAGGCAGTTCCAAACAAGGGAGCCAGCTGAGGAAAGCAATCAACCTTCTGCCCTCCATTTAGTGAAACACTTTACACACAAAGAGTGGATGCCAGAGGTACTCAGAGATCAGGATGGGAATATTTTATAAGAGAAAGTTGCACATAGTGTGGTCCCTCAGCCACAAACTGCATTTTGGATAATACACAGGGTTTTTAATTTAATCCGTGAAGCAACCGGGAGCCAGTGAAGACTTTTTAGGGCAGGAGAGATGTAGTCCATGGGCTTGAGGCAAAGGATAAGTCTCAATAAATTCCACGAAAGAACACCCATACTCTGAATGTGTGCCATATGTATGCTGTTTGCATGCCAAATATTTGTGTATGAGCTCAGAGATATAGTTGATGTACATTTGGGTATGGTGCACATACATTAACTGTAAATCAATGCACGTTGATTTTTCCTAGCCCATGCCAATACAAAATGTACTAAAGTCTAATCCATTGGGACAATGTCAATGTTTATTTAATGTCAATTATTGTAATGTACAATCAAAAGCCAGTACATATAATTACAAAGTGTGCTCATGATATCAATGGCTCACCCACATGCATAGCCCGTATTCCCTGTGATTGTAACATTTTGCCACTATAGTTGGTGGAGGATTGCACCCATTATCGATTGTTCCAATGTCAGGTTGGTCATGGTAGGATATTGGGGTGGACATGCAGTCAGTGAAGGGCAGTGCCTCTATCAAGGACAAGGAATACACACTAATACTTTAGAGGGATACTACTAGGAAGTGAAGGACGTTGGATTTTACTAGAAACATCAAAGCAAAACATGGCTCATGGACTGTATGCTGTAAACACATATCCACGTCAGAATAGATACACGGACATCCTATCTAACCAGCTGCCAGTACCTACCAGTCATAGTTCTGTCAATACTCACATGCTAGGTGTGGATGATGACACATGACCATCAATGCAGACATGGTCCATGGACAGTGCAGTATCACTGGGGCATCGCTATACGTTCAGGTATGCCGTTTATGGGTACTCTAGACTTCATTTAATACTTAAATCACTGTTCAGGGTGTCGGTGAACAGTGTACTGAACACCATCAGCACCAGGCGTAATCATATGTAGTACCTGTCTATAGGCTATAGACCTTCCAAGGGTACACTTAGGCCACATTTCACAACATGCCCATTTCAGAAATAGTGTGTGGAGAACTGATATCCAGTCACTTTTGATACCCTCTCTAACCCCTTACAAAGGTCAAAAGATATGTTCAGCTCAGGCAGCCACATACACTAGTATCACCACAACACTGTCCCCACCACTCCAGACAGGGATGCAGTGGGGCCATCGGACACACTTGCAACAAGCATTCCAGAATATATGGAAAGCTCAAATGCAATAGTGGTATACATAGCACAGAGTCATGCTCAGCACAACATGGATTGTGCCAAATGTTGGAGGTCATGCAATCCATCAACACGGGTAATGATACCCTTGCCAATGAAATGCACACTGTATGCTCCCATCTGCAAAGATGCATGAGACCAATGTTCAGAATGACATACATGCTAGGAAGAGCCATTAATATTCCTAAAACCACAGCTCCAAGCCATTGTGACCCAACAGCAAGAGAACATAGGAGAGTACCATGGGGGCACACCCCTACATGACATGTGTATGTGTATTCTATGTGTATGTATACATTATTTATATCATGTATGTTGCCAAAGCACTGAACAACAATGTGTGGCAGCACACACAATGAAGCATTAATATAGATTGTGTATATTATTAGGAAGAAAGAAAGTATATTTTTCATTGAGTCAGGGAAGAAGATAAAGAGGTAAGGGATCAGACAAAGAGTTTTAGGGAATTCCATAATGTTGGTGCAAGAAGGGAAAAATAAGTGAAACATGATTGAAACACAATTGGGGACAGGTAAGAATGCTGGACAGATAATACGCATTGTGACTGTGAACGAAAAGATTGAGTGGGCTGGTACCAAAAATTAAATGTTGAAAGATATGAAGGAGACAATCCATTAAGACATTTGAATACAATACAAAGAAAATGGAATATAGACGAGAATCAAAAGGCAACACATGTAGAGCACGAGGAGCACTAGATATAGATCCTCAAAGGAAATATGGCATATAAGACGGATGGAAGAATTAAACATGGATCGGAAAAGGGGCAAATATTAAGGCGGGCAGACTGAGGAGAAGAGAGGAGCATAATTAATACATGAGAAAATAAAGCTACACACGGAATGTTTGGTGGTGCTCATAGTAAGGAAGAGGTAGACATTATGAATATTGAATTAATGGAAATGACTTGATCGAACAACCAGCAAGATATGAGTGGCAAGTGACAGGGAAGAATCACATATATAATGCCTAGGCTGTAAACTGAGGTAGAGAGAGGAAGATGGGATGGCAGAAAAAAAAGATAGAAAAGGAGGTAATAGTAAGGGAAATCTGAGAGGAAGAAATTAACAATATTTGTGTTTTAAGATAATTTAGATGGAGGAAGTTAGAATCCACTCAATATTCAATAGATGAAAGACAACTGAAAGGTGAGAATGCAGAGTCTGTGAAAAAGACGTACATGTAAAGATCACTTGGGAGTCATCTGCATAGAAATGTTACTGCAAACTCTAGAAGATGAGAAGAGTGGCCAGAAAAATAAACAATAAAAGTGTGACCAGAAACATAGGGGACACTCACAAAATTCCTACAGATGAGAGTATAGAAGACACATTAAAATTATCAGCCACATTAGAACCTGCTGATAAATCAATTAAGATGAGGAAAGACGAGTGTTTATCAGAGGGAGTGAACAGAGAGAGAATTAAAAACATAGAGAAAATGAAAAGGATGATACCCAGCTTGGAGAAGGGGTGGTAAAGAATATCGATTCAAATAAAAGGAGACATGAGTCTTACATTAGAAATATAAGGAAGACAAAACCAAACAGGAGCATAGGATCGACCTCAGGTTTTTTCAAGCTAGGAATAGCAGTTGCGTGTTTAAAGGCTAGAGGAACGATTGCTGAAGAGCAAGAGATATTAAACTAGAGAGTTGAGTAAGTAATGAAAAGAGGAAATATTTTCCAAATATGGAAGGAGAGAAAGGGATCAGAGAGTGCCACCATGGGATGTACTTGAGTAATACCTCTTGATATTACAATACCAGTAATCAAGGAAAAGGAGGAATGTAAATGAAAAGGAGGAATGACAGACCCCAGAGAACTGGAAGAGATAGAACATAGAAGAAGATGACTTACAACGAGTTGCCACTACAGAAGTGAAGTAAGAAGAAAAGACACGTCAGGTGGGGGAGGTGCCCTATCTGAAGTGGGTTGTGAGCGATTGGTCCTTTACTGTTGTTGACTGATACCTCTGCCATGCTTGTGTTGCTTGGGCTGTTGGTGTGGGGCAGACCTTCATCAGGTTATATGTCCAGTCCATCAAGGGCGGCCATGTTGTGCAGGATACTGCAAGCCAGTATTATCCCATCTACCTTTTGGGTTAGATACTGCAGGTCCCTCCCACAGGGGTCTAGACAACAGAACACGTATTTCAGGATTCCGAATGTGTGCTCAATGGCTTGCCATGTTTGTGTGTGTGCAGAGTTGTACTTCCTTGTGGCAGTTGTTCTTAGTCTTCAGATGGGTGTCATCAGGTGGTGGCTTAAAGGGTATCCAACATCACCTTTTGGACAGAAGGGGTATTTGTTTTGTCTTGTGTATCCTATTGGTTGGCACTCTGTGTTTTGTGTTTGTTATGGAGTGTTTTTCGCAAAGGTGGTGTATTTCTGTGCCTGGCAGCCCACTAAGAGAATGCCTTGATAATGGATATGTGTTTTTAGTGTGCTTTCTTCTGTGGCGTATGCAGCGTGTGTGACTTTCCGACAAGCCTCTTGTTGCGATTCTGCCTCGAGTTGTGCTGCCACAGCTGACTGTCGGATAAACTGGCTGTCGTGGGTTCACCCAGGGTAGTTTGCAAAGACATTCATGAAGAACGCCTTGGTAGCGCAGATTGCCCACACATTTATTGCGTGCCAACAATGATAGTTGTAATTCAGAGATTCAGATGCCTCACCTGGCAAGGTGGTGGCAGGGTCCCGTGAATGCAGACTATGGCGCCCAGTATTCAGTGGCAGCATACTGCATGGTGCATATGGCGCCCAGTATTCAGTGGCGATATACTGCATGGTGCACATGGCGCCCAGTATTCAGTGGCGATATACTGCATGGCGCACATGGCGCCCAGTATTCAGTGGCGATATACTGCATGGCGCATATGGCGCCCAGTATTCAGTGGCGATATACTGCCTGGCGCACATGGCGCCCAGTATTCAGTGGCGATATACTGCATGGTGCACATGGCGGCCAGTATTCAGTGGCGATATACTGCATGGCGCACATGGCGCCCAGTATTCAGTGGCGATATACTGCATGGCGCATGTGGCGCCCAGTATTCAGTGGTGCATATGGCGCCCAGTATTCAGTGGCAGTATTCTGCATGCTGCAACTCTGCTGATGTTCATTGGATTTCATTTGTAGTCTGAGTGTATGGCATGCACATGTGCTACTGTGCACAAGCATTAATGCAGCGTATGCTCTGGCTGAGGTCTCATGACTGGAGTAGTTACGAAATGCCTGTCACTAAGCAACATATCCTCCAGAAGGAACCATTTGCAGTCGAATATGAGTTGGGAAGTATTATATGCGTAGTACCTCTTCATGAGGGATACCAAATATGGTGGTTGGCCACTGCTAGAAGCAGGGGTGATTGTGCCTTTGATGTTGGTTCCAACAAATAAGGAGGACCAGAACGATGCCTCCTAGCTGGGGCATGGCTATAGCTGGACCTGGGCTTTCTTGGATACTTTTCTAGTGTTGCTCCTGAACTGAGCAGGTGTTCATGAAGGTGTGGTTCAGATCACACTCCAGCTTGCAGAATGTTCTTTTGGGGCTGGCCACCTACTCTTTTAAGGCTGTGCCACATTGGTTTGTGGTGTCGATTGGGACACTCCAGTCTTTGCACAGGTGACACAAGTTCTGCTTGGTATTATGGATGTTCAGCCTAGTTTTTCGCATTTCTCCAGCTTTTTGTTCACATTGTTCCGGTTATTCTGGTAAGCGAGTGGATGTTTACGTGCACGTAATGTACATAGCCATATGAAGCATGCGCTGGCCATACGGCAAATATAAGCCAGAATATATGCTTGTGCTCTCGTGATTGGCTGTTTCTTATGTCCTCTGTTTTACGCATGCACAGCCTCCACTTCCGGTGTCCAGAATTGGGTACAATGTAGAAATCTCTCTACCCAATCAGATTATATCTTGCTCCTGTGGGTGTTGAATCAAATCAACATAAATAAAAACAAATGCGTTAATTTTCACATCCAGGGCCAACCTCAGCTCAAAAGATTCCTTTATTCATTTGACAACAAATGAAGGAATTACGCGTGCTCCTTTGGACTGGCAGAACCTGGTGGCACATTGTTGAAGGCTCTTGTAGGGCGTCCTCTCCTTCTAGATGTTTTTGCTGAACTTGACAATATTTGCAGAGTATGAATTAACAGCTTTCTAACTATGCAGCTCTATTTGGAAACTCAAGTCATTTCACTTACAAATGTGTGTTATAGTAATGAAGGGCCATGCCTAGCCCTGTCTGCTTTGGGCCACCGTTTGCCACTTTTCTGTCCCCAATATGATTTTCAAAATAAACTATACATATATCAATAAAAATAAATTGACCATGCTGTATGATAAGAACACAGAAGCAGCATTACTCGGGAGGATAGCTCAGGGGCAAATTGCTCGCCTTGGAAGCAAGACGATGCGTAGCAACACAGGTTTGGTCTGCGCTTAGAAACCTCTGGGTATTAAGCGCCTTATAAATAACCAATTACAATTACTAGCAAATGGAAAATATGCTAGATTTAAGGAAATATGGCTTTTGCCAGAGCAGATATGTTATTCTACCCTTAATAACTTAACATCTGTTAAACTGGACGATATCCTGTATATGTGCCGGCAGTTCACATGTCCGCTGTTCCACAGTGCATAAAACGTGTCAGTTTGTAGACACATTAGTCTTCAGAAATTGAGTATTTTTGTTATTTATACATAACAACCCCTGGAACGGATTAAAATAAATATCTTGCAAAAGTTTACAGTTCAGTATTGGTGATCACAACACTTAAAACATGTTGTTATATCAGCTGACCTTTGTCTAGATATGGTGGGCTACAGTGAGACCGAGAAACTGAGAAGTAAACGCGAGTTAAAGCCTTTTAAAGACACTGCAGTGGTGACCCAACAATCTATTCTTAGATACAATGCACTTACAAACGGCTGTCTGGAGCTCGGCTCCGATAAGAAAGTCCTAGAATATAATATGGTTTGCCCTGGAAGTTTCCAAATTGGATAAGATTGCCTTCTTGATTAGGGGAAACTCATTGTCATGAATTCAAGTTTCAGAACAGCATTCACTGTTTTAGAAAGGGACAGCTACTAAGAATCCAAAGGGTGAGAGGTAGTGATTAGAAGGGTATGCTCGTGCCATACATTTTCAGTTCTATCACGGGGAGCTATTTTCTTTTTGTCCTGATGAAGGCCTAAATCAAACTGAGGGGTGGTGTAGTTAAATATCCCCTTCCCCCGAGTGGCCGAAGCACACGCCCGTTGACATTGTTTTGTGCAATACACAGTGCATTAAGGGAAAGAATGAGCTCATGATATTAGATGTCGTGTTTATAGTGTCATGTTCACGGACACCTTTTGGTCATAAGAGAACATCAACGTGGAGTGTGAATTTTGTACTTGGAGAGAGGAAAGACATTTAGGCTAATAGTCCAGACCCCTGTCTGTGTAAATAGAGAAGTGAAATTTCTTAGAAATATTGTTAGCCATGTTCATAAAATAACTGTCTTAAGTTTTCTAAGTCACTTTTACTACCCCCTCACAATTTTGTGTGATAATCAGTCCACTCAGAGTGGACATGAGACTGTTATTTGGTATATTGATGTATTTGAACCTTTTTTTGATACAATACAAACTTTTATTTTTGTATATTAAAGCACAAAGTACAGAAGCATTCGTACAGGATGAAAATATGGTGAATGGAGTGTGATTGCCGAATTACTGATTTTGTTAGAAGAGTGGTCAGAATCACGACAATTATTTGTGTTTCCTATAGGCGTTCTTTTATCTACATAATGAACAGCCAGAATGGGGAAGCACTGTCACAACCATAAACCCTGGATCATAAACACAGATACACCAGATGGTGGGTGCCATGGGACCATGCCGAGGAATTACTCATTAGTGTCCCTTTGGAGCACACAGACACAGGGGGCCTGGCTGGACTTTGTCTTGGCGTGTCTGGCACTAGACTCATGTGGGCAATTGACATTGGGTTGCAGTAATTCCATTGGACCACTTATTTTCCAGGCCTCTTATTTGCAAGGTGCTGGGTGTGGCCTTCTTGGCCCAGCTTCACGTGCCAGGGACTAGGTGTGGCTGGGCGTGGCAGAGTGAACAGGCTAATGGGCGTGGCCAAGGAGCTCAGCTATATAACCCGCTTCATCCTCGGAGCCAGCACTTCACGTTAGCTTGCATTCAAAAGCAATGTGACGCTTACCGAGGCATGAACATGCAGAGAAATACTCACCCAGGAAACCAAAACGCTCTGCTCTGCCATCTCTCCACTGCATTCTTCTTCAGCGGGTCCTGCGCTGCAACAGAATAATATAAGAAAGGATTAGCACATCGCAACAACTGGGAGTGTGCCACATTTAAGAGCATGCGTGCAACGCTACACTATAACTCACCCGTTACCTGCAACTGTGGATCCAGTTCTTCATCACTCCGGTTACAGCATCCGTGCTCAGCAGCTCCAGGGCCCCGTTCCATCACCTACACGGGGGAAAGAGCAAGAACAGGATTACAGAAGGTACGGGCAATAACACACAGAACAGACACTTGTTGAGGAACGAAGCAAACGAAAGATAACGGAAGAGGAACAATCAAGCAAGGAAAGGCAGAAAACCAACACGCAAAAGAAGACAGACAAGAATAAGAACACTATTTACCAAAACCATGCAAAAGCCGAGCAAGGAAAGGCTGAAAACCAACCTGCAAAAGAAGACAGGCAAGATTAAGAACACTACTACCAAAAGAACTGGGTAGTCACAGCTGGAATGGACTACTGCCCGCAAAGGACCAATGAAGGAACTCGGCCCATGGCAATTAAGTGCCCATGCAAGAAGTAGCAGGACGGAATGCCCACAGACTCTGCTAAAAGGTGAGCTACCTGGGACAGTGCACCTATCAGGAGTACAATCCTGGGGGAGGAATGGAAGGGGCGCAAGGTCGCAGCTAGCATCATTCAACGCTCCCCTTTGTATTCACACACGTGCGTGACCATGAGAAACCTCTACTGCGGTCACTGGTGTCCACGGTAAGCACATCCCCAGGATGCATTTCACCCCTGGGAGGACTGCATCCGTGCCCCAACGCCCCTGCAAAGACAAGGAAAGTGTAACAGAGCGCAAAGCCTCCTATGAATTTCTGCCTGGTCGTAGTGGAAACGTCAGAAACTGACCAATTGGCCCGATTGCTTGGGCAACTACGGGCTGAAGTACATGCCTCAAGACAAGAAACAAATTCCCTGAGGAGAGAATTAATCGTGAACCGGGAGTGTACAGATGATCTAGCAAGGCAGGTGCTCCAGATACAGGCTGGCCAGGCCCCACTACCCGGGTCTGCACCTTCCAGTACAGCCTCACAATCCACGCCAGTATAAGTTGTCCTTCCTTGGGCAGTTCTTCTGGCTCCTCCTGAGCGTTTTTCAGGTGATCCCAGTAAATACACTGTCTTTATGAACCAATGTCGCCTGCATTTCTTGTGCAGACCGGGAGCATTCCTCAACGAACAGTCAAGAGTAACGTTTGTGCTTTCATACCTGTGGGTAGTGCATCCCCAGGACGCATTTCACCCCTGGGAGGGCTACAACCTTGCCCCAATGCAACCGCAGAGACAAGGTAAGCATAACAAGCACATCTCCTAAGAAGCCAAATGCCCACATTGAATAATGTTTCCTGTTGTTGATTTTTAGGAGAAATATGAAGAAATAGAACATCCTGGAGTCACCTATGCCCCTCTAACCTCACAACCAGTGCCTCTTATGAAAGGTGGACCCAATTCACCATCCATTTCCCTGATTGTATTAATTGTATTGCTCGCTTCAAGTGCATATTTGTCTTCATGTTATAAACCTTAGCTGATGAAAGTACTACACCAACATAATGAAAGTGTGAATGCATAACAACTGGGTTATGCTAAGCAGAGGAGAGGAATAGACAGGGCTGGGATTGAGCAGTCAATGCCCACCAAAAATGTATATGCCCACTCAGCAGAGCTGTGTGGACATTTACAGATGTCAGTGCCGTCAACTGAGTAGCAGGGGCTACTTGCCGGTTCCTCCACACTCTAAGAACCGGGAAGCTGTCCCTGCTTCCTTGTTCGTGCCTATGAGTAACTCTGAAGATGGAGCCCTGGAGAGCAGCTGAGGAGGCAGCCTTGTGTCGAGTCTAGAGAGAAACAGGAAAGGTTGTATGTGTGTGTAAAAGGACTGCATGCATGCAAGTATGCAAGGAGGTGTTTGTGAAAGTGCATGTATGAATGTGAGCATGTATCTTCGGAAGTGCGCACACCCGAATGAATGTAGGATGAATGATGTGCATGGGTGCAAGTGCATGTGAATGAGTATGCAGTGTGAAAGTTCTGGGTGCTCCTGCGAATGGCAGAAACTGTACTTGTGCCGGACTGGTGTGTGTGTAGGTTTTCTTACAGGGGCATGGCATGTTTTTCTTGCCAATTTTGGGCAAAGCAAAGCCAACTTGACAAGGGTCACTACGTGAAGGAGGTTAGGGCATTTGTGCAGCCCACAAGACCATGTTTTCTTACTTTGTCATGGCATTTGTTACTGGCATTAGAGGGTAGATAAAACAAGATGAGTGTTCTTGTATATGGTTTTATTGTTTAAAGCGTATGCCTAACTTGAGAGCAGCAGAACGCTCTACGGAGTGTGGGTAGCCAGCATTTGGGCTGCCATCTTCTAATAGTAGCTCAGTACTGTGAGGCGTGTGCATCGGAATGTGCATCTATTGCAATTAGTCCTTGGTCAGGTGTTGTTAAAAAAGCTGTGTTAGGGTGGATGGTGTATTTGGGTGGCCAGTAAGGGCATGTTTTCTTACTGCGGCATCACCTTTTGTAATGACAAATCCAAGAGGAGTATGTTCTTAAGAAGGGAACCTGGCATTTATTGGCAGACGCTGCATGGACGTGTTCCTATATAGTATACTTACTGACTTTATGGGCAGCAAAGCAAACAGGAATAGGTTCTTAAGTGGAATATTGGAATATGTAGGTGCACCAGCATGGACTGTATGGGCACAGTCATCATTTAAACGATTTTTACACCGGCAGATTACTGGCATTTAGTGGGAAAAACCATCATGAAAATGTGTTGGGAAATGCTCACGTGCATCATGTTTAGACTGATTAGACAGAATGATTACATGTTCATCCAGAGGGGAAGGTATTAAAATGCTACTTCGAGCTGCTGTGACTTTGGGTCACAGCAGCTGTTAGGGATGCATGTGTGAACTTTGAAACCACCCTATGACACTGGAGAGCATGGGCTGCAGATTTAAGTAGGCCGGTGCAGATGAAGTGCATGGGTGTACGTCGCTTTTTGGCATGGAGCTTTACATGAAACGGGGGGTCAGTTTTGCAGGCCTCCATTTCAGAAGCAGATTTACCTGCTCCATGTTATTTATTAATACAATTTTTGACCTTGACTTTCACACCCTCGCAGGTGGCAGATCATCCCAGACTGAAACAACAAGTACATTGGCATTCACATTAACCTTAGCTAGCACATCATACAGTATGGTTCCTATCATTGTTCTGGCCCACAGTTTATCACCACAGATGCCTTAGCGTACCCCCTGTGCATACACTAAAAAATAGGACGGTAGGACTACCCATATCTATGTAAGGAGCAACACTAGCAAAACTCTACCCCATACCTGTTTAAAAGCAAAAATCGAGTTTGGCTAACCATTTGGACTCTGAGGAAAGACCACTTAAAAAAGAGAAGCATGAGGAAGAATAGAGGAGAAAGGGATACAAGAGTTAGAACTGGGAACTTGGCTTCTCTGGTTATTTATTTTTTATGGACCAGAAAAGGCAGCTCTAAGAAAGGCCTTTTGAAAAGTTGAAGGGGTGGGTAGAGAGAGAATCAGGTAATTGGACCTGACAGTAGGGGATGAGCTGTGCTTAGTATCTTTTGTAGGTGCCAGTGGCATGTACTCCATCCCCAATATGCCTCATAAATAGGCTAGTGTGTGTGAGGGTGTTGTCTGAAAACTGGCATTTTGGAGGCAGACCTACCCTTCAAATAATACATTCTGGACGCTGAGTGTCACAGAGTGTGGGCGAGTGTGTTGTCCGTGTTCTCCGGGTAATCCGGAGAGAGTGACTGAGAGACTCAACCCAATTCAAGCCCTGCATCAGGAATATTTGTGGGTAAGATTAGATGCATTTTCCACAGTAATAAAAGAGGGAGTAGTAATATCAGTGAATCACTGAATTGAAAGCTGATCATCTGTGACTGTTTGACTAGTTGCTTGCTCAATATCAAAGCAAAAGTCACCTGATACTAAGCTGCCACCTCCACGAATGCGGCAACCAACGCGATATCAAGAGTGGATTCTACATCTAATACCCGTAAATTACAGACAATAGTGACTAATAATCTTGCGGCTCACTCTCTACAACATAAAATGGAAGTCTGCTGGAAAGATGTCAAACTCTGGAAAAAGGACGCAACGTCAGGTACAGAATGCGGTGGCTTGTCAAATGTTTTGAATGTGAAAAAAACCCTATCAGATATCGATTAATCTTTTCACATCCTCAAGAAATTGCTAAAGGATGATCCAATATTTCCGGCCAGCATGTTAGCTGACCTAGCATGCTCGTTGGTACATGATGACCTGACGGACACAGAGGTTTTGGAAACTGATCTATCACCCCGATGATGTAGGAGAACTTGGATTACAGAATGGGTGACGTTTTCTGTGGTCATACCATTTGTTTCCTACTCCAGAGATAGCGCCGGAATGAACCCAGATACACTAGAGTGACGACGAAAGTCAGAGAAAGGAACTCGATGATAATCTGGCTGATTTAACCATTCAACTAACATAAATTCCAACTAAAGCAGAAGAGAAGGTCATGGAACAACAGGACAGACCCTTTTCTATGCCGGCCAATATAGTTGAAAAAAAAATGACATGGCTATTCTGCACCAGCTCATTTCATCAATTTATGTGGGAAAAGAAAGGTGGTGAGCCTTCAATCTTGACCTCTAGGCTGACAACAGATATTGCCTTACTCCAGGAAAATCTAAATCAAAGGGCGAAACAACTTACTACATCAAGTAAATGAGGTGAAGCTGCTCTGCCCTGCCTGTTTATTAAATTGGATGATAGGACTGCCCCCCAAGACTCTGAAAGGGAAAATTAGAGTAACATGGATAAGGTATGCTGTCCCAAGTTCGGTCGATACCTTGTTTAATTGATGCAGCAATTGAACCTTCCCTGTCTCAAGCAAATTTGGCAGCACTGCCGGATTCCACTTTGCAAGAAGATTTTTTTTTGCCCGTAACCCTACATGGTCCCAATAATCCGCTGAACTCAGCAGCCTTCCAAACTAATTGTAACATCATTTCACTGATAGCTATGTCAATGGCCCCGTTCACAAAGCTATATGAAGCAGTTGTAAGGATCAAGCAACACTTTTAGCAATGATTCATACCAACCTGATTTACATAGAATCCTTTATTTCATCTCTACAAACTAAAGTTGACAATGAAGTGGCAACATCCTTATATCTGCAAAAATAACCCCATGAATCCCTGGAATCAGATAAAAGGAATATTTTGGGGTTGTTGATGGAGCTTTTTAATGGGTCGAAAAGACTGCCTAAGTGAAAGAATTCTGACATAAAGAGTTCACATGAGGAAGTGGCGGCTACTCAAAAAAAGGTGTCAAATGGTCCTAATAACCCACCCAAAAACAATCAGCATGAGTCGGTGGATTTGATCTTAAAACCTCCCATGATGAATCAAAAAGAAGCCCAAGTGGAAGTGGAGGCAATCCAAAGAAAGGTGGCAAATAGTCCAAATTCTCCACCCAAAAACAATCAGGACGAGGTGGTGGACTTGACTTTAAAGCCTCTGATAAGCAATCAAAAAGAAGCCCAAGTAGTGGTTAGTAAGGAGAACGTTCAACCGAAAGAAAAGTCTAACCTTGGAATTAATATAGCACCAGTTTATGAGCTTGTGACTACAGAGGATGGGAACTATAAAAAGGGAAAAGCATATATAGATCCTCTCAACAACATCAAGAGGGTTAACCTCTCAGTTCCCGATATTCCAAAAAGAAAAGAAAAACAAGATGCTGAACAACCCAACTAAAGACTTAAATCTAAAAAAAAAGTCATAAAATATTAAGCAGCAAATATGTAGGAAGTGGAAAGAATCTAAAAGCTTCTTTCGCAATCTGACAATACTGTTGATTTCCCCAAAACTGATACTTTTTAAACGCAAAAAGGAAACTCGTGTGAACACCTTTCAGTCTAATGAGAGGGATAAAAGCTGCCTGAAGTCAAAGATTGAGACAGAAACTGAGGAAGTTAAACAAACGGTTCTCCTAAACCTCTCCACATATACGATGGATGAGGAGTCGGAAAATGGCCTCGAGTGTTCGACAGAACATGAAGACTCTGTCAATGATGAACATGCCGAAGAGTCGCTCAAATTCTCGAGGTCGCTTTTTGAAAGAAAAAAAAAATCCTCTTTTCTTACTTTGGCGGGAAAATGCGAAGTGAAAGACCTAAAGCTTAGGAGGCTTCAAGGAGACCAGCGTAAAAGAGCCACTTTCAGGTCTACTGTTCCCACAACAATAAAAGATAATCGATGACAAATATTGTTCCTTTGAACTCACATTTTTTGGTCTGCACAATATGTTTGGCTGTCCCATGTGAAAAAATATGTTCTACAGATGCTGACACTGGTGTCCTGCAGCGGTTATTAACAGCTCAGGATGGTCTCAATCTGAATCTATCAAACGCTTTGAAGCTATTACACCATATTCCGACATTGAGATTTGATAGTACAGATGATATTAAAACTGTTGAATTCATGATAAAGTCGTTTTAAACCTGACAACCTCAGTGATTAAATAATTTTTGTTACAATTGGCACATGTATTGCTGCCACTAGGATTTGAATGAACAGATTCAACATACTGGGTGAAAAGAGACAGTGGAAGATTACACAAAACTAGTGTCGAGCACATGGTAAGCACCCAGGCTAAAAAAATAGGCCTGGAGTATTCAAGAAGTGCAATAAAAGAACATATCCCAAAAATCATAATCCCACAAGTAAAACCATGAAACTAAATTTAGAAATCATGTTTAACAATGAAAAATTAAAACATTGTGAGACCAATGATGTCATATCGAGGGTAATCGAACCGACCAATTCAGCACAACATTTGCCACCAATTGACCGGTAAGATTGCTGCTACAAATAACAACAAAATTTGAACATGGAAATGGTGGGGGGTATGGGGACCTGGAACATGAGAGGATTCACTCACCTACCCTTCCAGCTACAGCCCTATAGCCCTTCTTGATGTTCGGGGCAAGCAGTTTGCATCTCTGCTTTTGACTCATTTGCAGAAGTGGATTAAGAAGACAGGGAGAAGCGACTCAAGGCAAACAGGGTTCACAAGCACTAAATTGAACAAAGATAATCGATGACAAAGGGAAAACCTTTAAAAACAACTCTGAAACATATTTGCCTTTGTTGATTTTAAGAAGGCATTTAACGGTGTGGATAGAGAATTGCTTTGGTACAAATTGAGGGTCTGGGAACGCGCTCCGGATCTAATGGGGGCATGAAATCACTATTTGGTGATACAAATCTTAAGATTATATTGAACTTTAATGGACTTTTGAGTAGCGCGATAAACACGTCTAGAGGATTAAAACAGGGCTATCCTTCCATTTGTTCTTGTCGGACCATGCATGCGCTTTAAACTGTGTAAGAGCCTTTCCACCTAAGATGGGTGATCAAGATCTGGCTTGGCTACTTTACGCAGGTGACTTGGTCTTAATCAACCAGACCCGTGTATGTGTCCAATGCAGAACAATAGCATTACAAGAATATGTGATTAACAATGGTCTTTAGATAAATGCCTTAAAATCCAACATTCTGGTGCTTGGATCTAAAGGTGGTACATGGAAGAAACAAGAGTTCAGATGGTATTTGGGTAACTTCTGCCTGAAGGTGGTTACCTCTCTACTAAACCTTAGAACACGCATGAGCTTCAGTATTATTGATGCACCAGGTTGTAGAGTCCTAAAAGACAAGATACAAGGTTTGACGGCTCAAGGGTCAGTAATCCATGGCAAAAACTAAATTCTCGATTCTACCGGTCTTATCTTTTTATAAAATGTAGGTGATGACCAAATTGACATACAGGGCAGATGTGGTTCTAGCCACCCCATGTAAGATATGGGCTGCGCTAGAAGGATTTTCTGGGAGGAAAAGTTTGAGATTACCCAGACACGTACCTATGGCATTGATACAATATGAACTGGGACTGATATTTATGTATGCAAAAGTCATATGGAAGACCTCGGACTTATTTCGAAATTGTATTGTGTCTTTGACTGTGCTCCCATATCAGATTGTATTTTGGGAAATGAAGAAAGAGAAAGGAAAAGGGAGTTTGATTGACAGATGGTGATAAGAATGTCTAACTTTTCTAGAGCAACTAGGTACCAACTGGGAGACACTTACGATGAACCCATGTTCTGTAAAGAAAAAGCTTTGGCAGCAGGACTGAACAAATACTGCAGAAAAAAACAAATATTGGCTGATTGTTACTCCAGAAATGTAATCCAAAACATCTAACTGCTTGCCAAACGATTTAATAAAATATCCTTGTTTATTAATGTGAGACATATACTTGAAGTTCCGACTAAACATTCTCTCAACTAACCACATTTTAAATGTATACAAGACTCAAGAAATGTACAAGAAATGTAGAGTTTGCAATCGTGATGAGGAACTACAAACACTCAAACATGTAACATTGTTTTGTACCCGTCTCACAAGGGTGAGAAATAAACATATTGAAAGGTTTATCGAAGCAAGGCACACGCTTACGAGAGAAAAATGGTGGTTACGTCTTTTAACAGGTGGAAATGTTTTGATGATAACTGCTTTGAAAAGGGTTTTGGGTGAAGTATTTACATGGAATTAACTAGGGATGACTGGAGGGCTTGCCCTTTTTTAGGCTAACAGGCACCTAGTTACTGAATGTCTTTTTTCTTTTGCTCTGCTTTTTGAGGATTTCCACAGTTACTAAACTGTGATGATGAGGGAAAGACAAATGTTTGTATAAACTATGAGTCTTAAATAAAATACATTAAATAAGCTAAGACTTTGCTAAGGGATTTGTCAGTAAATAATAGTGAATGATGAAGTATCCTGGGCGGAAAAGGAAGCCAGATTTAAGGGAGAGGGAAGCAAGGAAGGACATTGCGTTGTCGATATTACTCAACAACGTCAGGGCAGTAAAATAGAGAATTAATCAAATGGGAGAAGCTTAAAAATGACAAAGACATCATCAGGGACTTCAGCAGTGGTAGAGACTTCAGGGCCCCTTAAAAAATGTTCAACCCAATGTTCTTTTTCTCAAGGACGGAATATTTTGTATTGCAAAGAATTATGCAATAGCCATGTTGAAGTTATGAAAGCAGGCTTCAGCGAGGGCAAGGAGATGAAAGGTGAACTCAAACATGTGTGTATGGGTGTGGAGAACACTCAGACCACCGATTGACAGATGATAATGTAACATCAGGTAGAGAAAATAAATGGGCATGTGAAAGGCCATATGACTAGGTAGATGATAGCCTCAAGGGGTAACCTGGCTGAGACTTAGGGGGAGCACTAGATAAGTGAAGTAGGGTGAAATGAAAAATAAACACCCTCAAATGCCAAAGGGAATTTATGGGCGTCTATCACTGGCCTTAACTCACTCGTCCATCTGAACATTTCCAGAGAGAGTGTGGATATTTTAGCTGCCCACCCTGTCCAGTGAACTCTTCTTGGTGGAGCAAGGACAGGCTGGACAGTTGAGGCAATGCATTGTCTAATACATAAGCATAATGGTGTGCACATGTTTGTGGAGGAAAGTGTAAACAATGTTTATATGATGCATAAGGTATGAAGATCCTTGTGTGTGCAATGTCTATTGCATGATGCACAGCTTCGAGGTGTTTGTTTTGGCTGTGGAAGGCGCATGTCTGTTGAGAAAAGTAATGGTATGGCATGTAACTGTGACTTACCAGGTGCAACTACCTAGGCATCAGAGAAAATAGTTGCTTTCCCCTATCCATTCATCCAGGCAAGCCCAAACAAAGGACTTTTAAGAAAATGTGAAGCAAATAAGCAGCTGGGTTAAAGTGGCAGTAGCTCAGCCACTAGCAACATCTGTTGGTCTGTGCAGGTATAATCATTAGGGGTGTACCGAACATCGGCTTCGATTCGGCAAAGTTCGGCAAAAGATTGTGCATCCATCTTTGGCTAAATAGTTTTCTATTATACTACTCGACGCCAAATACGTGATAAGGCTGGGAGGATCAAACAGATGAGGCCATTGCACTGCAGAGTCTAAGCAAACATTGACAGCTAGAAATACACTGATTACCTTTCTTCCCCGATGAAGAAGTAGAGCAGTGAAGAGGATTGCATGCATGCAGCAGGCCCTGCAGTGGCATTTGGGAGACGGGAGGGGGGAAAGATAACACAGTATTCTTTTGGAAGTGCCATTCGCTGAAAATCATGCATTAAGTATATTCCCAGGTTAGTTAAAATATACACAATTACAAATATATAGAACAAAAACACATCCCATTTCCGTTATCTGTTCTGAGTTAAACGTGTGTCATGTAATGGATTCATTTTCCGATCTATATATGCACATTTACAGGACATTTTGAACACGTTTCCATACAGCTGACGTTTACTCCTTTGAGTAGGTGTGAGAAACGTTCAGGCAGGCGGCATGCTTTCACATTTCCACCTGATAAGCCTTGACCCAGCATGGTACTGTGGAGCGTGCATAATAACAAATATACAGCCCACACTCCCACGTGTGATCTCACTTTGCCAGTTAGTGAAGAGACACAGCAATGATGTGCTTAAGTGGAAATAGGTGGTCTAACAACAGGAGATTGCTTCTGAAAGTCCATTTGGGCTGGAAACAGGTCATTAGCATCCTAAATTATTGCCTTTCAGATGGTTCAAGCTGTGAGAATTGCACCGATGTTTAATGGCCCAGAAAAAGTATATTTGATTGTGTATGAGACAGGGCATGATTCATTTTCAATGGGATTGTACCCTTATAAACGTCTTCTGTGAATCAGGCCTTGCGAGACAGCAACACATCTGACCTGTATGTTGAAGCATGCCCGACTTCTAATAAAGGAATACCAATGTTCTGTACCTTATGCAGATCATATGCACTGCATTGTATGATATAGCTGGTAATAGCTCATTGGGTTAGTGCACCTGCTGAAGAAACGTGTATGCAACCTGAAAGTCATAGGCCCATCCCTTAGCAGGCTGACTCAAGTCCTTATCACAGGTGCGTAGCATTGCTAAAAAGAGTAGTATTTACTAAATACCATGATGTTGACCTCCTGCAGGATTATAGGGTCAAATACCATAACAGCAAAAAAATGTCTTGGGCCATAAAGCAAATCATAGTAATAGTCAAGTAAAATGTGAACAATGCAAGACAAAATGAAGCAACCCATCACATAAGCTTAGATGAGAAATGTGGGGAGTGGGCCCAACCACTGAAAACTCCAAAGGTGCAATAAGTACAGAAATGTCAACAACAAAAAATGCGCAGAAACAGTTTCATGTAGATTAGTAGTCCTTTGATTTTAAACACTGAGTGGACAGGTGACTATATGGGATAGAGCACGAGCAAGCTGCATGTGCCAATGTTGGGGCGCCTGGGGCAAGAAGAGACCAGTATTGAGAGGGTGTCATCAGTGTTTGAAAGAACACGGCATCTTCCTTTTTTCCTTTTGATACATTCCTTATTGGTTTGCAGGTTTTACAATACATTTTTTTTATTTTGTCATTTGTATAGCGCACTAAACCGTAGCCATCCATGCACTGGTTACAGAGAAAAAGGTACAGCATAAAAGCACGGTCATACTAGAGGTTATCTCTGGTTTTACGATCGCGTGAAACAAGACATGTTTAAGGTGCTTATGGAAAGGCCAGTAGGATTGTTCTGATCTTAATGGTGGTGGGAGGCCATTCCAATTCTTTGCTGCAATAACAGGGAATCCGAGACTTCCAGATCTTTAAAGTTTGAATATCGGAGTGGTGTGGTGAGGCGGTAGAACGAGTAGGTCTGTAAATTGAGTTTTATTCAACGTTAAGGACAGGTATTTGAGGGCAGTGTTAGAAATGCACTTGTGAGTAATGGCTAAAGTTTGAGTAGTATGCATTCTCGGATGGGCAGCCAGTGCTCATTTCTTCTGGCTGCGGACATGTGATCTTTTTTTGGGATGTTCAAGGCTGCGCTCAGAGAATTTTTTTGCATGATTTGCAGCTTATTGATGTTGCGAGCACTGGTGCCTGCAGATAAGGAGTTGCAATAGTCGTGTCTGCATCCTATGAGTGCTCTGGCAATTGTAATGAAGCTGTCAGGAGAGAGGAATGGCCTACATGCACTGATTGGCTTGGTAGTATAGTCTGGCGAAGAAGCAATTTGCATTCACTTGCTCAGTTAGAGACAGATTGCATTCCCAGTAGACCCTGAGGGTTTTGCCTTCCTGAGAGAATGGTATATTGATGCTGTAAATGAGGAAATATGTGTAGACTCGTTCAGGATTGTTTAACTGGGGTTACGAGCCGACCAAGAGCAGCTTGATCTTATCAATCAGGCAAAGTGAATGACATGCCTTCCAAGTCTGGATGGTATGATAGACCTTACCTAAAGGTTTAGTGTCAGTATTGTAGTCTCCTGTGATAGGTAAAAGAATCTGGGTATTGTCCACATAGATAGCATAGGAGACACCCTGAAAGTCAAGAAGGTAAAAGAGTGGCTTTGTGAAGACATTGTACAGGGTGGGTGAGACACAAGAACCATGAGGGTTGCCACAAGTGACTGGGGCTGGCTGGACTGAGGCACAGGGTGAGAATATTCTCATGGTTCTGTTAGAGAGGAAGGATGAGATCCAAGTAGTGGCCTCCACATAGAGGGAACATACCAAAATGTTACCCAATTCACTGCGACCATACCTTTACTGCGTATTTCAGCCACACCATATTACCCAGAGTCTTTAGCTCACTATCTTTCACAGAGAAGAAATATTCTTAGAGAGGCACAGATCCACCCTACTGATGCGGTTTCTGTTGGTACTCTTGTTCAGAGGAGAATTGCCTAGCATTTCGGTGCTGGACTACCCCAGGGCAGGACAAAGACTGATATGTTTGGGATATTTCTTCTCTGTGAAAGATAGTGAGCTAAAGACTCTGGGTAAGTCTCTCAGTAACCAGGACTAATGTCTGGCAGAGGGACTCCCAGGACCCCCTTGTTAATTTGCATATTTAAGTAACTTTGGGTCTCACCCTAAGTTACTAGGGGAATCCAGACGTGGACCCCTTGCTCACTATTCTTAGAGAGGCACAGATCCACTCTACTGATGAGGTGCAACCAGACCGAAACACGTGTCTGCGGTTTCTGTTGGTACTCTTGTTCAGAGGAGAATTGCCTAGCATTTCGGTGCTGGACTACCCCAGGGCAGGACAAAGACTGATATGTTTGGGATATTTCTTCTCTGTGAAAGATAGTGAGCTAAAGACTCTGGGTAAGTCTCTCATAACCAGGACTAATGTCTGGCAGAGGGACTCCCAGGACCCCCTTGTTAATTTGCATATTTAAGTAACTTTGGGTCTCACCCTAAGTTACTAGGGGAATCCAGACGTGGACCCCTTGCTCACTATTCTTAGAGAGGCACAGATCCACCCTACTGATCTGGTCCAACCAGACCAAAACACGTGTCTGTGGTTTCTGTTGGTACTCTTGTTCAGAGGAGAATTGCCTAGCATTTCGGTGCTGGACTGCCCCAGGGCAGGACAAAGACTGATATGTTTGGGATATTTCTTCTCTGTGAAAGATAGTGAGCTAAAGACTCTGGGTAAGTCTCTCATAACCAGGACTAATGTCTGGCAGAGGGACTCCCAGGACCCCCTTGTTAATTTGCATATTTAAGTAACTTTGGGTTTCACCCTAAGTTACTAGGGGAATCCAGACGTGGACCCCTTGCTCACTATTCTTAGAGAGGCACAGATCCACCCTACTGATGAGGTCCAACCAGACCGAAACACGTGTCTGCGGTTTCTGTTGGTACTCTTGTTCAGAGGAGAATTGCCTAGCATTTCGGTGCTGGACTGCCCCAGGGCAGGACAAAGACTGATATGTTTGGGATATTTCTTCTCTGTGAAAGATAGTGAGCTAAAGACTCTGGGTAAGTCTCTCGTAACCAGGACTAATGTCCGGCAGAGGGACTCCCAGGACCCCCTTGTTAATTTGCATATTTAAGTAACTTTGGGTCTCACCCTAAGTTACTAGGGGAATCCAGACATGGACCCCTTGCTCACTATTCTTAGAGAGGCACAGATCCACCCTACTGATGAGGTCCAACCAGACCGAAACACGTGTCTGCGGTTTCTGTTGGTACTCTTGTTCAGAGGAGAATTGCCTAGCATTTCGGTGCTGGACTGCCCCAGGGCAGGACAAAGACTGATATGTTTGGGATATTTCTTCTCTGTGAAAGATAGTGAGCTAAAGACTCTGGGTAAGTCTCTCGTAACCAGGAGTAATGTCTGGCAGAGGGACTCCCAGGAACCCCTTGTTAATTTGCATATTTAAGTAACTTTGGGTCTCACCCCAAGTTATTAGGGGAATCCAGACGTGGACCCCTTGCTCACTATTCTTAGAGAGGCACAGATCCACCCTACTGATGAGGTCCAACCAGACCGAAACACGTGTCTGCGGTTTCTGTTGGTACTCTTGTTCAGAGGAGAATTGCCTAGCATTTCGGTGCTGGACTGCCCCAGGGCAGGACAAAGACTGATATGTTTGGGATATTTCTTCTCTGTGAAAGATAGTGAGCTAAAGACTCTGGGTAAGTCTCTCGTAACCAGGACTAATGTCTGGCAGAGGGACTCCCAGGACCCCCTTGTTAATTTGCATATTTAAGTAACTTTGGGTCTCACCCTAAGTTACTAGTGGAATCCAGACGTGGACCCCTTGCTCACTATTCTTAGAGAGGCACAGATCCACCCTACTGATGAGGTCCAACCAGACCGAAACACGTGTCTGCGGTTTCTGTTGGTACTCTTGTTCAGAGGAGAATTGCCTAGAATTTCGGGGCTGGACTGCCCCAGGGCAGGACAAAGACTGATATGTTTGGGATATTTCTTCTCTGTGAAAGAAAGTGAGCTAAAGACTCTGGGTAAGTCTCTCGTAACCAGGACTAATGTCTGGCAGAGGGACTCCCAGGACCCCCTTGTTAATTTGATTTAGTGGACCACAACAAACTATGCCTAACACTAGCAAACAATTTCCACTTCTCTAAGGATGCCACAACCTGGATCAAATCATTTCTCTCAGATCGAACATCGAGAGTAGCGATCAGTGACGAAGCAGCAGATCCCATTGCTGTCCCTCTGGGCATCCCACAAGGCTCTTGTCTGTCCCTGACCCTTTACAATGCCTACACTAAACTTCTCTTTGCGGCTGTAGATACTATGGGAGTCATATATATAAAGTTTGCGGATGACACACAAATACTCATCCGCATCACAGGTAATCTAGAACAGGACACGATCTGTGTCAACAAAATCTACTCCCTCATCCAGAACTGGATGGCAACCAACAGGTTCTGTCTTAATGAAGAAAAAACATAGTAGGTGCCCCTGCCTGACTAAATAAGTTACATCCGGAATTTACCTCCATTGTCATAGACGGCACACCAATTAACATATCGAACCAAGTCAAAACACTTGGTGTATACCACGACTCCAGCCTCACCATGTGCAAACACATAAATATTTTTGCTTCATCTACAGCTTACACAGCCACACTTAGCCCCTAAGCTGCCCTTTCCTCACACCCCAAAATTGCATTACTCTTGCAAGAGCCCACATTTTGGCCAAGATCAATTACTGTAATATACTACTATTAGGAACATCCAAGCAAAATAAGGCTCTGATAGCAGCGCTAGTTATAAGCAAAATAGACCATATTTGACAACACAGGAGATTAGCACACTGGCTGCCTATACAAGCAAGAATAATCCATAAAACTCTTACCATCACTCACAAATGTGTCACCTCTAATGCCCAGACATACCTTAATCATTGCATAACCCTAAAAACTCCAGAAAAAATACTTAGATCCAGCTCCAACCTTCACCTACATGTACCCAGATTCCAGAACACTAGAACAGGCAACTCCAGTTTCACTGTAGCTGCCCCCAGAATCTGGAATTCACTCCCCACCTACATATGTAACGAGCCCTCCCACCCACAATTCAAGACATTGTTAAAAACCTGGCTGTTTAATAAATCCTAACCTCACTGATGTACGCTGGTATACCATGTTACCTATACCGTTGACCAGAAACTATGTACCTATGACTGTAATCATTAACAGGAACTTCTAGCATGTAACCAAGAAGCTTGTAAGTATTCATGTAACCATACGCTTGAAAGTACTCTTGTAAAATTACACTGTGATCCCCCTGGGTTTGGGTGTACAATCAAAAGCAATACATAAATAAAATAAATAGATAAACATAAATCTCTCCGAGGCTTCCCATGGTAAATCAAGGGCTGGTTCTGTGGCATATGTGATTATAGGTATGACTTTTTAGTTATAGAAATGTATGTTCGGGAGGAGCGAAAACGTCCTGTACTTCCTCCCAATCGCAATTCCTTGGCCAGTCAGCTGTTTCACTTTGGTGTTTAGACATTCCATCCACATCTTTGCACAGGCACTCACACCAATCATTACCCCTAGGTATTTTATTGAGGTGATGGGTTGAATTTGGTTTCCACCCAAGGACCAACAATGAGCCTTCTTTTTCCATCCCCTCAAACTTTCCAGCATTCGGCCTTCACAATGTTTATTTTCAAACCATTCTGATCTACGTAATTCTGCAGCGCATCAAGCTTCCTCTGCAGTTCGATAGGGGTTCTCTCCAATAGGACTAGGTTGTTGGCATACAGAAGCCATCCTGCAGATATTCCATGTATCCTATGTAGACATGACCTTGGGGAGTCAAGGAGCTCTTTCATGTCTGTGATAAAGATGTTGTAAAGGATGGATGCCAAGGGACAGCCCTACTTCAATCCCATGTAACTCCTAATCCTCCTTGTCAGATTGCCCGCTTTGTCAAGTCTGACCTGCTGGCCAGTCCTGGTGTACAGATATTTGATTGCTGCCAATAAATCCCCAGGGCATCCCATAGCTGTCATTTTGGCCCATTGTAACTCCAAACTAATACTATTGAAGGCACATTCCATTTCTATGCAATCCATACAGAGTCTGCCTTCCCCCTTGATCGTCTTAATCTTTAGTAGGCTAGTTAGTCCAACTATTCGGTATTCATCTGAAAAATTAATATGCTATTCGCTACACCCCTAGTAATCATCAATTGCTTCAGTAATCCAATTACTGGAATTCAATTACTGTCAACAGTCTGAAAAAATGACATAAACAATGATTAAGCATCAAACTGCACAAGATGAACAGCAATTTATAATCATTACATCAAACTAAGCTGATGCTTTCCAATTCAGGAAAATAAACAAACCAGAAACCTGCACTAGAGAAAACAGTTGGCCACTGTCCAAATAATATCAACCAATCACCATCTGTGTGCTTCAGCAGCTAAAAGATCACACAATGGCACATAGATACCAATGTAAAGATCTAATCTGTGGGGTGGTTCACAACACCAACAGTTACATAATACCTCCTGTGCTCTATCATTCTGAAGTGTCTTCTATGCGCTAGATGGAATTCCCAGTAAATATCTTAGACCAAATAATCAGACAGACCCAAGGAAGATGGTAAAATACTGCTTTAATCTCAATTAAATAAAGGAGGGAGATATAACAGCCATCAAAATAGATGCATGTGTATTCACACTTTCCCTTGCTTGTACAGCGATTATATACCTGTTCATACATCATATATGACATCATCCTACGTGGCATTTGCAAAACCTAATATCGGGAGGGCTTTGATTAGGGGAATATTTCTACTTATAGAATTATATAAAAGTTAATATTTCATTGGCTGCTCTTTGTCTGTGGGACACACCCTGAGCTACTTCTACATACATAATATACTGATTGTAGGAGAGAATACAGATTGGTAAATGCAACATTGTATGTAAAAGTGTGTTGCAGGCTTTATGAATTGTTAGCAACCCCAACCAACCTTGGACTATTGGCTTGTTTAGAAGCACATGAGTGAAAACAAAACTGAGGCATTTGAATCCCATCCGACTACACCCCATTTTCCCAATAAATCCTTTGTATGCCATAGAGCTGATCCTTATCCAAGGTCTTCTGTTTGTAGTTGACCTTGTAGTCTGCTCACTGTTCTGGAATATTCAAGGGAGTATGAGTACACCACTATCTCCATCTGGCCTTTTAATGAATAGTGTTTGGTTTGACTTCTGAGGCATGTGTTAGGAGACCACGATTTTGTCCATCGGCAACTCTCATTTACTACTATGTGTTTTTATTAAACAGGCTGCCATTACCCTTCCAGGCCTTTAGACACTTGCTCACTCCACCTCACATAGGCATTTGCCTTTGTGGTTCTTCAACACTTGGCACCTTCAAATGTTCTTGTTTCTCCAAATCTTAGCAGAAATGTGTCTTACACAAATGGTCTGTTCATACGACTCCCTTTGTGCCTTACACCTATCTCTCAAAATTGCCTCCTTGATCCCAAGCCAAGGTACTCCCTTATTCTGCACACAAATCCAAGGTACTCCCTTATTCTGCACACAAAATCAGCTTCTTCATCAGTTGCACAATTTGCAATCCTAGGCTCATATTTTGTTGTATCAGGTTTGAATCTTAACATGGGCCATCGTCCATTTTCTTCCATTGTCTGTCCTCAACATTATGTATATACCTCTTTTTAGCAAGCTTCTATATGCCTTTTCTATCTTGCATTACAGCATATTTACAGTTATTGGTCAGTACGTTACTTCATCTTTCTATATTCACAATTATTTGTCTTTAGGTGAATGTTTCTCTTAGTGCTTCAGTTACATCAAGTTTTTTCAAATCATTTTGGCATAGGTTCATACATCTTCTTTATGGCACCATTCTGTTGTGATCAGACTTTAATTAGAATTCCTCCATATTGCCCATATCCACATTCTGGCATCTTGGCAGTGGACATCCTTCCTGGTAGCATCTTTCCTCTGCCTCAAGCTGAGGGTATATTGTGGATGGCTGCCTGAGTGCATATTGTCTTTCTTACACTCTATGCAGTATAGTGATGTTGCATGAATTCATGCATGCGCTCCCAATTGTAGCTCTTTGTCTGCTACACCAATAGGATGGTGGTGAGGGTGCGGGGACCAGAGAAGAGGCATCCACCTGCTCCTCTGCATTCCCCCTCTCATCAAATATTCAACCATACAAATCTTATACTCTTCTTCTGCAATTCTTGCTTCATTTTCTATGATCACATCATATCTTCTTTTCTTCAGGACCCATATCTTCGCCATGCCCCTCAGGTGACCTGCATATTTTATATTTTCATCCACACTCCAGGTCATGTATCAACACTCCCCAGCTGGTGAACAGAATATCCATCGTCACACATATCTCTTCTGATCTTTGGGATAGTAAAACTTTGTTCAAGTACTTTCTTGTGTCTGCATTTTTTTCTTCAGTGCCATTGTTAATGTCAATCATTATCTTCATTCCAATAGCTTTGTTGGCTGTCTTCTGGCATTATCCCAAGATAATCCCTATGGTACAGAATCCTAGCATCATTAACACTAATATGGCTCCAAGTAATTTTAAAGCATTCGCCAACAAAGATGGATTACATGAAAACAGAGATAAGAACCAATCGTCCCCTGTTGTCTCATCAGCTTCCCCCGTCCATCTTTGTATGCATGGTTGTTAGCATCATCATTGCTTCTGTATGGGTTCCATTTTCTCCTTCATGGGATGTTATATGCATACAGCAAGACGGCTCGACCTTAGCACAAACGTCTCCTTCCATTGCTGTTATTAGATCCAGAGCATATCTGTTCTGGAGGGTCATCAGCCTGATGGCTCTCAATTCTTCTTTGATTGCATTAAATCCTGGTATGAATTAGATGTCATTATCATGGCTGTCTTGCTGAATAATTTGTATTCATCAGGAATGTCTCCATAAGACTTTTTTTTTTATTTTGATGAAAAATAGTTCTCTCTTTTTAGTTGATGAAGCTGAAATGATCTCTTCCTTCTTTGGTATTCATTCATTTTTGGGAACTCCTCAGCATGGAGGTCACTCTGGGAAATCACTAACGCTGGGACATGTACCATTACAATGGAGCACACTCCTCCACAGTCTTTAGACAACTGCATTTAGGATCTGGATCCGCTTGCACAACATCGATCCATCAGCACTTCAGTTCCTCCATTAATTCCTGGCAAATCGATTATTTCTCAAAAACCTTTATTCTTGCCAAAACGTGCCAACACGGACCTTGCTGCCATTTTTTAAGCCGGTTGTTGCTTTCTTCAATTGTTATATGTGCACTTGTCCAGTTTCGTTTTCAACCCAGGTTAGTAGCTTTGCATACTTGGCCAAGGATTCCAGGCATTACTCATTCACCTTTTGCACCTTGTGGATTGCTTTTTTCTTCAATAAGTGTGCAGGGTGTGCTATTAGTCCATCTTCACATCCAGTACTGATTGCTGCATGCCCATACACCAACAGCTGTGTTTTTTCACAGCATCCTAGCTCTACGGATTTTTCAGTCATGTCTGAGCAGTTCATTCTTTTAATTTCAACAGTTTTTATTTGTTCTCCATACTGGGACAGATACATACATATTTTGCTTGCCCACCCCATTCCAGTCTCCATTCTCTTTGTTTTCACATATTTATCTTCGTATGGGAAAGTCTGTCTTGATCACCATCTAAGATTTGCCCATTTTCCTTCAAATTGTCCTCTGGTGGTTTACGCTGCCAGGTGAATGGGACATTTTGCATCATTTGCATCATATGAAGGCACTTCTCTTTCAATAAATGTTCTTGCCACATTCATGCCATAAGTTATTAAGGAACAGACATAACAACCTTCTTCTGATGTTCTCTCTCCTACTTCTTCCATGTTCTGGTACCATAAGTTGTTAGCTAGATGAGCTGATTTGTCTAAAAATGTATTTATACTTTCATTGTCTTCTTTGACATCTCTCTTTATTCAAGAAAAAATGTCTTTTCATGTCAGAGACCACTGGAGTTTTTGGACTCCTAATGGGGACAATGGTAGATGCCTTATTTTCTTGTTCATTACTGCCTATAATATGTGTGAATGCCAAAGTAATAAGGGAAGCCGTTAAATCAAAATACAACAACAAACTCTCATAATTGTCCTTCCTACAGTATATTTCTTTTCTGGAGCTGCATTTATTACTTCTTGAAATATTTCCATTTCTTATTCTTTTTTATATATCAACTTATTGATAACTCATGAATTTATAATAAAAACTGCAGATTCATCGCTAATCTAATTCTTTAAACAATAGTGTTGTTTTTCCAGTTTCCGAGAAATGTGACAATGTCTGTGTGTCTTCTTTTTAAAGCTGGATAAGACTGTAGTATATTTGAGAAAACAGCAAGTAAGCACGTGTGTACAATAGGTAACATACAAAATAATGTATTCTTCTTTTCTTCTGGCTTTTACTGCTTCTTTCCCATTGTCTCTGATATCCTAGTCTAAGGAAGATGTTCCAGAATCACTGCAAGTCCATAAATCCTCAAGAAACCCTAATGTAAAAGTTGTGCTTCTTCTTCCGTTGCCTTGTCTTGGATTTTGGTCATAGATCTTGTCTGCACACACTGAAATTCTTCACTTGCTTCAGTAGGGGTAGTTGCAGGAGAGGTCAAGGTGTCTCCTTTGTAGGGTTCAACGTCATGTAAATATATCTGTGCTCTACTTCCTTGTAGTTTCACAGCAGTAGGGCTTACTTTCTCAACTTTATGATATGATAAGCCTTCGTGTACAGTTTAAGTCACATAGGCAGAGTCAGCATAAACCGTCAATTCCTCATCCTCAAAAGTTTGCAGCACATTAATAAGCGCTGCTAATTCTGCAGCCTGTGCCAAGTAATTTTGGAACAATCTCCTACTAATCATGGTCTCAAATTCACCCGCTTGGGTCAGTTTCACCACTGCCTTTCCTGTATTTCTCACATCTGTCTTTTGATCAATTCTTGATGACCTACCATTGAAAGCCACTTCCCCACTTCTTAGAGCATTTTCTCTAACTCGGGGGAATATTATCATAACATTCAGTATTTGTTGTACAGTCATGCCCATCATCTTCTTCTCGCACTGGATCATCTATAAATATTGCTGGATTCACTGTGCTACACCTAACAATTTTGATGGCAGGTTTTGAGATAATCACCTCATACTCATATACACTTTGTGGGGTCAATGTACTTTTAGGCTTCACCAAAATTGCAAGTAATGCATGATATACGAACAATGTTACTGAACACCCATGGTAATACGTGAAGCCTTTTCAATCACAAATGCAACTGCTGCTAAAGATTGCTCAAACAGATAATGTCCTTTAATGACTGGATCTAAGATCCCACTATAGTAAGCCACTGGTTTATGTATATGTACTAGTGTTGTTTTCTGTGTAAACACTGCTGTCATGACTTCTCCATTTGAAAGAGAGAATAAGTAACATTCTGCATTGTAGTTTGGAACCCCCAACACAGGAGCTGTGCTGATTGTTTTTCATAAAATTCTTCAGTCATCTCTTCTGTTCCTATTAGTTTATTTTTAGCCATATGTGCCTCTTCATGTCCTTTTAAATGTGGTTGAATATATGTACTGTAATCAAAGACCCAAGCCCTGTAATAACTACATAGGCCTAAAAATGGTGGCATTTGTCTCACTGTTCTTGGCTGTTCAGTCCTCAAAATAGCCTTTTCTGGTGTCAGTTTTCTTCCTTCGTATGAGATCAACTGTCCTATATACAGTACTTCTATTTCTCTGCCAGTACCATCATAAGATTGACAGAGTCTTCTTTGCACCTTTCTTCTGTCTCACTGCACACTAAAATGTCATCAACATATTGAATTATGGTACTTTCAAGTTGGACATTACTCAAGTCCATCTGACGGACCCTATTAAAAATTAATAGGGACTCACAGTACAATTAGGGCAAATAAGTATGTTTCAGGTGGATTGTTCTATATGAAAAGGAAATCAAATCGTGTGAGTCTTCATGAAGAGGAATTGATAAAAATGCATGTTTAAAATCTACAACAGTGAAATACTTTGCTTTCGATGGGATATTACACAATTGTGTCACAGGGTTTGGAAATAAGGGAAATTATTCTTCGACTATATTGTTCAGAGGGCGAAGATCCTGGATAAATCTCCACAACCCCCATGTTGATTTTTGGCAGGGTACACAGCCATGTTACATGGAGAATCAGATGGTACCAAAATGCCTTGCTTTATTCAAGCAGAATTGGTGTAGAATGTACCTTCATCCACATTTCTGGACATTGGATACTGCTTTGCATGTGGCAGAATTGCTCCTGGTTTGAGCTTAATTAACTGATCTTACTCCTTTCAAGAGGCCCACGTCATATGGACTTGTAGTCCATAGAATACTTGGTACATTTTCCAAATCTTCCTGAAAAAATGACAACTCCGTTTTTACCAATGCCATACTTTGTGGTATTTTTACATTCTCTACTTTGATCCAATAGTTGAGATTTATAAAAAATACTAACTCATCATTTCAATAGTCATCCCTAAGTAGATCCTCATCTGTCAGCCTATATCCATAATTGAGGGATATCACCGTTCTCCATCTTCTTCCCTCATCGTCTGTCCCATGAAGTGTGACCCTTTTTTCTCTGACTATTGCTGCTTCTAGTTATAAAGGGATAATTTGTCCTTCCTCGTCATCCATAGGAATCTCTGTCCGGAACAAAAACATATCAGGTATTGTAAATAACTTGTCGAGCAATTTAAGCAACAATGGCAATAAGACAGTTAATCCATACAAAAACACCCCCTTGTCTAGAGGTACTCCTCATAGAGCCTTCTTTCTTGTAAATTATCTCCCTCACATTTACATAATGTATCCTTGAGTTGAACACGTAATTCCTTTGTCAGTAATATATATCATCATGTTACATTTTGTCATTAGGTCACACCCAAGTATGTTTACTAGAGTATAATAATGGCATACATGCATCATGTTCACCTATAGAAACTGGTAATTTGTTTGTTAATGGAACTAAATGCATCGCCCCAGAAATAGCCTGCACATTCATGGCATTGCCTGACATTGGATGCTTTCCCTCATGGACACAGGATCGAGTAGCTACAATGTCCACAATAAATGAAAATGTCTTGCCTCCTATCGTCACCTTAACCCTTGGTTTCTCTTGGGTGTCCAGTGTTACAGATAGTACTGAACACATCAGGTCCTCTGTGGGCTGTCCTATTGTGGATATAAATCCATCTCTGTACCTGTGACAGGATTTCCTCCTACCATAGTCACAATGCCCGATTTGAGTGTGGCTACTTGCGTGGTTCCCGTATCCATGTGCCATTGTGATGCACCTGTTTATTGCATTGGTGTATATAGTACGTGTTTTGACGGTGCCTTTGCATCTGCATAGGTGCTTGCTATTGTTGCCCATGTGGCGATTGCATCTGCATTGGGAATTTTATTTGCTGTGATTGCGATGCATATGCCTGAGTTTGTGTGTGATCTTGGGCATAATATCCTTGTGATTCTGTATTATACTGTGGAGCATATCCCATCTCCCTCTTGCAGATTGCCAATTCTGTTGTTGCATGCCTCTTCTGCTTCTGCATACTCTAGCTAAATGTCCTCATTTACTGCAATTCCAACATTGTAGTGGCTCTCCACCATTAAATAGTCACCTTCCTTGAGTGTTTTAAAATCCTCCCCTTGTCGTCCTCCTCGAGGCCCATTCCGTCTGCCTCTCAGCATAAAATTATACCCGTTCTGATCCATGGCGTATGCCGCATTATTCTGCTGTGGTGTTTGCACTATTTATGCCGTCGCCCGGTCATTGCGTGTCAATACCGCTCCTTCTCTGGCGTACTTTGATAATTTCTTCTGCACCAACTTCGCCTCTTACTGTTTCCTACTCTCGGCTTTCTTTTTATCTTTGTCCCTTAATATTCTACAGTAATGCACAATTGCCAATTGTATCTCTGGCCATTGTTTTGCTTCCATTCCCACCTGTTTCTTTAACTGTTGTTGCACCCGCTCTGGCAGCCCAGGACATCAAATGAGGTAAAATAATGCTACCATCTTATCCCACAGTCCATGCGTCTCCAAACTCCATCTGTCCTGAATATCTTGGAAAAACGCAATGGGGTCTTCATCCTGTAGCATTTTCCTAGTCATTATAACCCCATTATCCATTGTATCAGGATATTGTATTCTAGGTGCTCGCCATACATCTGCTCTTAAATGGCGCGCTATTGAACACCATGTTTTGTGCAGTTACTTCTGGATATCCTGCTCTTTTCCAAATGTCGTCAGCTCTCTCCCCATAATAGCTGATAATATACCATTTATATCACCTATGGCTAAGGTCATTCCTGACATTCTTTTCTCTAATTCCCAAAATTAATTTTCCTTATCTACTTGGGGCCATGGAATATATTGTGGTTGACACCCCTTTCTCTTACAGTGGGAATTGTGAAAATACTGGTTCATAATCATACCCGCCTGCACTCCTTGTCTTCCACGCAGCATTGTCCTCGCCTGCTTGTTTCCGTCCCGGCAATGCCCTTACTCTGCTTACATAAGGCGGTGATATATTCTCAGTACTGCACAATTGTCATTGGGATTGTTGAGTATATGGTGTCGGTTCTACTGTTTTCTATATGGGGTCTTCTAAATCAGACAATTTTACCTCTTTATCTATGTTCAATTCTCTTGAAAATCCATATATGCCTTTTCTTCCTGTTTTCTCATTTTCCTTCCTTTCTTAATCTGACATTATTATGGCCCATTTTGAATATCTGTTATCTTCTTCTATATGATCAGGCTCTAACCTGGTTAAATACATTTTTCTATGATTGTCTATTATGATGTCCCCTAATCTACCTTCAGTTCCCTTTATTTTGGAGCTTTAAGTATTCTCTTGAGTTCCATGCCTTCCTCAATCCCTCATTTTCCAGTATAGTTTGCCAAGCCTCTGCTTTATGTCTTCTATGTCTTGCCCATCAGTCCATGCTGATCGTGGCATTCCTTGCAGCTCCCTTTGGGCTTTTGTGACCCTCTTTCTTCTTCCAATCGTTCTTGTGCTTCTATAGAAATTATGCTCCTATTGCATAAATATTCAATCACGCCTTTTTTGTATCCCCTACTTCGTTTCATTTCTACTGCTCTTCTCCTTAATTCCCTTAATGTGTCTTCCTCTCGCCTTCTTTGCAACCTATGTACTTTCAATCTTTGGACTTCTGCCTCTTTTTGTTTCTCTTCTTCTAATCTCTCCTTCTCTTTTGTTATCTCACGTCTTTTCCATTCCTCCCTTCGGTTACATTTTTTCTCCCTTACTTCTTTGCATAATCTCTCTTCATCGTTCTCTTTCTCCTTTTTCACTCACTCTTCTGTTACCTCTGTTTATCAAACTCCATCAATGCCTTTGTCATCTAATTTAAAGCAATATTTGTCATCCCATCCACTCGTTCTGTACTATTGCCATGCTCTTATCTGTATCCTTTTGTTCCCTTCTGTCTCTCTGCCTTTTCCTCTATCTCTATCTGTCTTTCCTGTCTATTTTTTCTCTCATCACGCTGTTTATCTTCATTGCATATTAATATGTATTTACGTTCTCGATTCCCGCTCTCTTCTGTCATGTCTTCACTGCTATAAGCAGGGGGCTCAAACTTTGGATTAACATTCCATGCTGCTGCCTTTAATTCCTTTAAAGGATAAAATCCCTTCTCTTCAGTATTTACAACTTGATTTTCAGGAGAGGAAATAGGAGCCAGAGGTGTTACATCTTTTCCTTTATGCTGATTAAGCATTCACTCCTTCTCAGCTTGATCTTTTTTCTCAATCTGGTACATTTTTCAGAGTTCTAAAACTGCCAAACTTTTTACTAACTTCTTTCCTTTATGAGTGGCATGTAATAATGTCCCCATGTGATGCAATATCGGTTTTGATAATGAACCCTTGTGGATACGACATAAGGGTTTTATTAGTCGTACTCTTGACCATCTTGGAATGATATGTCCTAATATTGGCTGTATATCTCGGCAATGTTCTCCATAGGTGTAAAAGTAGGTGTGTCTTCCATAGTGAGCAGTCAATTTAGACTGCCAATACTTACCCAATCTGTTAATCTTCTTTCTGGGTTTATTAAGTATATAATTTTAATCTCTTTGAGCAAGAACCATCAATCACCACTCATAATCCAGAAATGAAAATATTTTGCCTTTTTTAAGGATTTGTGTTGTAACAATGTTCTTCTTGCTCCTTCGTTTACACTTTATATCAATTATGTGTATACTGTTCTTTGTTAGTATCTTAAGGTTGTCTACTTTATTTTTATTCTAATTTCATCTAATTTCAACCTTCTGATTGACAACAATCCTTGGTTTAAAAGTTTTACCAAAAATCACTTGTATTTATATATTTTTGCTGTTGTTTTATATCTATTAGTATAAACATGCAGAAAGATTTATAGAAACCTATTTCACCTCCTACACATGTGCACTTTCAATTTGTTTCCCTACATACGTCTTCCTTTACTATTTTTAGTAAATGTGTCTCATTTCCTGTTATATACTCTGTATCTCACTTTAAAACATGCCCTTCTAATTGGCTGTATGCCTCAGGAATCCTTAAAACTCCTATATGGAGTTACGGTGTGCAAGCTCTCCTTCCCTCACGGTCCCATGAAATCGAGGTATCTTTTCTCTTTTTTATAATCCCCAAAAATCCAGTTACTATATATATATATATATATATATATATATATATATATATATATATTACATGGCCACAGTAGTGGCCATGTAGTTATGGTTAAATTGCTGTTTCCATAGGAAGAGCACTTTTTGGGTGGCTTATAACTTTGCTCTCCCTGGAGGGATCCTCACCAAACTTTGCAAAAAAAGTGTTTGGGTCACTCTGAATGTTTTTGCAAAGTTTGGTGAGGATTCGTCCAGGGGGGGCAAAGTTATAGGGTGGGTCCCAAAACTTTTTTTTTTCCCATAGACTGAATGGGACATTTTTTTTGCTCGCGCCTACAGCCTAAACCGCTGGACGGATTTCCACCAAATTTGGACCAGGAGCAGCGGCTGGGTCCCGAAAGCATGCTTTTGCAAATTTGGTGAAAATCCGTCCAGTAGTTTTTTTTACAATGACCAAAAAGTAGGTAAAAAAAAATTAGTGATATCTGTATTCGGTTCGCGGACACACTTCCCTGTTCGCTCCGTGGACAGTGTCCTGATTGGCCAATCGTCTTGCGTGATGTTCGCAGACATGCAACGTGTTCGCTGATTGGACGGCGTGGAGCGTGAAGCGCGTCAGATTTTTCAGTAGCGCCCGCCATCTTCGATTTGCGAACGTCCGCGGACAGCGCGCTGAAACTTTGTTCAAAATGTGTATTTTGTAGAGTGTGTTGGTGTGTAGGAGTTTTGGGGAGGGTGGGAGTGTATGGGATAGGAGTAAAGTTGTGTTTTTTATGTGTTAGATGTTCTTTTTGTGTTCGATTTGTTTGCGGACATCACGGGTGTTCTGAAATGTTCTAAATAAACTGACTAGGGGGTGTTCTAAGGACTCAATATGTGTCCGTTTTGTTCGCAAGCAAAGTGAAACTGTTCTAAGAACACTCGCGGTGTCCGGGGAGTGTTCATAGGGGGTGTCCTGAGGACGCTGTCCGTATTGTTCTCTGTCAAGTTGAATGTGTTCTAAGAACTGCCGCGGTGTCCTGAAATGTTCGCAAATAAACAAAATGGGGGTTTTCTGAAGACTTTTTTGAGAACACTCCCGGTGTCCTGAAATGTTCGTAGGGGGTGTCCTGAGGACGCTGTCCATATTGTTCTCTGTCAAGTTGAATGTGTTCTAAGAACACCCGGGGTGTCCTGAAATGTTTGCAAATAAACAAAATGGGGGTGTTCTGAAGACGCTTCTAAGAACACTCGCGGTGTCCGGGGAGTGTTCGTAGGAGGTGTCCTGAGGACGCTGTCCGTATTGTTCTCTGTCAAGTTGAATGTGTCCTAAGAACACTCGCGGTGTCCTGAAATGTTCGCAAATAAACAAAATGGGGGTTTTCTGAAGACGCTTCTAAGAACACTCCCGGTGTCCTGGAATGTTCGTAGGGGGTGTCCTGAGGAGGCTGTCCGTATTGTTCTCTGTCTAGTTGAATGTGTTCTAAGAACACCCGTGGTGTCCTGAAATGTTCGCAAATAAACAAAATGGGGGTGTTCTGAAGACGCTTCTAAGAACACTTGCGGTGTCCGGGGAGTGTTCGTAGGGGGTGTCCTGAGGACGCTGTCCGTATTGTTCTCTGTCAAGTTGAATGTGTCCTAAGAACACTCGCGGTGTCCTGAAATGTTCGCAAATAAACAAGATGGTGGTGTTCTGAAGACGCTTCTAAGAACACTTGAGGTGTCCGGGGAGTGTTCGTAGGGGGTGTCCTGAGGACGCTGTCCGTATTGTTCTCTGTCAAGTTGAATGTGTCCTAAGAACACTCGCGGTGTCCTGAAATGTTCGCAAATAAACAAGATGGTGGTGCTCTGAAGAAGCTTCTAAGAACACTCCCGGTGTCCTGGAATGTTCATAGGGGGTGTCCTGAGGACGCTGTCTGTATTGTTCTCTGTCAAGTTGAATGTGTCCTAAGAACACTCGCGGTGTCGTGAAATGTTCGCAAATAAACAAGATGGTGGTGTTCTGAAGACGCTTCTATGAACACTCGCGGTGTCCGGGGAGTGTTCGTAGGGGGTGTCCTGAGGACGCTGTCCGTATTGTTCTCTGTCTCTGTCAAGTTGAATGTGTTCTAACAACACCCGCAGTGTCCTGAAATGTTCGCAAATAAACAAAATGGGGGTGTTCTGAAGACGTTTTTGAGAACACTCCCGGTGTCCTGGAATGTTCGTAGGGGGTGTCCTTAGGACGCTGTCCGTATTGTTTGTTGTTAAGTTGAAAGTGTTCTAAGAAGTATCGCGTTGTTCTGAAATGTTCGTAGGGGGTGTCCTGAAAATGGTGCCCGTATTGTTCGCTGGCAAGTTCAAAGTGTTCTAAGAACACTCACATTGTTCGCGGACATTAAAAGTTTCCCATAGATCATAGTTGAAATGTTTGACTCTATGGATGTGATATGCTGCGGTGGTTGTTGCCAGGGCATAGAGTCTTGGGTGCATGGCATATCACATTCATATTTGCTTATAACTTTGGGTGAAAAACAAATGTATAAGGAACAAAGGTATTAGATACTATGGATGTGATGTGCTGATATGGTTGTCCTTATTTTTGTATACTTACTGTTTGGTCTAGTAATGGGAGTCCATGTTTTTCTTCTTCATTTCTGTGATAAAAGAAAATAGCATGTTAGTATTAGTATTTTGTAATGACTTATTACATTGTATAAGCAATATACTTTTATTTTTTTTCGACCCTCATATTTAGTAGAGTACAAATCAGAGTACTGTGCAATTTGCTCAGTTTCTGTATTTGTTGCTAAAATCATTGGGTCTGTGGGGGAAAAAAAATCCATGTTGGATTAAAAAAAAAACCTTTTTCTGTTATGCTACAGTTTAGTTGTTTGTTTGTTTTCAGTGTTCACTTGTTGTTTCTGGCTAATGCTTTATACTTTGCTTTGTTGTATTTTTTTGGAGCAGTAAGAGATTCTTCATTTGTTTTGATATTATAAAATTTTGGAGCAGTTAGATACCAATTGGCGTATTCTAACTGTCTATTTTTTTTAATATATTTTAGTGGTTTTGATTTATCTATTTGGATATTGATAAATTTTGGGACAGTTAGATACCAATTGCCGTATTCTAACTGTGTATTTTTTGGCCTAATTTAGAGGTATTCATTTATCTGATTAGTTGTTGTAGAATGTTTGAGCTGTTAGATAGCTTTTGGAGTATTCTAACAATTTATATTATTTTAACACAAATTTATAATTTTGGGACAGTTAGATACCAATTGGTGTATTCTAACTGTGTATTTTCTGGTCTAATTTAGTGGTATTCATTTATCTGATTAGTTGTTGTAGAATCTTTGAGCAGTTAGATAGCTTTTGGAGTATTCTAACAGTTTATATTTGTTTAACAGAAATTTACTTAAAGGTTTAAATACAGTTTATTTATCAAATTTTGGTTTTAAGAACATCAAATAAGCGTTTGTAAGATTTGCTGGTAATCTCTGCTTTAGAGTAATGGTACTATCATTACATTCAAACCATCCACATTTCTTTTTTATATATGCAGTGTAGTGCCCTGAATTGGTTGTGGCTCCTGCGTGGTAGATTATACCTATTGTTGTGAAGGTTTTCTTACCAAGTGATATTTGACCATGTGTGAATCCAGTCAGCTTGCAGTTGTTTTTGGTACCATCTGCATTGTAACATAGAAGCATTAGTATTACGTATTTACTATGTGTTTGTATTACTAACGTGGAGCGATTATCTGAATTGCAGGTAGAGCATAATCTACCATGGTTTGCATTTTGTACAAGTTGCTGAAATGGAATGGATTCACAATTTGGTATTGATATGTATATGAAGCGTTCATTGGGGATTTCTTCTTGTGTCACATTGTTGCACAGAGTGCATGTATGTTTCCACATGTATGAAATCTGAAAGATTTCATGTATAGGTATATTTTTGTTTTCCAGTACTTGTAGTAAGTACATTAGAAATTCTTGTGGATCTTCCTGTGAGTTTATAGTGAATTTCATCATTCCAGCACAGTAGTCCAATTGTCGTCTTATTCCAAAAACACTATGGGGCCAATTCATGGAACAAACGTGCGCCGAAAATCTAGGCGCAAGCATGCGCAAGCATGCGCAAGCGGAAAAAAACAGGCGCACACGCACGCGTGCGATTCATGGAAGTCCCTGCGCGTGTTCACCGCGGGATGTGCGCCAAACCCGTGCATGGCGCACAAGTCACTGCAACATCGCGAAAGGCGTGCGCGACGGTGCGCGACGCGCACAGTGAAAGCGCACAACCTCAGCGCACACACCAGAATGTGGGCGGGACATGGGGCGTAACGCGCGGAATGGGGAACAACACGCGAAAATAAGGGCGTAACTGGGGATGTACTACACGGAAGCAGAGGGAACGCCCACACGCACTCGAACCACACGTATTCATGGAATGGAATAGGGCAAACCCACGCACAGCCAAAGCCACGCACAAGCTGAAACACGGCCGCCACACGAAGGCAGGCGGTAGAGTCCCAGCGCATCAAAAAAGTGGCGCCGCGGGAAGTAAAATACGCGATTGAGCGGGGTACGTGTATTCCGGGGGTGCGCGGGAAGTGACACACGCGATTGAGCGGGGTACGTGCATTTCGGGGGTGCGCGGGAAGTCAAATATGCGATTGAGCGAGGTACGTGTATTCTGGGGGTGCGCGGGAAGTTACACTCGCGAATGAGCGGGGTACGTGTATTACGGGGGTGCGCGGGAAGTTCCACATGCGATTTGGCCGGGTACGTGGATTTCAGGGGTGCGCGGGAAGTTCCACACGCGATTTGGCCGGGTACGTGCATTTCAGGGGTGCGCGGGAAGTTCCACACGCGATTGAGCGGGGTACGTGCATTCCGGGGGTGCGCGGGAAGTACCACACGCGATTGAGCGGGGTACGTGTATTGGGTGCGCGTGAAGTTACACATGCGATTGAGCGAGGTACGTGTATTCCGGGGGTGCGCGGGAAGTTACACACGCGATTGAGCGGGGTACGTGTATTTCGGGGGTGCGCGGGAAGTCAAATATGCGATTGAGCGAGGTACGTGTATTCCAGGGGTGCGCGGGAAGTGACACACGCGATTGAGCGGGGTACGTGCATTTCGGGGGTGCGCGGGAAGTCAAATATGCGATTGAGCCAGGTACGTGTATTCCGGGGGTGCGCGGGAAGTTCCACACGCGAATGAGCGGGGTACGTGTATTACGGGGGTGCGTGGGAAGTTCCACATGCGATTTGGCTGGGTACGTGGATTTCAGGGGTGCGCGGGAAGTTCCACACGCGATTTGGCCGGGTACGTGGATTTCAGGGGTGCGCGGGAAGTTCCACACGCGATTGAGCGGGGTATGTGTATTCCGGGGGTGCGCGGGAAGTACCACACGCGATTGAGCGGGGTACGTGTATTGGGTGCGCGTGAAGTTACACACGCGATTGAGCGAGGTACGTGTATTCCGGGGGTGCGCAGGAAGTTACACACGCGATTGAGCGGGGTACGTGTATTTCGGGGGTGCGCGGGAAGTCAAATATGCGATTGAACAAGGTACGTGTATTCCGGGGGTGCGTGGGAAGTTACACACGCGAATGAGCGGGGTACGTGTATTTCGGGGGTGCGCGGGAAGTTCCACACGCGATTTGGCCGGGTACGTGGATTTCAGGGGTGCGCGGGAAGTTCCACACGCGATTTGGCCGGGTACGTGGATTTCAGGGGTGCGCGGGAAGTTCCACACACGATTGAGCGGGGTACGTGTATTCCGGGGGTGCGCGGGAAGTTCCACACGCGATTGAGTGGGGTATGTGTATTACAGGGGTGCGCGGGGAGCAGCACACGTGAATTGCACGTGTGGGTCCTCCCAGGTGTACCCTCTACACCGTCCACGGCCCCTGCAGGTGGCTCACACCACAGGGGCCTACCCAGCACATGTCCTGCAGGCACCCCATCCACCATGGCCATGCCCACCAGCCAACCCACATATCAACTAGCACTACTGCCCACCAACGCATGTCCCCCTGCACCCCCAGCCACCAGGGGCAGCCTCCACCAGGCCCCCACCCATGTCTCCCACCACCCCCACGCCCCCAGTCACCAGGGGCAGCCTCCAGCAGGCCCCCACCCATGTCTCCCAGCACCCCCACCCCCCAGCCACCAGGGGCACCCTCCACAAGGCCCCCACCCATGTCTCCCACTACCCCCACCCACCAGCCACCAGGGGCAGCCTCCACCAGGCCCCCACCCATGTCCGACTCATGTCTCCCACCACCCCCACACCCCAGCAGTGCAGGGGCAGCCTCCACCAGGCCCCCACCCATGTCTCCCAGCACCCCCACCCCCAGCCACCAGGGGCACCCTCCACCAGGCCCCCACCCATGTCTCCCACCACCCCCACCCCCCAGCCACCAGGGGCACCCTCCACCAGGCCCCCACCCATGTCTCCCACCACCCCCACCCCCCAGCAGTGCAGGGGCAGCCTCCACCAGGCCCCCAACCATGTCTCCCACCACCCCCACCCCCCAGCCACCAGGGGCAGCCTCCACCAGGCCCCCACCCATGTCTCCCACCACCCCCACACCCCAGCAGTGCAGGGGCAGCCTCCACCAGGCCCCCACCCATGTCCGACTCATGTCTCCCACCACCCCCACACCCCAGCAGTGCAGGGGCAGCCTCCACCAGGCCCCCACCCATGTCTCCCAGCACCCCCACCCCCCAGCAGTGCAAGGGCAGCCTCCACCAGGCCCCCACCCATGTCTCCCAACACCCCCACCCCCCAGCAGTGCAGGGGCAGCCTCCACCAGGCCCCCACCCATGTCTCCCACCACCCCCACCCCCCAGCCACCAGGGGCAGCCTCCACCAGGCCCCCACCCATGTCTCCCACCACCCCCACCCCCCAGCCACCAGGGGCAGCCTCCACCAGGCCCCCACCCATGTCTCCCAGCACCCCCACCCCCCAGCCACCAGGGGCAGCCTCCAGCAGGCCCCCACCCATGTCTCCCACCACCCCCACACCCCCAGTCACCAGGGGCAGCCTCCAGCAGGCCCCCACCCATGTCTCCCAGCACCCCCACCCCCCAGCCACCAGGGGCACCCTCCACCAGGCCCCCACCCATGTCTCCCACCACCCCCACGCCCCCAGTCACCAGGGGCAGCCTCCAGCAGGCCCCCACCCATGTCTCCCAGCACCCCCACCCCCCAGCCACCAGGGGCAGCCTCCACCAGGCCCCCACCCATGTCTCCCACCACCCCCACCCCCCAGCAGTGCAGGGGCAGCCTCCACCAGGCCCCCACCCATGTCTCCCAGCACCCCCACCCCCCAGCACTGTGGGGCACCTGCCAGCAGGCCCCCACCCATGTCCAACTCATGTTCCCCACCACCCCCACCCCCCAGCACTGTGGGGCACCTGCCAGCAGGCCCCCACCCATGTCCAACTCATGTCTCCCACCCCACCCACCCCCCAGCACTGTGGGGCACCTGCCAGCAGGCCCCCACCCATGTCCAACTCATGTCTCCCACCCCCCAGCACTGTGGGGCACCTGCCAGCAGGCCCCCACCCATGTCCAACTCATGTTCCCCACCACCCCCACCCCCCAGCACTGTGGGGCTCCTGCCAGCAGGCCCCCACCCATGTCCAACTCATGTCTCCCACCACCCCCACCCCCCAGCCCTGTGGGGCACCTGCCAGCAGGCCCCCACCCATGTCCAACTCATGTCTCCCACCCCCCAGCACTGTGGGGCACCTGCCAGCAGGCCCCCACCCATGTCCAACTCATGTTCCCCACCACCCCCACCCCCCAGCACTGTGGGGCACCTGCCAGCAGGCCCCCACCCATGTCCAACTCATGTTCCCCACCACCCCCACCCCCCAGCACTGTGGGGCACCTGCCAGCAGGCCCCCACCCATGTCTAACTCATGTCTCCCACCACCCCCACCCCCCAGCACTGTGGGGCACCTGCCAGCAGGCCCCCACCCATGTCCAACTCATGTTCCCCACCCAACATGTCATCACAGTCCAGATCCCTGGTCTCTATGGTCAGCCCCCAAATGCAAAACACCCACCCGAGTATTGCATCCACCCACTCATATTTTGCAATTACATCACAGAACACCAATTGCAAGTTCCAAAACAAACACATGTCCCTCACATACACCCAATGGGTGTCAGTGATTCTCAAAACACATAACATGAAATGCATGAAAACAATGAGATACCACACATTGAAGTTCAACAAAAAAATAATGTATTAAAGGAAAGATGAATAGAAACAAAACTGAAGAAACAGAAATGTGAATGGAAAAAAATGAAAAGAAGCATGTCCGTTCAAAACTTAAAAAAATAAAGAATATATAAATCCAAAGTAATGTAGTATAAATTCAATGTCCACCAAACAAAATCCAATGTGAAGTAAAAATAATAAGCCATTGATCCATGGAGAATGTTAAAAAAGAAAGTATGTACAAGTCCACAACTATGTACAATGCAAGAAGCCAGGGTCCATTATCCCAACAAAATAAAGGAAACCTAACTAACTACACTAACTAATAAAACAAACTATATACAAAAATGTGGCCAATGTCCAAAAGGTCCAAATGAAATAAAAACAAAAATGAAACTTAACACTACCTACATAACTATGTACAAGGGCAGCGGGCTAGTTCCACGGCTCACTTCTGGATGTGCCGGGCCAGGGCATCATCGAACTCCTCCTCAATGTCCCGGAGTCGGTCCTCCTCCATGGCCCCGAGGGTCCGCAGGGCCGTCGACGTGTCCACCTCCAAAGCCCTGCGGATTGCCTCGAGGCACTCAACCCGCCTCAGGGCCCTCTGCATGGAGTTCTCCGCCCTGACCATAGAGAGCCGTGCCTCTTCCGCCCGCTGCCCTCCGCATCTATGGCGTGGCCCAACCGCTGCCACACGGAAGACACTTTTTGTCCTGGGTCCTCCTGCCCTCCGGCCGATGCCTGCCCCTCCGATGTCGAAGGCCCCGAGCCTTCATGGCTCCCACCATGGTGCTGCTGCTGCTGTGCCTCTGCCCCTGCACTGCCTCCTGCTGCCTGCACATCCTCCGCCGGCTGGGGTGCAGTCGTTGACATGGCCACCCCTGCTGGACGTCCGACTCCCGACTGTGGCAGGGATGCCTCCTCCACCAGCCTGGCCGCACCGTCAGAGGCAGCTCCACAGGGCACCCAGGTGACTGATGGGTGGGAAGATGGCACAGAGTACGACTGGCGCGTAGGGGGTCCAGCTGAGGAGGGGGTCGTGGCAAGCCCCATCAGACGGAGGAATCCGGCCTGGGTGACCTGTCCCAGCAGGCTGATGTGGTCAACGAGCCATTCGAGATGACGTGCAGTCTCTTCATGAAAAGACTGCAGGTCACCTCGCATGGCATGTTGACGCAACGCCACACCAGCCAGGACAGGCTCAACCCGGGCCTGGATAGCCACATCCGCAGGCAGAGGAAGGCCAGTTGACGTCAGCTCATCCCCTGCCTGAAAACTGGTCTGGACATAGGCATCCCTGCTGGTGCAAGATGATGCAGGGACAGGATCAGGGACAGGATTGCACACAGGCACCTCCGCGGCGGCCTGTGCTGCCTCCTGTCCCTGGTCCTGCACTGCACCACTAGCACCAGTGGGATCCCCACCCCCAGACCTCGTCTCCGGTGCTTGCACGGCCTCCTCCTCCACCAAACCCCCCACCAACCTGGATGACTCTGTGCCATCTTCCCCCGTTGGGCCCTGTGGGGTCCCAGCTGCCCCTTCTGCTGCCGAGGAGTCCAACTGCAACCTCCGCCTCTTGGACCTCCCCCCGGCAGCTGCGGCCTGGGACGCGGCACCGGACTCCTCACTCCCCGACGAGATGACAACATGGGAGGGGAGCCGGGCCTTGCGTCTCCGGCTGGCGGTGGGATCCCCGCCGCTGTGCTCCACAGCACCTTCTCCGCCCTCTTCATCAGTTGACGCTGCAGACAGGGAGAAACAAAACACACGCATCAGGGCACTGTACAATGGACACATACACACATGACAGTTGTACATGAGTGGCATTGGCAAACCTCAGACATGTCATCACGATCCCCAACACACATGTCATTACAACTCGCACACACGAGCCATACCACAGCCATATCGCAACTGCCAACACCATCCATACACATACAACAGCATGAGCAGGCAAAGGTGAGCCAGACATCACATGCAACACAGGAAGTGCACCACACATGTACACACACCACCACACTTGCATGCATGTGTACACATCTGCCAAGTGTCGCAGTGTTCAGACGGGCATCCATGTCACATCTGCCCATCAGGCTTCCACTTAAAGCTGTCACATGCATCCATGTTGCATCACTGTTGCACCCTTGTCAAATACACACACATGCACATGTACACAGCGCTGATACATGCAGCTGAAAACAACATACATGCGTGACATCACGGACATGTCTACTCACATACACATTCATACAAACTTGTGTGCCCACACAACTGCATTTGGCATGCAAGCCCACACACACAGGCACCATCCATGTCTCACACATTACAGCCCTCGCATGTGTCAGCCCCACGGCCCTGTACACCCGTACCCATACTCGACCCCATACAAACAGATGTGCAACCTGCACACTACTGAACAATCACCACACGCACTGCTCACAATCAGGATGCATGTACACTCACCGCTCGACTCCAGACGGGTCTGCCTCTCAAGGACCTGGACGTGGAGCGCTGGGGATATGCGTTCCAGGACCCTCATCTGTTCTTCCGACAAGTGGCCCCGGCGCCCCTTGGCATCCACTGCCTTCAAGAGGCGCCGGGCCTTGTTCAGGGTCCTGGACCTGAAGTCCTCCCAGCGCTTCTTGACATGTTGGAAGTCGCGGACTGCCACCCCCTCCGCGTTGATGGCAGTCACGATGTCAGTCCAGATCCGAGTCCGTCCTTCCTTGTCGGCGCGGGAACTTCCGAAGAGGGCATCATACTGCCCCAGGACTTGCTCCACCAGGACACCAACTTCGGTGGCACTGAAGCTGGTGCCCCTCTGCCTCTCTGGCCGGGGGTTGTCAGTGGTCACAGATGGAGTTTGCCCCGACATGACAACCCCAGAGGCAGGAGTGGGTGGGCAACTGGGTCCTGGGGCTGGGCTGTGGAGCGATGGAATCCCAGTCGGGAGTCTTTGGTTCCAGCAGGGGTGGTCACACCAACAGCACCCCTGGCTGATGTGCAGGCAGCAAATGGCAGGGCACGTGGGCAGCAGGCAGTCAGGCAGCAGCAGATGGCAGGTGGGAGCGTGCTCGGGGCTCTGGGGGGCAGTAGTTCGGCCTTCTGGGCAGGAGCGTGGTCTTCCGTGTGCTTACGCGTGGCCAGCTTGATACGGAGTGATTTGGCACGTGAAAATTCTGCACGTCAGCGTGTAATTCGAGGAAAGGCCCTTAGCGCGTAAGCGCGTCTGCACGCATACGCATTTTCATTGGACCAAAGGCCCTCAGCGCGTGAGCGCGTCTGTGATGTGACGTGCGAGGGAGTATCCCTCATTGCACGTGATGACAGTACACACGTGGATTCCAACCAATCGCGTGTGAAAGTTCACGGGACCCCGGAACACACGTACCCAGGCCAATGGCGTGTGGAACTACCTGCGCACCCCGGAACACACGTACCCAGGCCAATGGCGTGTGGAACTACCCACGCACCCCGAAACACACGTACCCAGGCCAATGGCGTGTGGAACTACCCGCGCACCCCGAAACACACGTACCCAGGCCCATGGCGTGTGGAACTACCCGCGCACCCCGAAATACACGTACCCAGGCCAATCGCGTGTGGAACTACCCGCGCACCCCGAAACACACGTACCCAGGCCAATCGGGGGACGCTCGCTTCCCTCCGATCACACGCGATGACACCCGAATACGGGAAACCAACGAGTCCGCCCACACGGAGGCGTCCCGCGCCCGCACACAGCATAAAAGTGCGCGCAAACAACAAACGCGTATATACAGCGACGATGAATGCCCCATTTGTTGCTGCACTGATTGTGGGACACCGCAGGAGGAGGAGAATAGCCAGGGCACGCATTTTTGCACCACGGACAAGCCTTTTTGGGATGCCTGACGACCAGGTCTATGGCAGGTATAGGTTTCCACCCCATATCATCCTAGACCTGGTCAGGGAGTGGGAAGATGACCTCACATCCCCCACCCTTTGCTCCCAAGCATTGAGCCCCTTGGAGAAGCTGCTCAATGTCTTGCATTTTTTGGCCACTGGGTCGTTTCAGCGGACCACTGCCATAGTGGGGGGGTCTCACAGGCCACGCAGTCACGCTGCCTACACCAGGTACTGGCAATCATGACAGCGCGCCCCTCAGTCCGCAGGCACATATACATGCCCAGAACACCCGCAGAAAGGCAGGCCGTTGTCCTGGATTTTTTCAGGGTGGCACACTTCCCCAAAGTGCTCGGTGCCATAGATTGCACCCATGTGGCCCTACGTCCACCTAGGGCCACTGAGCACATCTACCGAAACTGCAAGCACTGGCATTCCATCAATGTACAGGTGGTATGCGATGCAAAGGGAATCATCACCTCTGTCTATGCAAACTACCCTGGCTCCACCCATGACAGTTTCATATACAGAATGTCCGCCCTGAGCCGGGCCCTGGAAGCTGGGCAGCATGGCGACACATGGCTCCTAGGTGAGTACAAATGCCCTTGCACATGCATGCAAGTCACACACAGACAAATATACCAACCCTAATAATCTCAACAATTATCACCTCCCCAGGGGACAGTGCCTACCCTCTGAGCAACCACATGATGACGCCAATCCGGAACCCCACCACACCACCCCAGGTAAGATACAACGCTGCCCATATTGCAACCAGGGGCATAGTGGAGCGCACATTCGGAGTGCTCAAGTCACGTTTCCGCTCCCTTGACCGCTCTGGTGGGCAACTACTCTATGCACCAGCAGTTGTGTGCAGGATCATTGTGGCAGCATGTGTCCTGCACAATGTTGCAACACGGCAGGGCGTCCCGGTGGACATGGTGGTGCCCCCACATCCCCAACCACAGGCACAGGCGCTGCCCATGGGAGGGGACAGGGCACGTGGCGAGGTAGCCCGGACCCAGCTTGTGGCCACATTTTTCACCTAAACTCCCACCCCTGCGGAGTGCACACAGGCCTGGCACATACCAGGTGACAATTGATGATGACAAAGTGACAGTCAACTGTCACAACCCTACCACCCTGAGATAGTTGCCATGGAAGTGCCACATCGTCTGCATCCCTAGCTACTTAAACACAAGCTATCCTGTGCAACCAAAATGCACACATATGACATGTGACATGACATGAGCCATACACAAGTATTCCAAGGCACAATGAGGCAGTGGGGGGGGAACAAGGGAACACAGAGAACGGTACTACTAGGCCAGGTGTCATTGAGATTGTGCAAGTGCAGGGGTAGGGTGAAGGGAAAAGTGCAAGGGGAAGGGTGGGGGGGAGTCCAGTACAGGGGAAGTAGGCCAACAAAATAATACATAGGTCGCCTGGTGGCAACTGCAAAGGTAAGTGCAGACAAGTGCTGTGAAGGGAGGGCTGTAGGGATAGAGAGACAGTCCCACAGTGCAGGGGTTGCCAGGGTGGCAGTGCAAGTGGACAGTGGCTGGCCCAGGGACCAAGGTTGGTGAGAGTGTCCCAGTTGCAGCTCCTGTGCAGTTCCAGTGAAGAATTCTGCAAGGGAGAGGCAGAGAGTAAGCAGAAGCAAAGAGGAAGGTCTTGAGGTGCTTCCAGAACTGGAGATGGTTCCCCTCAAGTTCAAGTCAGGCAGGAAGTCTGTTCGAGGGGGAGGGCCCTGCTGCGGAGAGAAACCTTCCCCCAGCTAGTTGCTCTGAGAAGCGGATGACCTGGACATGCAAGGTGTGCATCACACACACCTGCAAAACAGGCCATGGCCATCACTGTCATGTCAGTCAAACCCTCCCAAACATCAACATGACATGGCAAGCAATACCCATACACCGACCCAGTAACGATAAGGTACACATTGCCATGTCCTAAATGTACAGTGGCATCGGACAATGATGTCTGACCCGGAATCCGATGAAATGACAGACCAACAAAAAGTCCCACCCAAAATACGTCGATTCCAAATGCATTACAACAGTCGTAGACGTAACATCACAATGAATGCCTGTCTATATGCACATTATGCATTGCAAAATCAACACTGCAGCTCATGTGTGCAGTGTCCTACTCCTGCATCACACTGCTCAGCGCACAGCACAGTGAACAGCCATTGCGTGTGATGCACACCCTGAGCATCACATCTAAGTGACAGACTACATCAAACATCAAATTAGGCATGTACTGGAACCATAATCGGTCACAGAACATGTGCTGCCGGGACACAGTGGGCACCAGAAGGCAAACAGTGTACACGTGGATATGCAAGGAGGGTAGTACATGGAGTGCATCCGAGTGCAAGTGTGTGGTTCTGCAAGGACATGCACTCCACATATGCATGTGCACTCAAGTGACCATCAGTGTTCCCTACACATCACATGTGAACATCCACCATGTGTACACCCCAGCATGTCAAACCACTACTATCCCCTCGCACCTGAAAGGAAAACACAACACATGAACAGGCATTGATCAGCAGAACACAACATGTACATAGGACAACAACATTACAATGTCAGAGTTCCCATCACACTGCAGGGCAACGCAACTATCAACAACAACCCCCCCCCCCCTTGCAAATGACCATGCCCACTGAACAACTGCACCTGGGTCATGGAGCCTCCAACCCTCATTCCCACCTGGCCACAGGATCACCTTTACCCTTCGTGTCCATCTCCCACCTTGTGTGTAAAGAGATGCCTGAACCCTCAGAATCCACACTCATTTCCAAAAGCACATAATCCAAGGCATGAAAAGGAACCCAAACACCCTCCAGTAGATGACTTGACGTAGCAGTACGTCTCAAAGGCCAAGTACTACAACAATGATGCAACAACCAAGGTAGCACAGCAAAACAATGTCACGACAGGATGTGAGACATGTGTGGTACATGACATAGGATGATGCACCATGAATGGATGTGTACTGTCACAGGTCCCCTGTACAGGCGCCGGAGTCTCATGAAACAACCACCCACACCATGTCCCGGGGGCCTGCAAGGTCAAACTCACACAGGCCCCTGAGATCCTGGTGGGGAATGAGGTTCAGGGATATGCAGTCGGGACAGGTGTAGACACACTGGATGACTGGAATGCGTGGCAGGTGAGGGGAGCAGGAATGACACATGAAACTAGGGAATGCACGAAAATGTACAACCTGCATGAACACATGCACAATCCAAACAAACTTGGACATCATTGTCATGGCCTTCTGTAGTCCAGGCTCAGGAGTGGTACGAACCAACCACCCCCTCTAGGGTTTTGGCGCCTGCAAGTTCGGGGCTTACACAGGCATCCGCAACCCCAGTGGGGAAAGAGGGTCAGGGAACGTTGCTTGGATAGGCATGGGAAGCAGGAACACCGGGTAGAGGGTACAGGTTTCAAAATTGCATAGGATCACGGGTGATTAGGGTAAAAAACATACCAAATAGGACCACACATACATCCATGCATCAGTACACTCCCCAGCAAGCCTATGCAGGGCAGTTTGTAAGAAAAACAACAAGACACTTAGCTCTGGTTTTGAGTGCTGGCCTCCTGCCTGCGCACTCTCAGGTCCGGTTACAGGAGCACTGCAATGCTGCAAAGAGAGACACAGTCAACAACCTGTACGTGCCAATTACACAAAAACACAACACAAAACATGCCCCATAACAACAAACTACTCTACAAACAGACAATATGTGCTCCATGCTTCGTACCCATATATAACATCACCCCTGTGACGGGTCATTCACAGTCAATGCAGTAAGTCAGCCGCTGGTGGGTGCGTGGCAAATGGAACACCAATGTGTCACAATTCACACAACATGCAATGTTCCCTGGGTAAGCAGACAGACCCATATGGCAAGCCATGACTACAGAGCAAGTTGCGTACCACCATGACCAAAACAAAGTTGCCAGTGCATTTATCATGAAGTACGTGGAATAGACATGCACTGCACCCGAGTATGTCCCTTGCTGTATGTCCCTGTGAGCTGCCCCTTTCCATGTCTTGGAAGGCTACATGGTTGATACAAGTGCCTCAATGAACCTTGGTGTACCGCAGGACATGTGCCACTGCCCCCGCATGTGTCCCAGACAACCCTACTATCAACAGCCATCAGTCCACAAACACATCTGAGCTGCATTGTGTGCTTCAACACCAATATTTGTCTAAGCTCACCCTCAGTGCTGTGACTAAGCCTGCATGTGCAACTCGCCTGGTGCAAGCTTTGCTGTCTCGTGGCCCCCCTGTGATGCTCACCTTGCCTGGAGTTCCTTGGAACATGTCAGCAGTTCTAGGATGTGGGTCTGCAATCACTGTGGCTCTGCTCGTGCACACATGTGCATGTGGGCACCAAAAAACGGGTCAGGAATTACGTCGTCCAATGGGCCATGTCTGCTGGCAAAGGTGCTCTGGTGCCTCATCCCCCTGCAGAAAGTGCATGAAACACATGATTAATGCATCAAAGTGATCTGTGTGTGTCTCATCAGGCATCTCATTACTTGACCATGTCAGAGAGTCACATCACAAATCACACCATCAGTCCGTCTTTCACCTCCAAAGTGTGGAACACTATCTACAGCATGATTTACAACAAGCACGTGTACAGGAAAGATATGAAACATAATACACAATGCATAGCAATCAATGTCCACATTAATCATGACACGCCCCATCTAGCAAAAGCTGAACAGTGGACAATTACACCTAAATCATCCCCACTAGGGGTGTCAACACAAGTCAAAAAGCACCAGACATGCCACAGATATGACAGTCCAAAGCCCTTGTGTAAAATTCTGTAACACCGAACCATCCTTGCGAGCCCATGGATAAGGGAGGCAGGAGTGGCATATGTGAGTCAAGGAACCCAAGCAGCAAACACATACACAAGACAGTGGATGCCTTCAAAAACCACAAGGCACCGCACTGTCACATGTAAGCACAATAGACTACACATTTTAAACTAACTCAACTATTAACTAATTACACTAACTATGGAAAACCTACATTACCTATTTAAACTAACTATCAAACTGAAACTTAACTAACTACACTAAAAGAAAAATCAAAAATGGCCACATACGACCCGGGGGGGAGGGGAGGCACCCAGGAGGGGGGAGGTACAGGGTGCTGCTCAACATCCACATGCGATGATGCTGAGCCAAAAAAAAATACCTCCATGGGCTCAACGCCTTCACAGCACGACCTATGTGGGAGATAGATGGTCGTCCGAGTCTGGCTCATCCTGGAAAGGAGGACGTGGCACAGTAGCCTGGCCACGCCTAGCCGCAGCTTGCCCCTCGTCGGCAGCAAGTCTGCCGGGCAGGTGAGCCTGGTTCTGTGTGGCGATGTTACATAGGTCTGCATGCAGAACCTCACGTGATACACGTGCTTCCTCTTGCAAGGTAGCACGTGTAACACGGAGTTCCTCCTGCAAGGCCTGGCTGGACAACCGCTGCACCTCCCGGCAAGCCTGTAGCTCAGCCGAGATGGTGCGCTCAAGCTGTGCAAACCTCTCCTCTGCCCGATGCCTCTGGGCCATCATAAGGACACCCAGAGTGGATCTGAGGGAGGCATACTCCTCCCTCAGGGCATCCATGTGCGCCTCTGCGTGAGCAGCAATTGCTTGACGCAGAGACGACATTTCAGCCTGGCGTGCCCTGTCTGAGGCCGCCATGCCCAGCCTGAGTGAGCGGGCCGTGGACCGTGCCGCCTGCTGCTGGAGAAGCACCTGCCTAGCAGGGGGGAGCACAGATCGGGCCACACGCTCCATGCTGTCAGCGATGTTCTCCATTGCTGCCCCCTGCCGTTCTGAATTGGCAGTCATGTCTTGCTCCCACTCAGTATACAGCGGTTGCGCGCGGCGACCGCGTTGCCGGGCTTGACCCCTGCGGGACCCAAGGACCGGGGGTCCTTGCTGTGTTGGCACCGCCTGCGGCTGCACGACTACATGCCCCCGTCGACGTGATGTCCCAGGCACATCAGTGACTGGTGTGGAGGGTGACCCTGCGTCCCGATCCACCACGGGCGGAGGAACCAAGACTGTCTGATCCCTCAGTGCAGGTGTCGCAGACAGAGGAGTGTCCACATCAGAATCACTCACCCCTGACACATAGACTTGATGCTCATCCAACTCAACATGGACGTCAGAGTCGTCATCAAGGCTGGACTCATAGGCAGCCAGAGACAGGATGGACTGCAGCACTTGGGGGTTTTCGTGGCCTACCACCCCACGACCCCCACTAGTGCCGGGTTGATGTGGTCTTACCAACCCTGTGTCTGGCATGACAACACCATCCTCTGCATCCATTGCGTCATCACCTGAAAAATAGAGAGGAAAAGGTCACTACACATGTCAGAAGCACACAACACACACACACACACACCGACAGCAAAGGCATCCGGCAGACATGTGACACACAACATATGACCTGGCATGCATGCTGGGTCTACTTAGAATAGCTTCTGTGATCAGACCTGTTGAAAGGTGGCAGTTTGCATGGAAGTGGGTCTATGCAGTGCAGAAAATGTGTACGCCACTCACTACCTACATGTACAAGCACTCCATGGTGTGTGCCAGGAAATGTGAAGGCAGTGCAATGTCAAAATCAGACATCACGTGCATTGTGTATTCAATGTGTACCATGTCTAGAAGGCAAGCACCCCTCCACCCCAGTACCAAAGCAGGGATGCCTAGCATGGTATCAAAAGGCTGACCATACACCTGTGTATTGACAAGCAGTGTTGACTGGCATCAACAGCTTAATGTGATTTAAATTACAACACTGCAAATGATGCTGGGACAGTGGGCAGGACACATGATGGAAGATCCGGAGGCCGGCCACGTGTGAAGAAGACACGACAAGAGTTGGACAGAGTCATTGGCCATTGAACAGGCTGAGGCCTGTGAGCCACACAGATTGTCAGAGCCTAAACATGTGTGCAACTCAGGACTGAGCCACAGTTGACATGGGGAGGCCGATAATATGGCAGGCAATGTATGTAACCAAGGACTCATATTACAGTGATCATCCAGTCAAGGACACATAGGGGCATGCGTGCAATGCACATGGAGCATGAATGGGCACTCATGTCCCTGCACAGTACAAGTGGGATACCCTGCATCGAGTACTAAGGCTGTACCACACGGCATATGTCTGGCACTTTCTAAGCTGGAAGTTAGCATCTACACAGGACACATGAACATGAAACTACACATTGGCAAGAATGTAGCAGACCAGTGCAAAGGTGGAACTGGGGTGCAGAGTGGCGGAGGAGGGGCAAGGGAGCATGGCCACATGGAGTCCCGCATGCAGGCAGAGGAGACATGCATGACGGTGGCATTGCATTACTTACACATCAGAACCATGTACACGTCACATGTAGCAGCAATCATGCACAACACATCCCACAAGTGAAACACACACGTCCTCAACAACTGCGCATCAACACTCACTGGACTGGGCATCAAAGTCCAGCATCTCTCCCACACCTTCGACCAATTCTGGTGGTATGAACTCTGCAACGAGAGCCTCATGCGGAGTGAGTTCTTCCTCCTCTGGTGCAGGCCCACCGCCAGTCACCAGAGTCAAGTTGTAATTTGAGGCACGCTTGGCCTTAGTGCTGCGCTTGATGTCATTCCAGCGCTTTTTGCACTCCTGCGCCGTGCTCACCTCATGGCCGAATGAACTGACATGTTCCGCAACATGCTTCCAGTGGGTGTCACGTTGGGCAGCCGTAGTCTGACTATTGGCACCCACTAGCATGTCACGGCTGTGTCCCCGCACGTAGTCCACGAGGAAGTCCAGTTCCTGCTTACAGAAAGGCTTCTTCCTCGACGTGCAGGAGGTCGTGGCTGTGTGTGGGGTCCCAGCCTGTGCTGCAGATGCAACCTTCCTCCTCTTGGACTGTGGCGCAGACCCTGGCTGGCTAATGCCGCCCTGACCAGTATGGCCAGTGGGTTGGGTGGATTGAGCCGAGGGAGTGGCAGGTGGAGGGATGACCAAAGGCCTGACTTGTGTCAGTGGCAGCTGGGTGCCCACTAATGGACCCTGCGCAGCAACATCAGCTGTGGCAGGGTCATTGACCGCAACGGTCCTGGTTGGCAGACTCACAACCGGGGTGCTTCCCCTGCACTTGCCAACACCCGGCTGTTCGGGGCAGCAGATGACATGACTGCCCCAGGGACACGTGTCTTGTTCTGAGCAGCCCGGCCTGCCCCAATGGTTTCCCCCCTGGCCTGTTGGAGATCTACCAAGGGCTCTTCAAGTGCCAACGCAGCCTGCGCTGGCAGACCCTGAGCCTGGGTGGCGGTGTCCACAGCTGCACCTGCAGCTACCGCTACCCTTGGGCCCGTGGCAGTCGATGAAACGGACTGCCGGGTCATACGGGTGCCAGTGCCAGATGCAGGAGCTGCATCCCCCTGAACCACAGGGGGTGGTGGCATGGCTGCACCAACACATGGCACAACATTGTGCTCAAGTGGCGCACACCTGCCTCTTCCCCCTCTGTGGCTGCCCTGGACACCCTGGAGTCCCCCTACTCCCTGGTCACCACGGCCACGTCCCCGACCACGCCCGCCACGAGGAGGACGCCCAGCTGAGGCGCCCCTCACCTTTGGTAGCCTCCCTACCATGGCACAGATGTAATAGTGCTGGCACAGATGGAGTGGTGCCAATGGGAGGTGTACAGCACAATTGACCTGGGCAATTGGGGTGAAGGGGGTGGGAAGCAAGATGTTAACAGCCCCCCTGCACCTGCAAGGCTGTATGTGACCCCGGTGATGTGTTGACGGGTCACGCAACGCTCAGGCACCCCAAAACTGCAGTAAAACCGTGCATGCAACCCTGCAGCCTACGTGCGTGGATTAAACCTCCCGCAGTACGCGGTGGCACCCAGTAACACGAATAACGCGTACGCGTGGGACACGCAGGCTACGATGACATCGAAAATGGGTGCGATACACAGGGGCACCCGCAGTGGGAAAAGGAGCGTTTGCGACTCACCGTATGACTAGCGCGATGCAGAAAAACACGCGTAGCCAATACCCCCGCCAAAAGAAGAGATACGTCCTTGAGAGCTGTGAAGTAGATGGCGCGCGAAACAACTGGAAGCAGCAACACACGTCGGTCTCCACGAAAGGCACGTACAGCGAACTGCTGGGCCCGCTCACCTTTAACCCGTGCTGAGGGAAACGCGTCACGTCACATGCGGACGTGCACTTTTTCACGTTTGATTACGCGCATTACACGCGGACGTGCATTTTTTCACGCGCGCACGCTTATGCATGGGCCCTTTCCTCCTATTACACGCGGACGTGCAGTTTTTCACGCGCGCTTACGCGCATTACACGCTGCGTGCAGATTTTTCACGTGCCTAATCACTCCGTATCAAGCTGGCCACGCGAAAACACACGGAAGACCACGCTCCTGCCCAGAAGGCCAATTCACTGGCCCCCAGTGCCCCAAGCAGCCTCCCACATGCCATCTGCTGCTGCCTGCCTGCCTGCCTGCCTGCCTGCCTGCCTGCCTGCCTGCTGCCACCGTGCCCTGCCATTTGGTGCCTGCACATCAGCCATCTGCAGGGGTCCAGTTGCTGTGTCCACCCCTGCTGGTACAGAAGAGTCCCGACTCAAATGACATCGCTCCACAGCCCAGCCCCAGGACCCAGTTGGCCACCCACTCCTGCCCCTGGGGTTGCCATGTCGGGCACATCCACATCTGACACCAGTGGCAACCCCCGGCCAGAGGGGCAGAGGGGCACCAGCTTCACTGCCACCGAAGTTGGTGTCCTGGTGGAGCAAGTCCTGGGGCAGTATGATGCCCTCTTCGGATCGTCCCGCGCCAACAGGGAAGGACGGGATAGGACGCGGAGGGGGTGGCAACCCGCACCATCCTGAAGGTCAAGAAGCGCTGGGAGGACTTGAGGTCCAGGACCCTCATGAAGGCCCGGCGCCTTGTGGAGGGGGGCCGGGGCCGCATGAGTTCCATCCAGTTGAGGGTCATGGAACGCGCACACCCAGCGCTCCACAGCCAGGTCCTTGAGAGGGAGACCCGTCTGGAGTTGAGCGGTAAGTGGCCAAGCATTGCTGTGTGAGACAGGGCATGTTGCAGTGTGCTGGTTGTCTGATACTTGCCTGCATGTGTGACATAGGCCATGTACGCATGTATGTGTGCAGGAACATCATGGTAATGCATGTGCGACCTGTAATGTGTGAACCGCATGGTTGTTGCATGTGTTTGAATGCGACATGGGGAGCCCTGTGCAGATTGCACACATGACAGCATGGCAGTCTCTGTTCCTGGACATGGGTGGGGGCGAGGGATGGGTGCTGATGCCAGATACATATGTGGTATCCATGTCTGTGTGCCTGACCTGCGTGTCTGTGACTTGTGAGTGCCATGGATGCATGACACATGTCTGTGACAATGTACTGATTCACTGATGCAGCCTAGTCATCCCTGTATGCACTGTGATTGGGGTGTACGGGGCCAGATGGATGTGACTGAGGTGAAGTGTGTGCATGTGATAGGCATGACCCATGATGCATGTGAGTCCCATTACATTGTATGATTCGTGAGTCCATTGGACATGCATAGAAATGTCCATGGCACGCAGCATGACTGTCACTGTGTGTGTTTTGCCTGGACTGACACATGTGTTGTGGTGTGACATGATGGAAGTGTACTTTGACAGTGGCACTCATCTGCTATTGCTTCCTGTCTAGGGTACCATTGTACAGTACCCTGATGCTTGTGTTCTATGTCTGCCTCTACGCAGCGGCTAGTGAAGGAGAGGGTGTAGACGGCGCTGTGGAGCAAGGCGGCAGGGATGCCCCCACGGCTGCAGCGGAAGGGGTGGGTGAGCCCCCACAGGGGCCTGCTACGGCGGTAGACGGCAAGGTGCCATCCAGGTTGGTGGTTTCCACAGAGGAGGAGGAGTCCGCCACTGAGGCGCACATGGGGCCTGGTGGGGGCTGCCCCTGGTGGCTGGGGGGTGGGGGTGGGGGTGCTGGGAGACATGGGTGGGGGCCTGCTGGCAGGTGCCCCACAGTGCTGGGGTGGTGGGGGTGGTGGGAGACATGGGTGGGGGCCTGGTGGAGGCTGCCCCTGCACTGCTGGGGTGTGGGGGTGGTGGGAGACATGGGTGGGGGCCTGGTTGGGGCTGCCCCTGGTGGCTGGGGGGTGGGGGTGGTGGGAGACATGGGTGGGGGCCTGGTGGAGGCTGCCCCTGCCCTGCTGGGGGGTGGGGGTGCTGGGAGACATGGGTGGGGGCCTGGTGGAGGCTGCCCCTGCACTGCTGGGGGGTGGGGGTGCTGGGAGACATGGGTGGGGGCCTGGTGGAGGGTGCCCCTGGTGGCTGGGGGTTGGGGGTGGTGGGAGACATGGGTGGGGGCCTGGTTGGGGCTGCCCCTGGTGGCTGGGGGGTGGGGGTGGTGGGAGACATGGGTGGGGGCCTGGTGGAGGGTGCCCCTGGTGGCTGGGGGGTGGGGGTGGTGGGAGACATGGGTGGGGGCCTGGTGGAGGCTGCCCCTGCACTGCTGGGGGGTGGGGGTGCTGGGAGACATGGGTGGGGGCCTGGTGGAGGGTGCCCCTGGTGGCTGGGGGGTGGGGGTGGTGGGAGACATGGGTGGGGGCCTGGTGGAGGCTGCCCCTGCACTGCTGGGGGGTGGGGGTGCTGGGAGACATGGGTGGGGGCCTGGTGGAGGGTGCCCCTGGTGGCTGGGGGGGTGGGGGTGGTGGGAAACATGGGTGGGGGCCTGGTTGAGGCTGCCCCTGGTGGCTGGGGGGTGGGGGTGCTGGGAGACATGGGTGAGGGCCTGGTGGAGGGTGCCCCTGGTGGCTGGGGGGTGGGGGTGGTGGGAGACATGAGTTGGACATGGGTGGGGGCCTGGTGGAGGCTGCCCCTGCACTGCTGGGGTGTGGGGGTGGTGGGAGACATGGGTGGGGGCCTGGTCGAGGCTGCCCCTGGTGGCTGGGGGGTGCGGGTGGTGGGAGACATGGGTGGGGGCCTGGTGGAGGCTGCCCCTGCACTGCTGGGGGGTGGGGGTGCTGGGAGACATGGGTGGGGGCCTGGTGGAGGGTGCCCCACAGTGCTGGGGGGTGGGGGTGGTGGGGAACAGGAGTTCGACATGGGTGGGGGCCTGCTGGCAGGTGCCCCACAGTGCTGGGGGGTGGGGGTGCAAGGGGACATGTGGCTTGTCTGGGGGGCATGGCCATGGTGAATGGGCTGCCTGCGGGACATGACATGGGGTGCAGGGTAGTCCCCTGTGGTGTGGGATGGGGTAGAGGGGAGACCTGGGAGGACCCACACTGCCAATTCACGTCTTGAACTTCCCGCACACCCACGTAATACACTACCCCACTCGCACAGGCCCTTTCGCGTGTGGAACCACCCGCGAGCCCCGGAAATCCACGTACCCAGGCCAATCGCGTGTAGACTTTCTCGCGCACCCCTGAAATCCACGTACCCAGGCCAATCGTGTGTACACTTTCTCGCGCACCCCTGAAATCCACGTACCCAGGCCAATCGCGTGTAGACTTTCTCGCACACCCCTAAAATCCACGTACCCAGGCCAATCACGTGTAGACTTTCTCGCGCACCCCTGAAATCCACGTACCCAGGCCAATCGCGTGTAGACTTTCTCGCGCACCCCTGAAATCCACGTACCCAGGCCAATCGCGTGTAGACTTTCTCGCGCACCCCTGAAATCCACGTACCCAGGCCAATCGCGTGTAGACTTTCTCGCGCACCCCTGAAATCCACGTACCCAGGCCAATCGCGTGTAGACTTTCTCGCGCACCCCTAATATCCACGTACCCAGGCCAATCGCGTGTTGACTTTCTCGCGCACCCCTGAAATACACGTACCCAGCCCAGTCGCGTATGGAAACACCCGCACACCCCTGGAATACACGCTCCCAGCTCTGCGTTTGCTGCTGCCCTTTGCGCTGGGTTGGGGATTTTGATGGCTTTTCCCTGCGCGAGAGGCGTTCTTGGAGGCGTAACTGGCGCTGCTGCAGGGTCGCTGCGCCACTGTGCGCCACGGCTGGTTTTGGTGGCTGGAATCCATGAATACGCTGTGCGCGGAAATGGATTTTATCGCACGCGGCTGGCGCAGGGATTCGCACGCGCACACTGTGCGCCAGCCGCGTGCGCCACTTGTGCGCTGAATTCTATGAATTGGCCCCTATATGTGTTGTCAGGATTGTTTGCTGCATTTCTGTGAAGTACTAACATTTGCAAACACAATGGGTCTGTACTGTGTAAGTAAATGTTGTCAACAATTGATGGTAATTGAAATAGAATATTCAATGCTACATTTGCATAGCAACTTACACCAACTATATTTGAGAATTTAAATGGTCCAGGTAGTTCTGTATCGAACTGCTTTTTTTGGAGTTTGTCTCCCTTCTTTAAAGAAGTACCTGGTTTACTTTCTCTAATTGATTCTTTTTTGTTTGTGGTACTTGATGAAGTATTAGTTTCTTTTACTCTCTTTGGAGGATTTGCAGTGACGTCCTGTTGCATTTCTGTTTGATTTAGTTTTCTTTTACAATGTTTTAGTTTTTGTGGAACAGAATATGTGTTTAGATGGGGAGTGTATAGTGAGCAAAGTCTATTATATTCTAAAATGCAAGGAATATCAGCGTTTACTTTACTTGCATCAAAGTTGATTAGAAATAGACCTTCAAGTGTACGTAAGCGTGATAGTGCTACGTAGCTCATGCCTTCTTTAAAGACTGTGTTACCAATATCTATCATTGCTTTGTCTAGGGTAAGACCTTGTGATTTATGAATCGTGACTGCGTATGCAAGAGTTAGAGAAAATTGTTCTCTGCGTACATACATATCTTTGAAGAGAAGGAATCTAGCTGTTGAGCGTCCTATCCGTTTTACTTCTGAAAGTTTGTCAAAGAGTATATTGACAAACTGAATGTTGTTGTCACGTGGGTATGTTTGAAAGCCAACAACTGTACCCAGTGCTCCATTAACTAGTCCTTGGTCCACGTCAAGGTTACGTTTAAGTATTACTCTGCAATTTAAGGATAATTTTAACATCTTTTCTAAGCCTGCTGTGTTTGAGATTGATTTTTCTAAATTATTTAGTCTTGTTGTGGCTTGGTCACACATGGGTAGTGTCATACCATGTACATCTAGTTTGTCTGTGGCGCTAATTTCCATTATTGGTTGCATTTCTTTACTTAACATTATTTCATTGAATTTGAGACAGCTTGCAAGAGTTGGCATTAAGGCCATACAATTGACATTTTTGTGGGCTAATTGTTCCATAACATCTGTAGCACATGCATTATCGCCATAAAGTGCATTAATGTGCCGTGTTTTCAATGTTGCTTCTGCTTCTTTAGAAAGTATACCAACTCTCAAACTTTTTTAAATGTTGGCATAAGTTAGATCTGCAGTTTGGCGCATGTTTTCTGTTAATTCTCTGTATTTGAAATGTTGCCAAAGGTTGACATTTCCAATGCTGCCAACAGTTTTACGGCAGAGTTTGTGCCCTAATGTTTTAAAAATAGGTTCACGTTTTACTGGTGTTAATTGCAGATCTCCAAAAAAAATAACGTGTTTTCCTGCAAAGAGCTCTTCATAGTCTGTTTTGAGTACTTCTTGTAATCTGAGGTGAATCAAAGCTAACATCAGGTTGGAGACCATGCTCACTTCATCTATTAGTAGCATTTTCATTTGTTTCAATACTCTGCGTAATTCCATTGCAACTTCTGCAGAAAGTTTGTAATAGTCTAATTTGTTCTGGTGTTCTACTGGTAATAGTAGTAATCGGTGTAGTGTAACACCACCTATGTTGTAGGCAGCTAAACCTGTGGGGGCAGTGACAACAGCTGACAGTTTGTTGTTTGTCAATTGTTCAAGGAACTTACTAATGATTTTGATTAGGAATGTTTTGCCAGAACAAACTTCACCACTGACATACAGTAGTATAGGTTTATAATTATGGCAGGACCATTCTTTATTTTCATGTTTTACACCATGTGCACTTTGTTTTGTTACTTCTTGAAAAAAGCTACTTTGCTAATTGTTTAGTTTTGATTGTAGTATAGTTAAGTCTTCCTTATCTTCATACTGACACATGGTGTTTTCTACTTCTATCATAGCTAATTCTGCCTCATTTGTTATTAGTGGTTCTCCCAGTGGTTCTTGGCTTCCTGTTACAGAAGGTTGACTACTGTCAGGAGTATCCTTATCTAGTTGGGCTTGGAGTTCTTCTTCATGTTGCTGTTCATTGTGCAACATTGTTTTGTACTGTGTAAAGTTTACATCAGTTATAGTGCTTTCATTTGCTTTGAAAGCATCCTCATATGAGTCATAGTTATCTAGTAATTGTTCATCTTTTCTCCATGGTTTGAAGAGTTGTAGCAGGGACATGTAATATACTTCTTTATGTTGAGGAGTCTTCAATGACAATTTGATATGATTAATTACATTTGGTTTAGTGAGTTTAACTAAGCTGCCTTCACAGTCTGTCACTCTATATTTACCTTTTTTTTCATCAGGTTTCATATTATTTTTGTATGTGTAGTTTTGGGCTATTTGGTATAGACACATGTTTTCCAAAGTATTACTTCTGTTTGGGTAGTATGTGTCCAATAAATTGTTTTTTAAAATGTCTTGGCTGTTGGGATCATGTTTGGCTATTGTTTCTATATCTTCATATGATTTTAGAACTCTTTTTCTAGATTTAGCTGGACCAAGACTTAGCCATACTATATTTTCAGATTTACCATACAATGAAGTACCAGTTAAACAATCAGCTGCTTCATAAGATCCACATTCTCTATGGGTGAGCATTTTTATGCCCAAGCTGTATAATTTCTGAGATACTGTTTTATCTGATGACAGGTCATTCCAGAGGTCTTGGAGCTCTGTCTCTTCTGCTTTAGTTAAGTATGCTGTGACATATCGTGCAACTGCAGTAGAATTGTTTGCAATGTACTGCACATCTATGTTTGCATTCCATAAGTGGGCAATTATTGCATTATAATCATTGATATATTTTTCTTCTTTTCTTTTTATGTAATATGTATTTTTAGGGGACTTACCTTTAACACTATGTCTAACTGAAGACATGAGGTTGTTTACTTGACCTGTATTTGTAACTGGTCTACGGAAACCAAATTGGCATTTGGTGTAGTATTTGCCTTTGTTTTTGTATTTGCGACAACAATATTTTCCACATTTGTGTCTTTAAAATTGTAAAATTTGTGCATGAAGATCACTATTTGTGGCTTCTGATGGAATTTCACAAGTGACATATTTTTCAATAAACTGTAAAACAGTGGCATCACTGTCTTGACCAAATTTAGGAGCATCTTTAATCCATAAAAGCATGTGGATATGTGGTGCTCCTCTGGCTTGGTATTCTTTTCTCCAAAAGAAGTGTTGCACTTCTCCAAGGGGAGGAACAGTGTTATTACAAATAAAATGTAGCATAGCAATGAAGCGATGGTGAAAATATCTTGAAACATTAACAGGATCCAAAGAACAAAGTTCTCCAGGTGTTAGAATATCTATGTTTGTTTTGTTTTTATTTGATATGCGTAGGAAATCATGTAAATCTTCCCATGCATATTCTGCACAACTTAATGTAACAAACCAAGTGGGTGGGCCAAGGTTTCTGATCATACAACGTACATCTCCATGACGTCGAAACCAGTACTCTTTAGAAACCACGCATATTTGCTAATAGATTTGTAATATTTGATTGTAAAACCTCATCCTTTTGTTGCACTTTCTCTAATAATTGTGTAGCTGTCATATTTTGAAAGTGTGATCCTGATTTTAATATGTGTGCAACTCCGTAACATAAAGTTGCTGGTTCACTTTCAAAGAGTAGGTGGAATATGTATTCCACATTTTGTCTAAATCTGGGATCTTCAGAATACATCCGTAATGAGCGGTATTCTGAAGCTGATATTTGAATAGGTCTATCATCATACCTTCCTCCTTTGCCAGTAGGAAAGAGTAGAGGAAAAGCACGTGCTTCTATACTTTTTTCCCATATACTGATTGGGGATCCTTTTGTTTGACGCATTTGGTAAGTTTCCAGTACATCTTATACGGTGTCATTACAGTGCAAAGGTTGAATTGTATAATGGTCTAAAGTAATTGATATTGTAGCATGATCTAGTAGCTCAAATTGACCAGCTTCTTGTGTTTCTTGAATTATTTCAGTTGTATCTTTCAAGTTTTCTTCAATATTAATTTCTTTGTAATATTCATTATTCTCTTTAAGATATTGGAAGGCTTGTCTAACTTTATATAAATCTACCAGCTGTTGCCATATTTTTTTGTCTTTTGTAGGTACTCAATTTACTAATATAATTAAAGATTGCTGCATTGGACGTTGCACTCCTAGAGTATGCACATTTTCTTTTAGATTTAATGGTAAATAAACTACTTTTCCACGAATGCTTTTTACCAATTCAGAGGGAGGTAATTTTGCTGTTTTTGGTTGAAGGCGTATTATTGCTTGAAATGGGTGTACTGTTTGAATTATGATGCTCTCATATAAATTAAGTTGTTGTAGAGGTTTTGGTACTGGGTATAATTCCAAATTATTTGTGATAGAACGTGAAGGAGTTTGGTTGTTGTCAAGTTTTGTAGTGCAATAACTGCAAAGTATTAAGGGCTCAGTTATTTCATTTTTGTTTTCTGCTACAAGGTAGAGAGCTAATTCAAACCATTTAGAATCTTCATTGTCTTCTATTTTGTATGATAGGTCCACAGTTTTTGTGTTACTTTTATAAAAAATTCTACGGCAACATCCACATACATGGTTTGGTACTTCAGCTGATGTACTTTTAAATTTTAGTATTTATTTTTTGTATCTGTTTAGCAAAAGGTTGCCATGTGTAGAATTGTTGCTTAATTGGTTTAAAGCTATTTCATTCTGTAAATGGCTTTCACTTCCAAAATATTTTTTCTGGATATAGTGAATTTCTTCAAGTAGGTCTTTTGCTGTACCATGTAGAAGGATGTTATTTAACTTTGCTAGTGCTAAAGCAGGACTTTTAGCATAGTGCTGTTTATAAACTAGATTTCTTATAGTTGAATGATGTGTTGATATCCTTTTGATATCATGGAAAGTGGTTTTACAAGTAGGTCCTGTAATGCAGGCCAATGAATGTCCTTGTAGTCCTGTGTACTTGCGCACTGGACAGGTATCTATATTTTTCAGTAATTTAATTTTGATTTTGTCTTTGCTTTTTACATATTTATTGAGGAATTGGTGTAAAGATTTGAAACATTGTTTGGGAATGTTACACATTGACGTGCATGGCCATTTGTACACTAGACATTCTGATTCAGTTGAATGGAGGGGTAATTCTAAGTTTTCAGGGCATATTTTTGTAAGGAGTACTTCTTGTTCCATTATGGTATTATTCACTTTTTCATAACCTCGACCACTGCTATTTATGGCAATTGTATTTGTTTGCTTTTGTTTGTACGCTTCTTCATTAAAATATGGTTCTGTGCTCGTAGTGTGATTCCATTCACCTCCTCAGATACTTAAGAAGTTCTTTCTGTTGACATTTCGCTTATTGAGAAGTCTTTTTTGTAATTTAGTTATTAGTTTTGTTAGTGGTTTCATTTTGTTCAACAGTAAAATAAATACATTTCTTTTGAGAAGAATTGCACTGTCCATCAATGCTTCTAAGATTAATTTCCTACGATAGGTTTTAAGCTTTGAACCTGATTTCTCTCCTGTTTTTATAAGATTTTGAAGGACTTTGTGATGGTATATTTTGGCTAAAATACTTTTCTTGGTATGCTTACTTTGCACTATATTAAAATTTGAAGAAGTAGTTTTATCTGTACTGATAGCTGATTTTCTGTTAATTGTTTTTTGGTTTGTTTTACATTTTGATAGAGGAAGCGAAGTTGTTGTACTTGAAACTTCTTGTGTTTCACTAAATGATTGTATTAGCTGTTTTGTTTCAACTTTTTTTTCAAATTCTGCTAGAGATCGATGCTTATGTTGGACACCTTTATTTTCATTTGCTCTACTTTTGCGTTGCTTTCTACGGACTTGACTTTTGGTAGGCATTCTTTAGGGTCTGTTGAAAAAAATAAAGAAGATATGGGTTGGGGTGTTCTGGAATGTATGTGTCCTGTGTGCATGAGTGTTTGAGTAAGATGATAAAGATGTATGTAATGGTGTGTGATTGGGCATTGGGAACTTAAACTAGTAGGGATAGGTATTCTTGAATTTATGTGTTACTAAACTGGGGTCCAGATGACAAAAAAAAAGTAAGCTAGTGGTGTGGAAAAGTACAAATAGTAAATCTAATGTATACAATTAAAACAGTTGTTTGTTCTATAATATGAAAATTGTAGTGTTTCAGTTGGGTAATTTGTATGTCCAGAAATAGAAATTTGTGGGCCATTCGGGCTGTAAATCGCTGTTTAAGACATGGACATTTTTTGGACAAAATGGTACAAAATCTCTATTTTTAGAAACCAAAATAGCTCCTATTAATGTTATAGTATATTTGATTAATAATACAAATATTATGGTGATATTTTACTTACTTTTTTTTTAAATTAACAAGTAACTTTTTTTTTCTTCTTCGAATTTGGCTGCTTCTTTTCAGGAAACTGGTCTTCACTGCAATTGTAAAAGCTTAAAATTATTAACTTTGTTTGTATATAGCACTGTTTTTAATTTAGATATTGTTTTTTTTAATTGAAATCCTCAGTGCCTTCTGTAAAACCAATAAACTAATTTATTTACATAAGATACATTGCATCAGTTCAGTACATATGATATGTTCTTAATGAACAAATTGTATAGAATGACTAACTGTAGCAAAAAAAAAATATATCTTTACTATGTCTTGTGAAATTTATAATATATTAGTGAATACCACTATTTCTGTAAGTAAACTGTTCTAGGTAATAGCGCCTCAAAATCATGTCTAATTTAAAGTAATTATGTAAATAAATAAATAAAAACAAAAAATATGAAATTGTATAAGTATTTTTATAAAGGTTTAAACATATATTGTGTTTGCATGCAATTTTGTTTGAATATATGTAGTCTATATATTTCATTTAAAAAATGTTAGTTTAACATGATTTGAGTGTGTGTGTATAAAGAAAGTAAATAGTATAAAGGTTTATAAGTGATAGTTGATTTTAGGAAATTGAAAAAAGTACAGTAAATTCATTTTACAGATTTTACAATGTAAAAGTCTGTTTGAAAATGTGTTCATCTACTATACAGAAAATATGCATGGTCATGTGATTTTTGAGGAACATCCAATGAGGGAATGGCAGAGAGAGTGTAGTGGAAATGGTAGAAGGGCTGTTCATGTTACGATATGTCCGCGGACATGGCGGTAGTTCGCGGATATCGGGAGTTACATCCGGGGATTTTTGGGTTCAGAAGTCATGCAAATGAGAATAAGCACTGAAAGGGATTGGTCAGGAAAGTTTGGTGGGTGTGTTGTGCCAGGAGAGATTTTCTCAGATACTCTTTTTGCTGAGAGAACAAAAGATAGCTATGGCTGTGTGTTTCAGAAAACAGATTGTTTGGATTTTAGGAGAATCGTGGATACATTGGTTGAAGGTGCATGGAGAAAGCTGTAGAGTAGCTGTAGATCTTGGATTCCCACATGTGGAAGTACACTGGCATGGAGTACGTGGAATGAAGTGGTTGGACTTTCTACCTCTCTGTGCTACTTTGGAGACAGAGCAACATCCAGACATAATTGGAATTCATTGTGGAGGGAACAGTTTAGGACATGTGACTGGAATTTTTTTGCAATTTGCTATGAAAGAAGGACTTAGGTAGGTTATGGACATGTTTCCTAATTCTCAAGTGATATTTTCACGGATTGCGCAAATGTGGCTTTGTTCTTCTTCATTTGGTCCACAAATGGAAAAAGCAAGGCGCAATGTTAATAAGGCTGTTTGTGCATGTCTTCTTTTCACAATGAAAATATTATGTTTTGTAGTACATATATTTTTCGCAGAGATGGAGTCCATTTTACTTATGCCGGCAATCAGATTATTCTGAGAAATGTACAAAATGCATTGCGACCTTTTTTGGAATTACAACAACGATTTTGAAGTAGATGTTAAGCATTTACAATTTTTGACTTACAAACACCACCCAAAGGCTCTTTTCAGAGCCACCACTTCTTTCCAGAGAAAATTACAATGTTTGTGATGGAGTAGCAACCCAATTTTTTTAATGTTCTCGAACTGTCCGCGGACTTCTAAAAAATACAAAGATCCCTGCTTCATTTATTTTCACTTCTATTTTTTAACTGGGAAAGGCGGCTCTGAAAAGAGCCTTATTTTTTTTTGATTTTTGTAATTTTGTATTTTTTTTCGTTTTTCAGACACGACACACTAGGAGAGGAGGGTAAAGGAGGGTAAAGGGGGGGACACCAACCACAGGGATAAGAAAGGGCAAGCTGAGAGAGGAAGATGTAGAATGGGTTTTATTTGGGTAGTGAGCAGGTCTTCTCGTGCTCTGAGACAATAGTCTCAAAAGCACTCCGAAGTCGCTCCCCCTGCAGAGTACTGTGTCACAGTACATACATACAACTGTGACCCTCGAAAGGTAAGGGTCATCAGCATTCTGTATGGCCTGTGAGGCAGCTTGAGAAAGACGCTGTCCCACAGAGGTGGTCCTTGTGGTGACAGGATCAGAAACAGAGGATGAAGTAGAGGAAATCAACCTGCTACGTTCTTCGCAAGGTACAACCCAGAGTGGAATGACCTCAGGTGTCGCTTCATAGTAGTGGTCCCAAAGCTGTACTTACCGTGCTTCCCGTGACTAAGTATCATTTTGCACTCTTTGCAGGTAACACGGTTCGCACGAGCCTTAGGACCATTCCCATGAATGGTAAATAACCGCCACACCCAAGACTCACGCCTAGTGCGGGTAGTAGGGATTTCCTCTACCTCATTCTCATCATCCTCTTCTTCATCCTCAGCATCCTCACTCCTGTTTCCCATCTTCTGGCCCTTCGGGAGGTGGTGGTGGTGGAGGGGGTGGGGGTGGTGCTGAAGCAGGTGCAACACCAAGTGGCAGTTCAGCAGCCAAGGATGCCATCTCGATGATGGTGTAGTCTGCAGGTGGTAGCAAAAATCACTGTGTTCTGAAGAATAGCCAGAAACACAATGGGAATAAGCTCTTGGGCGTGGTCTTTTATAGGGGTGCTTGTGCGCGGTCCGCGGACATGCGCACTGTCCGCGGACAGATCGAACACAAAAAAAGGATTGGAAAGTTTCAAGAGGTATATAGAAACTCAAGATTGCTATGTGGGACTTGTGCCATGGTGAGATTTTATTGAAAAATATTATGGATTAACTGAAAATGTACTTTTAAATTGTTCGGGGACACGAACAGTGTCCGCATTTCAGGATACACGATGAGCGTGGGCGCGGTCATATGATCCATTCGCGAACTAGTCCGCGAAGAAAGCACCTGTCCGCAGGACACCAAGTGCATGGAGATTGGTTAGCGCATGCGCATTGATGTCCTACGGACACTGTGCGGGTTCTGAAGTAATTAAAAGTGCGTCACACGTGAAACGAACATTTCAGGACACCGCTTGTGTTCTTAGAACAGTTTAAACTTGGTAGCGAACAGTAAGGACAGATATAGTGTTCTTCAGGACACGTGTAATTTAGTTTATGTACGAACATTTCAGGACGCCAATTGTGTTCTTAGAACAGTTTCAATTGGGTAGCGAACACTACGAACAGGTATAGTGTTCTTCAGGACACCTCCATTTTCATTTACGTACGAACATTTCAGGACACCAATAGCGTTCTTAGAACAATTTGAACTTGCTAGCGAACAGTACCGGACAGGTATAGTGTTCTTTAGGACACTTTAATTTTGGTTTGTTTACGAACAATTCAGGACACCGCGTGTGTTCTTAGTAAAGTTTCATGTTGCTAGCGAACACTACGAACAGTTGTACTGTTGTTCAGGACACATCATTTTTGTTTATTTACGAACATTTCAGGACACCAATTGTGTTCTTAGGACAGTTTTAAGTTGATAGCGAACATTACGGACAGATATAGTGTTCTTTAGAACACTTTGATTTTTGTTTCTTTACGAACATTTCAGGACACCATGTGTGTTCTTAGAACAGTTTCAACTTGCTAGCGAACAGTACGAACAGGTGTGGTGTTCTTCAGGACACCTCCATTTTCGTTTATGTATGAACATTTCAGAACACTCGCACTGTCCGCGGACACTTTTATTGTTTTTTAAAAAAAATTATTCACAATACCATATTAAAATTTAACTTTATTTAACATATATTAATAATTTATGACAGAGAAGGTGAGGCAGAAACAGAAACAAACACAGGAGAATTTGGGGTTTCAACATGATTGGTAGTAGGTGAAGAAGGGATGGAAATCTCATCAAAACGTTTTGGATTATGGAGAGGGTTTGGGGATAATTGACTGGGATATGGTGAGGAGGGACAAGTACATGTGGGGCAATGGTACGAGGTTTTTGGTTTGAAATGATTTTCTACAAAAGTTTTTAAATTATTAAAATTAGCCAACAATACATCCATTTTTTCTTCTATATTGGGAAGACTGTTATCCATAACAGGGTTTTCTGAAGTGTTTTCTTTTCTGGTATGCTCTGTACAAAAAAATAATGTATATGTTAAATGTATATAAAAAAAATAATAAATAAATGGTTTATATTATAAAGTGTTTACCATTAGTTTCACTATCTTGTGACATTTCTTCATGTGGGAAATTGTCCTCTAGCCATTCAAGAGTACTAGACATTTCTGTGAGAAAAAAAAAAAAAAGATATATTTTTTAATCTAACACAGAAAGTTTATAAATATATGAGGAAAATGAAGTACACTTACTATTTCTGGTAAGATAAGTCCTATGTATTCAGTGGGTCTGGTCTTGTTCTCAGTTCTGTTGTGTCTGTGAGGTAATTATGTTGGAAGCCAATTTATCTTCTTGTGGTATATTCCATTTCAGAACATATTGTATTTAAATGAATGGTTAGTGTGTTACATATATGGGTTACATTTCTTATGTATTACTATATATAATGTGTTTGTGTGCTGCTTTTTGAATTTGTTAAATGTTCCTATATTATGATATAACAATCAAACATACCCCACCACCCCCCCACAGTTTTTAGGTAGTGGTACTGTTCTCCGAACATGTCCGCGAACATTAAATAAGTTCGCGGACATAAAGTTCATAAGAAGAGATCTAGTCAGTTCCATATGACATGTATATAAAGTCAAAGTCATTATTGTTAAGTTGTGCTACTAAAAAACTATGAAATTTAGTGAAAAAACTTTGTTAAAGGGACGTTATGGTTAAGTTGTGCTACTAAAAACCTATGAAATGCAGTGAAAAAAACTTTGTTAAAGGGATGTTATGATTAAGTTGCACTACTAAAAACCTACGAAATTCAGTGAAAAAACTTTGTTAAAGGGACGTTATGGTTCCAAGTAAAACCGAAAAACCCTTGAAATTCGCCAGTTATGGTAAGCTAAGCAACCATAACTCGCGCCACCACCGTGCACTGCTAAGACTAACACCCAGGACATCAAAGATGACATCACAAATGTCATTGATGGCATCACTGATGACATCACATGTCTGGCTCACTATTTTTTCTTTTGCTGGCATATCTAGGCCACATGGTTTTCTTCAGTAACAGTCAGAAACTAAGAATTTTATTTTATTTGTAGACATATCCTTCTAGTAGGTTCTTACAGTAATTCCCTTAGAGTACAGTCACATCATATGAAAAATATACATATGGGAAAACACAAGCTTGAAAGACAGCAATCCTTTTTGTGCATAAAGATAATCACTAGACTTATGAGCACTTTCTGATAGTTCTGTTTTTATTTTTTTTGTATGGCTGTATTTTCCCTGTATATGGTCATATTTGTATACATTGTACTCACACTACTTTCCTTAGGGTCCAATCACATCAAGTGATACATATACATAGGGTAAATAGCAGCTTTGAAACAGAGCAATCATTTGTTTGCATGAAACTAATCAGTTAAGTTATTAATTGTTTCTGCTACTACTTGTGCTTTTTTGCTAACTTCACTTTCCCTGTATATACCCATATTGGTATGTGTTCTTGTGTCTTTGTGTTTTGTCTATAGTAATGCAATTATGTAATACATGGGTTTTATTAGCTACTTATTACATATTTCACAGTGCAGAAAAATCTATTAAGAAAACAATTATCATTTCATTATTCAACATATTAACATTAGGAATATCATACCTTCATCTTGTACGCTGCACACAATGTTATGTTTCTGTATGAGTAGCTTAGTATACTAGATAGAACCCCATAATAAGATGCATCGTTCAATGCAGTTATTAGGGTATATTTCTTGCAATGATTCTTGACACTTTTTTCGCAACATAATAAGAATCCCTTCTACACATATTTCATGAGAAGTACATACACATGTGATGTCATCATTGATGTCATCAATTACATTTATGATGTCATCTTTGATGTCCTGGGTGTTAGTCTTAGCAGTGCACGGTGGTGGCACGAGTTATGGTTGCTTAGCTTACCATAACTGGCGAATTTTAAGGGTTTTTCGGTTTTACTTGGAACCATAACGTCCCTTTAACAAAGTTTTTTCACTGAATTTCATAGGTTTTTAGTAGCGCAACTTAACCGTAACGTCCCTTTAACAAAGTTTTTTTCACTGAATATATATATATATATACACAACACACCACAATACAATCACTCCCTCCCTTATCTTTTACCACGTTCGATGGTCGTATTACATCCGCTATTCAGTTCGAGTTCCTCGGCATCGACTCTCCCACATTCGACCAGTACGCCTTCATTCTACGGGGCAACTGCTGGGACCAGACAGTAATTTCATCAAAGGGGGACCTGCCAAGCAAAGTTTGAACATGTGTTCTTTTACGCTCCGCTCTCAGCAGGAAACTCTGCAATTGTCTAGCTAATGGTAGGAGCCGGAGATCATCCGGGGTCGTTAGACCAGAACTATCCTCTGCTACCAAATGTGCTCTAGCACTTTGTAGTGTCTTCTACATGCTAGATGGAATTACTAGTAAATATATTAGACCAAATAATCAGACAGACCCATGGAAGATGGTAAAATACTGCTTTAATCTTAACCAAAGAAAGCAGGGAGATGTAACAGCTATCAAAATAGTTGTATGCGTATTCACATTTTCCCTTGCTTGTACTGAGCTGATATACTTTATCATATGTTATTTATGATGTCACCCTACATGGCATTTGCAAAACCTATTAACGAGAGGGATTGGATTAGGGGGATATGTCTATTTATAGAATTATATAAAAGTTTCTATCTCATTGGCTTCCCTTTGTCGGTAGGACACGCCCTGAGCTATTGCTACATACGTAATATACTGATTATGCAGTGAATATGGCAACGGATTGGTAAATGCAACATTGTATGTAAAAGTGCATGGCAGGCTTTATAATTGGTTGGAAACCCCATCCAACCTTGGACCTTCGGCTTGTTTAGCAGCATCTGAGTGAAAACGAAATTTAGGTGATTGAATCCCATTGGACTACTCCGTGTTTTCCCAATGAGTCCATCGTATATCATCAACCTGATCCTTATCCAAGGTCTTCTGTTTGTAGTTGACATTGTGGTTTGCTGACAGTTCTGGAACATTCAAGGGAGTATGAGCACACCATTATTTCCATCTGGTCTTTTAACAAATAACCTTTGTTTTTTATTTCTGAGTCACATGTTAGGAGACCACAATTCCGTCCATTTCAGCCTCTCATTTACTACCATTTGATTTTATTAAACAGGGTGCCATTACCCTTTCTGAACTTTAGAGACTTGCTTAATCCACCTCACATAGGCTTTCGCATTTGTGGTTATTCAACACTTGACACCTGCAAATATCCTTGTTTCTCCTAATCTTAGCGGAAATATGTCTTTTGCACATGGTCTGTACATTCAAATCCCCTTATGATTTACACCCATCTCAAAATAGCCTCTTTGATCCCAGGCAAGGGCACTCCCTTATTCTGCACACAAAAACAGCTTCTTTATCAGTTCTTCAATTTGCAATCCTAGGCTCTTATTTTGAGGTCGCAGGGTTGATTGTTAACATGGGCCGTCATCCATTTTCTTCCAATGGCCATCCTAAATGTTATGTATGTACCTCATTTTAGCAAGCTTCTAAATGCCTTTTCTACCTTTCATTATAGCGTATTTACAGTTATTGGTCAGCATGTTACTTCATCTTCTTATATTTACAATGACGTCGTCTTTAGGTATATGTTTCAGTTACACCGTTAGTCTTAAGTATTTTCATATTGTTTCAGCATAGGTTCATACATCTTCTTTATGACACCGTTCTGTTGTCATCAGACTTTACTTAGATTGTGTCCATATTGTTTATAGCCACATTCTGGCATCACGGCAGTGGACATCCTTTCTGGCAGCATCTTTACTCTGCCTCAACGTGAAGGCATATTCTGAATGGCTCTCTGAGTGCATATCGTCTTTCATACACTGGTCTCTGTATAGGAATGTTGCATGAATCCATGCATGAATTCCCAATTGTAGCTCTTCATCTGCTACTCCAGTATGATGGTGGTTAGGGGGTGGGGGCCAAAGAAGAGGCATCCACCTGCTCCTCTACACTTCTGCTTCAAGCAGACACAGCCCATTGTCACTTGACTTGCATAACAATGTTGGAGGATGCCATAGATCTCCCCTCATAAATGTGGACATTGTAGCTCTTGCTTCGGCTACTAAATCTATAGGACACATTATGCCCTTATAGGGCCCTTACAACTCTCCTCATGATTGGTGCAAAATTTTAAAGGATTGCTATTCCTCAACTTGCACACTATTTGTGTGCATGTTTAGCATCTTCATATCGGCAGCAGCATAGAAAGGTACAATCTTAGGCCATGACTTACAGAAAACGTTCATAATGACGTAATCCCATTGAAAAATGCTCTGTGAATCAGACCCTTACTCTCTTGAACATGTGCTCATGAAGATACCAAAAACATATAGAAACAATACAATTCTATGTTGCCAATCGATTAATCACTCTATCAATCAAACAATCTATCAATCAATAGTCACTTTATTTCGGCAATGCCATAAAAGCATGGCACAAAACTACATTCTTAGCACAATCAACATGAAATAAATAAAATTAGCAGCAATTCCAATCTAGACATTCCGCATAAAGTGCATTAATTTCAATAAAAGTCCATGAAATCGTACAATCTCAAATTAATTCACAGTAGACACGTTTACATATGGCCTAATTAACCCACTAAGGGGGATTTGCAGCTCAAGGGGCTCAGGAGTAGGCCATTGATCTCATTCCTAATATTGATCTATAACAAATAAACCGATTCTATTTTAGTCTGAGTCGATTTTCTGCCAGAAATCCATCTCATGCTATGGATAATTAAAGTTTGTTTATAGGCCTACACCTTTGGATGTACAGCATATTGGAGCATAGCTGTAAGAGAACCATAGAAGAAGAAATGAATTATTTAAAATGCCCATGCCATTGAAACACAACTGTGGATGATGACCATGGACTTTAGCTATCCTGAAACCTAGAAGTTCTATACATTACAAAAAATAAAGACTGCATCTCCTACAGATATGTCAAGGCAAATAACAATCACTGCAACAAGAACAACACAGTTTGTAGAGACATCCTTACCAGATTTTGCAACCAAGGTGAAAGACCGAAGTCAGTATGTATTTTCTAAGTAAATCTCCTTTACACACTGTTCATCTCTGGTGTGTTCCCTGACTGTGAATATGACAATCAATGCTGCAGAGAATTAAGGCATTTATCTTCATTCATTATTTTATTTGAAAAATAATATATTTTGCCAAAATATTATTTTCCATAGAAACTAAATAGATGATAAAACATGGGTATATGATATATGACAATCATTAAAGCTTATTTCTATAAACCGTGTGCTTGTGGGTTTGCAATTCTCTTTGCAAGTGCATTGTACATCATTGGAAGTTATTCCTGTACATGTTATTCATTGTTGTATCAAGTTCTAGTTTTAAAATGTGAAAGTGAGAAGACCACTTTATTCTATGTTGCTTTTCCCTATTTCCCTTGCTGCTTATCCCTAATGTGATTTTCGTTTTTAGTGCTTAGGATATATATTTGTGGTACTTATTACATATTTGCATACATAGGTACTGCTTACAAGAATTTCAAATCATGATATGCCTCATTTTATCCACTCCAATCTCTTTTCTTTCTTTCTTTGTAATTGCACAATTCTATAATTTCTTTGTCTCTTGTTCTTCTTTAGATGGAACACCGTTTACATGGTGGGTTGACCGGTCGTTTGAAAGGCAAAATTACTGGGGTGGATCCCTTCCTAGTATACAACAATGCGCATGTGGACTGGAGGAACGTTGTTTGGATATGAGACACTTTTGCAACTGTGACTCTGACAAAAATGAATGGTAATTCCAATATACATAAATATTATAGCACAGCATCCTGACTGTGATTCTGTTTGTTCTACAAAAGTTTGAAGTTAAATGTACAATAATGTATTAGTGAAATATATGAAACAGGTTATTGTTTTATTCTCGTACAGGGGTAAGTGGAAAAACAGAGGAATTTATATACAGAAATATATCAAAATGCCTCTGAGATATCATTCAAATCTGCAAATAAATCATGTCACATCAGGATTATTGTTCTGGCATCAAGTATCTATGATATGTATTGGTTGTATATCTAGGTAAATAAATACATGGTATTGTGATCATGTGATTTAGGCAATGGAACCTGTAAATTGGAATAAAGATGATCACTGTGATCCGTAATGTAGAACAATTCATGGAGCAGCACGGTGGAGATGACACTGGGATGTTTGCTAAATCGGTCATATTGTCTTAAAATGCATTCATATGTTAATCCTTGTATTTTTTTAAAACTTTTTGTGAGCTTTTATTGACCAACCATGTATGGATGATAGATTATTTCCAATACATCTAATGTTAACTAGCCAGCATTGCTAAGCTAAAACTATGCTCCCAGGGGTGTCCAGTCAGTATGTCGAACGCATTTTTTCGAATGCAAAAATGTGGAAAACATTAGGTCGAAAAAGAAAAATTCAAATGTATAGTTTCTTTTATTTAATACGTTTTTTTTGTTTGGGTTTTGGTAAGTAAAATAAAGTGTAAAAAAAAAACGGGATTGGGGGGAACATTTAAAAAAAAAAGAAACTTTCCAATTTCTTTTTCAATTTAACGTTTTCGACATGTTTGCATTCAAAATAATTGAATTTGAAATATTAACTATAAACCGCTCCCAGGTTATGGAGCAAATCACTGTCACACACTATACTGTTTTTAGTGAAGGAGCACACATCTTTGCTTGAGAGGTAAAGTGAAGGCCATACAATTACCCTGCTTGCCTGCATTTTGTAAGCTAGTACCTATGCACTTGTACTTCAAACACTACAAATCCCAAACTGCTGGATGGATTTTCACCAAATTTGTGGCAGGAGCGCCGGATTGGTCCCAAAAGCATGCTTTTGTAGATTCGGTGTAATTCTGTCTATTTTTTTAAATGACCAAAAAGTAGGGCAAAACAAATTAGTCATGTCTGGGTTTGGTACGCATACTCACTTCCCTCATCCGTCTGCGGATGGGCCTCTGATTGGTCTAGGAGGCGACGTGATGTCTGTGGTTATCGGGTGTGCCTGCTGATAGGTCAATAAAAATAATGAGTTGCGTCAGATTTTTCGAAACACCCACCATGTTAGATTCGCGGACAGCAGCCGGGGTCTGTGAACATCGCAGTAAAAACATATAAAAAAAAAACAAAATTGCACTTGTCAAACTAATGAAACAATCTCTGGGGATGCGAGAGGTGTTGAGGATGGGATGGGGAATGGCTTTAAAAAGGCAAAAAACAGGTGTTTCTCTTCTCTGATGTCTCCGAACATTCCCGGGCAGTCCTGTGATATCCGCGAACATCTTAGATGTTCGGGGGCATCTATGCTTATTTGTGCATTACAGGGTCGGTAAAAAGCAGTTTTTGGATGGCTTATAACTTTGGCGCCACTCAATGAAATGGCATGACACTTTGGAATTTCATTCTAGATCTGAATCCAAATGGTTTTGGAAAGTGTGGTGCTGTTCTGTCAAGAGGGAACAAAATTAGAGGAGGGGTCCCAAAATATTGTAAGTCCTTATAAATGTGGTGCCATTTGTCATCAATGACATTTGTGATGCCATCTGTGATGTCCTGGCTGTGTCCTGCATTCCTGCAGTGCACGGTGGTGGCATGAGTTACGGTTGCTTAGCTTACCATAACTGGTGAATTTATGGGGGTTTATGGGGGTTTTCAGTTTTACTTGTAACCATAATGTCCCTTTAACAAAGTGTTTCCATTGAATTGCATAGGTTTTTATTAGTGCAACTTAACCATAACATCCCTTTAACAACGTTTTTTTCACTGGGCATTTTCATTGAGGTACCTCAGTGCTTGGATGAGAGGTGATGCAGGACACAAATTCTTCTCCAATGTGTTTCCTAACTCGAACTGGAATGAAAGTGTGGTGGTGGCCCCCTCCATATTTGCCTGTTCTATGAACTCACATAGGACCCTTTTAGCTAAAGGTTGAACCCCTCCTACTGCCCCTCCTACTGCCAATTGTCTAAAGGAATGGAGAGAGGTAATCCTGAAAATGGCAGGGAATTATGTGTTACACTCTGAGGCCTCTCAGACCATACGTGTTGGAGGCAGTGCTGTACATGGGATCAAAACAATAAAAAGAAGTGTGGCCAGCAGATGGCAGGTGCAAGGGTAAGTGCAGACAGCAGGTGTGCAAAGGTACAGATAAGGGGACTGTAGGGTTACAGATACAGACCCAGGTACAAGGGTTACGGGGAGGAAGTGCGGGTGTGCAACTCGGAGGACAGGGACTTGGGCCCGAAATCAGAGGGTAGCCAGGTGACCAGTGCAGTATCAGACAGGAAATACGCAGAGGAAAGAGAGGGCAGAATCAAAGAGGAAGGTCTTGAGGTGCTTCCGGAACCAGAGATGGTTCTCCTTAATTTTCAGAGAGGCAGGGAGACTGTTCCAGAGGGAGGCCACAGCCGTAGAAAGAGATCTACCACCAACTTGTTGCTTGGAGAAGCGACTGACCCTGAGGGAGTTGGAGTGGAGGAGCCAGGCCTTGTGGACAATGCAGATCATCTTGAACTTAATCCTTGCAGCCACTGGGAGCCAATGCAGAGATTTCAGTGCTGGAGAGATACGATCCCTGGGCTTCAGTCTAAGGACCAGTTTTGCAGTCCTGTTCTGGATGAGTTGCAGAGGGTGGAGATTAGAAGCATAAACCAGGGACGAATACAGGAAAGAATGACATAGGCATGTGATGGTGGAGGAAGAGCTGAATTTAAGAAGGGGTGACAGAAAAGTGCTGTAGGGTTGTCCATGAAGGGTAGGGAGAAGGGAACCATAGGTGATGCTGTAGCCTAGAGTGCTAGGAAACAAGTTCTTCAGAAAGAAGTAGAGCTTTGAAGTTGGATTTAAACAATTGCAGCATTGGAATAGTATGGAAAGGAAGAAAATTCCAGAGTATAGTGGCGATGAAAGAGAGAGAGCGAGATAGCCTGGGGAAAAGAAAGGGAGCAAAAGAGGCTTGAGTGGTCGCAAGGAGGTGAGCTCAGAATTATGTTAATGAGCAAGAAGGAGAGTAGGGAGTGAGATGAGCAGATAGGTAGGGTGGGTTGAGCCCATGGGTAGTTTTGAAGATGATGATAAGATGCTTATACTTAACCCTTTGTTTCACAGCTAGCCAGTCAATCTGGCAAAGGGCAGAGGAGGTAGAGGTAAATGGAGAAAGGTTGAAAGTGTGAAGATCACAAAGTTTTCCAGAGGTGAAAAAGCATAGTTGGAAAGGCCACATAGGAGACTCTCAAAATAGTCAGATCTAGAAAGGATGAAGGAGGTGATTAGATGTTTAGCAGTTTTGAAAGGAAGAAGATGCCAGATGTGGCTGATATTGAGGATGTTGAGTCTGGCTGCAGTGGCAGATTTGGAGATGCAGAGTTAGTAAGGTAGTCAGGAGAGAAGAGAAGAAAAGGAGGAGACGAAGAGATCCTGTTTGACTAGGGAAGTAGATCACTTCAGTCTTAGTAGAGTTGATCATGAGCAATTGAGATTCCTTCAAATATTTGATGGCACAGAGACAGTTAGATGTTTTTGATAACAGCTCCTCGGATAAGATGTGAAAGGAGAAGAAGATCTGAGTGTCATCAGCAAAGCGTTGATAGTAGAATCAGTAAGAGGAGATCAGGGCTCTGAGAGCTGAAGTATACACAGGGAAGAGATGTGGACCATTGACAGACCCTTGGGAAACTCCAACAGTAATGGGGTGAGTGGGTACATAAGGCTGTTCCAGGACACCTGAAATTGTCTGGTGGTAAACAAAGTGAAGGGTTATCTCTGATGCCAAGGAGAGATAATGTAGAGATTAGTTCAGAATAGTCGACAGCATCGAGGGCAGCAGAGAGAACGAGAAGAATAAGAATAGATGAAAGGTTAGCATGCCGAGCAGAAGAGATGAAGTTGATGACATTGAGGAGAGCTGTCTCAGTAGAATGCAGATGTTGGCAGCCAGATTGAAGAGGGTCCCAAAGGTTGGGAGTATTAAGGAACTCAGTGAGTCAATTGAATACTTCTCACTCTAGGATGTTGGAATAGTGTGGTAGAAGAAAGACAGGGTGAAATTTGGCAGGACAGTTATAATCTAGGGCAGTTATTTTAAGGAAAGGGATGACAGTATAGTATGAGGGAAATGTTGCTTTGACAAGAGAAGAGTAGAAGAGGGAATTAAGATGAGGAGCAACACTGGGAGCAATGTTCTTCGCAATGTGTGGGGACAGTGGATCAGTGGGGGCACAGGAAAGGTTCTCCTTGTGGAGTATGGCAATCATTTCATCCAGGATGGTCAGTGCAAAGGAAGCCTTAGTAGCACTTAGTAATAGTTGTAGTAGATGGAGAGAGTGAGGGAGATGTAGGAGTGGAGATTGAGGCAAGGAGGATAGAGTGATCAGAGGGAGAAGGTGCAGTGGAGACATTAGAGCAAAATTGAGAGGAAATGAGATTATGGTCAAGGAAGTTTCCACTTGAAAGGGTGAGCAGAAGTGGGCAGAAGAGGGTGAGTGGTTAAGTAGAAGAGAGTTCAAATCAATGGATAGAGGAGAAGAGAGGACAAGGTTGAAGTCAACAATGACAATGAGTTGGTGATTGGGAGTGAGTGAGTCAATTAGTTGGAAGATGTGGTAATGAATTGACCAACCGGACCAAGTGGCTGTTAGAGAGTTATAATATGTATGCCATAGGGTTCAGTGATTGTAGAGATAGTGTATTTGAATGAAGGGGAATTAGCAGAGATATTGGAGTAGAGTGATAGCAGGTTTGGAGGATGAAAACAGTCCTGCCTGCAAGTGGGGCAGGGAAAATGAGTCAAGTTGTAGGGTCATGAAGTGCAGCAATGGTTGCAGAGTCAGAGGGAGACATCAAGGTTTCAGTAAAGGTCAAGAGAAGAAGAATGAACAAGAAAGAAGTCAGAGGTAAAGGAGACAGACAGTACATTCCAAAGAGCAATAGGAAGACAGTGTGATGTGGAAGCATAGCAATGTTCAGTCTGAGAAACAGAGAGGCAATGGGGGTAGATGCAAGAAGAGGATGTGTAATGGAATTTAGGGTTGGAGTTGATTTTGTGAATAGAAAGAGTAACAGAGCGAGCAATGAGGTGGCATCGAGGAGAAGAGATGATAGGGATGGGAAGAGAGTTGAGATGGTTCTGAGCGTAGGAGAGTGAAGAGAGAAGTAGACGGGAAAGGAAAGGAGATAGCATGAGAAAAGCACGGCGATGGTGAAACTGAAAAGACGAAATTGAAGTTACTTAAAGACAAGTAGTAAAACAGCAAAACAAAGGCTCATAGGCTAAGAGGCAAAGAGGCTGGTCAATGGCTGGTCTTTACCCTTCATTGTTCCACACTTCACTCGGACATCCCTGGCCCCTGGCTGGATGCCCCTATGGAGTTCAGTAGGGGTGACACATGCTCTCATCATCTGATTGCCTAGTCCATCAGTGGTCAGTCTCTCTAATATGTCCCTAGTGTTTCTGGGATGAGGCGATTTCTTCTGGATCAATGTTCCCAAAGGAGCCTCGTGTGAGACAGGGCTGATTGAAGATGGCCACATGAAGTGATGTCACCAATCCAATATGGCCACTGGAAGTGAAGTTCCAGACATAAAGTGAAGCCAAAAACCAGAAGGGATTACACATCTCCTAGTCTCCTAGTCCATCAATGGGTTGTCTCTCTGAAATTGTCCCTGGTGATGCGGGGATGTCACCAATCCAAGCTGGTCACTGAAAGTGATATAGCTTCTTTCCATCATTTCACCAAGGTGTGCCAGGTCCCGAGAGCAGTCCTGCATTTCAGTGAAAGGGTGAGCCTGTAGTAGCAGCTCAGTGCCAGGGGGCTCGAGAGTATCCAAGACATGAGTATGACCATGCAATAGGATGCTGCACAATAGGTGTATGTTGGTAGAAGGGGCAGGGATAGGTTGTTCTTATGTTGTATAGGACGTATACCCAAAGAAGGAAGGACGATCGGCTGTGGTAGTGTAGATATTAGAGAGTACCACACGATAGGGTGTGGGCGCAGGTGTGGGTATGCCTGCGGTAGAGCAGGAGCGGTGCATAGCAAACTCTTTTAGACAGGAGTGGCACATAGTACAGGCAATAGTATAGTTGTGTAATTGGGGTATGAATCATGTTGGTTCCTTTTTTGTAGAGAGGGACATGCATGTGGTAGTTAGTGTCATTGAATGGTGAGGGCTTGTGGTTGACAAGTCAGCACCTAGAAGTATCTTGTGTAAAATAGCAGGCTTTTCACATTTGTAAAGAGCAGGAGTGTGCCAGTGGTGCATGGGTAGACACCGGACACTCTTGCATTTCAAATGACATTTGATCCTATTGAAAAGAAAAGAGGGAGTTGTTAGTGTAGACAGGGAAAACGCTTTACAGATGTCGGAAGATTCTGCCATCTTTTTTCCCTCGGCCTCTATTTCTCCTTCCATCCCCCTCCACTTCCTTTTGCACAAAGCAGTTTGGGTGTGATGTCAGAAAGGCACAGTCCACGTACTTTAAGAGCAGAGAATCTCCCTGAAAGCCGGCTAGCTTCAGTCAAATCACTTGTAGACATTTAACTTTGAAATAAGGGGTCTTACACCACTTCTTTTATTCACTCTGAAACAACACCTGAGAAGTAGTCATTGAATATCTTTTGGGAGAATTGCACATTCCAAAGTCCTTAACCGCAGATGTGAAGAAGGAGCAGTCTGAGGCAGAGGAGAGCGCTGTCCCTTCCTACTCTCAGGGTACATTGGGTGAGAACCTTGCTGTGGACCAGAATGTGCCACTCAGCCCCGTAAGCTCCCAAAGCTGGGTGAGCAAAGGTTGAAAGGACTTAGCCCGTTATTGAGTCCCTTAATTGGGTCTTACAGCATCTCAAGGACCAGATCAGCTAAGGCTCCCCATTCTGCCTACTTAAAGCTAGTGAAACGGCCATCAAAGCCAAGCCTGACGCCATCCACATAGATGAGTCCAGCCTATGCTGCTTGCTGGCACTCCTCCAAACCATCAAACAAGTGCCTGCATCTTGATCCCACTCGATGATGCATCGACCCCTTGCTGAGCCTGTCACCTGCTAAGTTTGAATCAACCACTTGACACCAAACACTGGCTCCAACCACTGGGGATTCTTTTTCCAACTCAAACCAGGGGTAACACCAAAAATCGAGCCAATTCACACTCAAACTGCTGGTACACTGAACCACACATCGGGGCAACCGGATCACCATTTCAACGACCACAGCCCGCTGACTCGTTCCACTGGTGGATCACTCATCAACCCTTCCAGGCATTTACAACTGACTTGACCCAGCTGAACCTTGAAGAGATCTTGATGAGCGCTCTGACCTGCTTCACTGAACGCCACCTACATCATGCAAAGAGCTAAGTCATTCGAACCTGCTAGACTCCCGATTGGTGCTTTGGTGCACATTATCCACAGTACCTGAACTGAGCTCACACAACTGCTCAAAGCCAGGTCCAACACCGTCAAACCTCCAAGAACCACAAGAAAGTTATATAGACTTTATAAATCCCTATGGTCCAGTTTTGGACCCTAGAGACTTTTTAGTTAACTAAATCCCTTTTTGTATCCAGTAAAAGAATCCTTTTTTAAGGACATTGTGGGTTTTACTTGCCATACACCTGATTCATTATCCAAAGTTTCCCATTGTTCCATCTATCCTTATGCTCTGTTTTCCTCACGGGTGGCTTTTATTTAGTGTTTTTCTATTTAGTAATTTTGCATATGGTGTGTTTTATTTAATTATATCTATTTTTATAGGACCTTGATTAGACGATCCTTTATTTTAGACTGTGATCTTTGCTGCTTGGTTTGCTACTGAATCACATAAACACCCCTATTAAGAGCATATCCTTCCTTCGGCTGTGAAGGAGGTATACCTATTAACTGTGCCTGTTTTACGTTTCTGATTGTGTTGGATCTAGGTTTATAGTAGTGTGAGGCTGATTGGGCATTTTAATATCTACTCATCCTATTACTTCTTCATGACAGAATTCAGTTTGTCACACACATAGAAACAGATACTCTACTTAATGTCAAGGAAACGCTAGAGAAGGTCTGAAAAGGGATATCATATTTTTATGTACTATAATAAATAGAGGGTAAACTCTTGTGATTGTAACATCCACATGCCCACTCTCCAATTATATATACAAAGGCCTGGGAGCCCATCTATCAGGAAGAAACACAGCAAAATAACTTGTTCTCTGCGTGGGATCATACTCAGGAGGGTCTACAACCATTTATTTTTTTCATTTTTTATTTAAAGTGCGTTTTTGGATGACTAGCATTCTTTTCACACTAACATTTATATAATACACAATACACGTTTACATATATGCAACCACATTTTAGCTCACTGCCCCTTTCACAGAGGAGAAATATCTTTTTGCATATCAGCATGGTCCCGCCCAACTGCGTAGTCCAGCACTGAAATGCTAATCAATTCTGATTTTGATTTGATGTAGAACATATATAATGTACATATTTGTAAGGAAACAAACAGAGGGCCTCATCACGAGTTGGGCGGTAATGCCGGCGCTAATAGCGCTGGCGCTATCTGCCCTACCGCCAAACCCACCACCGCTCAGAGCTGGGGAGAAATCCGCCAAAGTCCTGATTTGGCAGATCCTTAAATCCGGCGGTAACAGCGCTACCACCGGATTTAAGGGTTACCGCCAAACTCGTGATGAGGCCCAGAATCTGCATCTAGGCGCAGATGTTTTGAAACAGGCACAGAACTGAGGAAAACAATAATTGAAGGAGAAATTATTATTGAAACAAGTACGTTTTATACTTTTTCCTAAACAAGGACAGTGAATCTATTTTCCCTAAATCAGCGGGTGAGTTCCAAGTGCGCGGACTGCCAATAGAAAAACTTCAATCTCCACAGTGCATGAAACAAGAGGAATGGCCAATCAAACGATATTGAATGGCAGACCGAAGTCTGCGAGAAGGGCAGTAAAGATATTTTGGAAGCAAGGTAGCTGGGTGTGGTGCCATGAATGTACTTAAAATTCGGGCAGAGGATTACAAAAGAAAACAATCTCTGCTGAACTGGCAGCCAGTGAAGGTTTCTGCAGAGCAGAGAAACCGGGGCATATTTAGGAAGACTGTGAAGAAGTCAAACCGCTGCATTCTGTGCCACCTGAAAGTGGTGTGTCTGATTGGAAGGAATGTCCAATAACAGGGTATTACAGTAGTCCAATCTAGAGTCGACCAGTGTTCCAAAAACCGCTGCTCAATCTGACTCTTTGATCAGAGACAGAAAACGACGCAAAAGTTTGAGTTGATAGAATGTTGCCTTTGCAACTTCAATGATATGCAAATTGCAATTTAGGTTTGCCTGCCATGTACAGGCCATGTTTTTGGCTTTAGCTGAAAAAGAGATCAGGAATTGCAAGAGAGCTGGGAAGGGCACCTTGGAATGAAGCTCGGTCAACTGAGTTTTTGGACCAAACACAATAACCTCTTTCTTGGAAGGACTGAGTTTCACTCTATTTTCAACCATTCACCCTATTATTTTGTTAGCACAGGATAGTAGTTGGTTAGTTGGTTCCAATGGAGACTTGAGCCTAACCAGAATTTGCGTGTCACCCGCATAAAAGTGATATCTTAGATTGAACTCAGAAAAGATATTTAAGAATGGCTAAATATAAATATTAAAAAGGTCTGGGGAAAGGGCACTCAGCAAACGCGGGTAGAAAGTCAAAGTAATTGACACCTATTTTGAGGTGCTTAGAATGATTAGAAAGAAAAGAAGAGAACCATTTCAAGGATTTATCCGATACTGATGCCACTTCGAACAGTATGGAAATGAGAATATCAAAGTCAACCGTATTAAATGCTGCTGATAAGTCGAGCAATTCCAGCATGCTCATGTTCCTCTCAATAGTCTGAAGGATCTCATTCCAGACCACCATAAGCACAGTTTGATTGCCATAGCCAGGCCTGAATCCAGATTGGTAATTGTTGAGAATACCATGCTCTTCCAGAATGTTCTGGAGTTCTACCGTCACTACCTTCTTGAGAATCTTAGTAGGCCAAACCAGCCCTGCAATAGGTAGGTAGTCAAGAGAAGGCTGTGGTCCTGTGAAGGTTTATTAAGTAGAGGAGTTCAATAAGATGTCTTTAAATCAACAAGCACACTGCCTTGGGCCAATGAAGCAAAAAATAAAATCACTTAAAAAAGGAGCATGTTTTTTTGACAAAAAGGCTGGGATTGGATCACAAACGTGGTTGGTTATTGTTCATTTTGAAATCAACACCTCAATTGCATCTGACGAAACCGGATTGAACTTGAAGAAGGACGAAGTAGGTGATTAGGAAATAACTGCATCGTATAAAGGGGGAGCATATGCAGATTTGTGAGCTTTTAGTCAATATTCTGATGAATGGAATTGACTTAATTTGTAAAATAAAATCACAAAAATTAATTTGCCAGATGACAAGGGTAAGCTAGTTGAGATACATACTGGGTTACTTGCGTGTGAAACTGTGTTCAAATCCGCCTTCGTTGATTCATGGAATCTAATGTACGGTACTTTTCCTGGACTTGCGTGGAGTCTCCAAGCGAGCCATCAAGGTGTTGTGTGAGTCTCCAAGCAGAGTGAGGGCGTGGCTTGATTGGGCAACGTCTCGGCTGGGAAATGGCCGCGCAAGTCCTTCATACGATCCACCACCTGAAGGCAGGCGTAAGTACATGCGCGTAGGATATGCAGCATGCAGGTAGGTTGCATGTTGGATTTCAGGGTGTGTGCACTCAATAGGGTTTCCGATGTAAGTTAGGGGAGTGTGTAAGTACTGTACCAAGGTGCAGGAACGATTTACAGGGGTTTGCATGCCAGTTTCCTGAGTTATGTGCGAGTTATGATTTTTTATACGCATGTTGTCGGGTACCGGATACAGTTACAGGGGACCCCAAGCACTATTTAAAGGGTGCATGCATTTGCGCCCGGGGGAGCTTGCAAAGTAGCTGTTCTGGCTGTTCATGCTTTGAGTGTGGGCGTGTCGGGAGTGTTCTGGGCGCAGCTTGCAGATATGGTTACTTTGCGCTGTCAATTCCATAAATACGTGTGGCGCTTATGTTTCATTCTGTGCACAGACTCATGCAGTGTCCTACTCAGCGCGTGGCCCTTGCAGGATTTCTGCCCACATTTCCATGAACCGGGCCCTATATGTAGCCTCTAGGTCCATATGTGGACACAGTACTCTGAAGCAGCAGCGACAAGTCATGAGATTGAACAATCTTGGCAAGTTTAATACAATCTGGGTCGCTCGAAATATCGCAGCAGATATAAAAATTTCGAAGAGTTAGCAAATGTGTGTGGCAAAGGGCTTTGGTACCCCAAACAGCTCAACGTTTTCTAAAAAAAGAGCAAAGAGGGCCTGGTGAATGATAACAGAAAGCAATTCTCCTCTGAACAAAAACACCAACCCCAAACAACGGTTCCAGCCTTGTTGGAAGTAATCAGTGATTTTAAATTATGCCTCTCTTAGCACAGGCAGGAAGGGTCCAAGTGCGGATTATCCTGGGTAATGTAGGGTGAAACCCCAAGTCCCCAAACATATATACAAATGTCTGGGAGCCTTGCTTCCAAGAACAAACACAGCCAAATAACATGTTCTCTGGGTATGTTCACACTCGGCAGGGTCCGCAAACACATTTTAGCTCACTTCACTTTTCACAGAGGAGAAATATCCAATTGCATATCAGTCTAGTCCCGCCCATCTGGGCAGTCTAGCACCAAAATGCTAGGCAATTCTCCTCTGGACAAGAGTACCGATAGCATTACAGTCAGCAAGGGGTCGGCATCTGGATTACTCTGGGTTTAATGATTGCAGTCATTTAAATCATAGCACAGCATTCCCCTTTGGATGATTCTTGCTATACACTTCTTCTGTTTCTAGGAACCATTTTATAGGGTGTCAGAACACTGTCACTAAGAATTGTAAAATATTTTTTAAGTTGCAACAAGTTTTAACATGGAGATGTAGTAATCTAAATAATACCTCACATTTACCAGGCAGTTATTTTTAGTCTATGACAGTTTGTACTATTTAATATTATAAATCTGTGACACATGTTCATTTAGTACTAATAGGGTTAGAGAAGCCAGTAGACATCTGAGCAACTTTAGTCTCCATCATCCTGGTGCTAATAATCTTTCAAAGTAAAAAATAAATAAATAAATGAACAAGCACTTTCAAGATTTTCATTCCACATTTGAATCTGCATGCAAATTATATCTGAAATGTGGCCACTCACTTTTCAGCCAATGATGAATAGCTGTGCAGTGCACAGCAGATGTCAACTCAGATGTAACGACTTACAGCACATTTTAATGACCGAGATAGAATAACGTTTTTCTCATTTGTTTCCTCCCAATGTAACTACAGCTCTATGACCAATTTACAAATCACTGTCCGAGCAAAGGCACCTTATTATCATGGGCAGGTGATGCTCCCATGCGGAAATAAATGCCTCTGGCCCTCATTACGAGTTGGGCGGGAACCATGCCGCTATTGGCGGCATGGCTGCCGCCGAAATCGTGTCGGGGGCCGGGTCCTCAGAATGAGGACTTACGGGCCATTCCGAGTTCGGAAGGCCTGGTAATTCCTCCCTCCAAGGACCCGGACATGGTCCTTCCCCATTCCCATTTCAGCCCCCAGAGGGCTGAATGGGAATGGGAGAGGGACCAAACAACGGGCCATTACGAGATGGTCCGTTATTTGCTCCCTCTTCCCCTCGCGGGACCCGGTAAGCACGCCGTGTTTCCCCAGGCGTGCTTACCGTGTCCCGCGAGGGGAACTCGTAATGCGGTGGTTCGGAGTGAACGGCGCCGGCACCTTTAACTGTGCCGTTCACTCCGTACCGCCAGGGTCGTAATGAGGCCCTCTGTGTCATCAGCACAGACCATCTAGAATTAGACCCACATGCAGTAACCAGGTACTTCCGCACAGCACCCACCAACACAGCAGCACATGTATGCTGCATGTTCCTCTTATCCCTCTAACCTTAATCTCTTCTGTTTCTTTCAGGTGCACTAAAGTGTGTTTATTCTGAGAGCATGCAAATGGCAGATCTGCACATGCTATATTTCATAAACGTAGCATAATATGACAGTGTGTAAATTTAGCAGAGCTCACTTTCTTGCAGGAAAAGAAAAGCATATTCACAAATGACTTTTTGTCACACCACCTCTCCCTTTGCCGAGAACATTTATTTTAACAAACATATCTCAATGATGATGTTAAGTATGTAGAACAGTATAGTGTTTTTATTTTTCTGCTAGAGGATGGAGTATAGAAAATGGGATGTGATGTGATAGTAAGACAATGTAAAACATATTACAGACTCTATTGCACACAGTAGTGGAACATGGGCCTAATTGGCTTGTTCCAATGTCCACAGTATTTCCTTGGGTGGTGTACTTTGAGTCTTCTGACAGGTTCTGAATTCCACTTTACCCAAAACCTCAACAGCCAACAGAAATGTGTTTTGGAGAAAGGTTTCCACTTTATAAAGGTGTGTGTCACAACCATGTCCAATCATACTATTCCCAGCAGTTGTTGGGGACACATTCTCAAAATCTGGCAACAGTTCATTGGCACGCGATGGATGTAGTCCCTTTAAGGGTCAGCAGTTTCCAGACAAATCTCACACTAAGGTAGACAGGCAGCGCTTCAAGGTCAGCCAATAATGACAATAGATTCAAGGAATGTTGCAGATCAATGGTCCACCGATAGGGGGCTTTACATTGTTAACTGTAGGCACATTCAACAATCCACTTTTACACTAAATTAATATCCAACCAAATGTTGGCACAGTGTAACCCAACATCTTAGCTTGGAGGTTGCAGTTTTTTTCCCACGCTTAGTCAATATGACAGAAGCCTTCAGTCACCGCACAACAGCTCTCTCAGTGCAAATATCCATCCACTAAATTTCACTGGGCAACTCATCTTGCAAGCCATTGAAAAAGAAAGAATTAAGACAATCCAATCCATTGCATCTTAACGTGTCCACTATCCCATCAGTTTGGGCTATGGCATGGCCATCTGTCTTGGTGGGAAAGAGCAGAGCTTTAAGAGCTATACTCAACATTACATCCTTCACTCCAGCACACATGTACTAGGCCAATGTCTATTAGAGGTCTCTATAACATCAAGATCAACATCTTGTTTACCTTATGCTTGACATGGTCTGGAACCTTTTCTGCCATTCTGCAGTCCCTGCTTTTGACAGGTATATTCTCCCCAGTGTCAATACCTTGTTTGCTCCAAGCAGTTTGCCCTGGAGAGAGTGAAAACAGAAAGTGACACCCACCACCAAATGATATGATATGATGTGATATGATATGTTTTATTTGTATTGTGCTCGTACACACGTTTTTGAGAGCACGACGAGGCAAGGGAGGGGACAAGGGAGGATAAAAACAATGATCTGACTAGGCCCAGTGACATTGAGAACGTGCAAGTGCAGGGGAGAGGGAAGGGGGAATGTCCAAGAGAGAGGGGAGAGGTGGAAAGTGCTGAGCAAGGGATAGAAAAAACAACAACTGGTAGGGCAGACAGCGGGTGGCAAGGGCGAGGGTTAAAGCGCAGACAAGGGGTGTCTGATAAGTGCAGGTACGGGGACTGCATTGTAGAACGCAGCACTATAAAAATACCCAGAATAGGCCACACAACTTCCTTCACTTTGACAGTTCCTAAGCTGGTTTGCTATAAGAGACATGGTGGAATGGTTAAAATCGACCACGATAAGCCAGATTCATGATGCCGTGGTAGGATATAAGGTACCAGCAATGTCAATTCCCATCTTTGCTTTATGAACTCCCTCAACAGGAAAAGTCAGCAGAGGCTTCTGGATCTTAGCACCAGTCTTTTCTGGGAATGAGCAAGTGCCAAAACTCTACAGTAACCTTCTACTTGAAGCCCCAACTTGGTTTTCTTTACTCCACAGTGACCTGCAAGAAGCACCTATAGGTAACTGCAGCAGAAAGAGACTTACAGCCAGATGTTTAGTATCTGCAACCTCATTAGGTCTCTAACAGTGGACTCCTTGGGTGCATTAAGTAGGAGACCATCTTCCCAGTAGATCCTATATGTCCTATGACTTCCTTCTCTAATTGGACACAGTCTAGCCTTCTTAAGGCTTCCAGTGACAGACACTCTCTCTGACACTTTATTAGAATCTGATTTAATATAATCAGCATCATGATCTCTCAATGGGAGGAGGCGGGGCAAGTTTCAAACATGTGTTCCAGCATGACCAATTGGGCTAAGCCTTCTGAAGTATTCACTCTGTAGCCATTCATCGGCTTAAGATATTCATTCAGACAACTCATCCATTTCACCTTATCTTTATTTCTTACGTCTATGTTATGGAAAACATTGTTTTAAATACAGTGTCTCCCGTAAATTAATAGTGTGGACCTTTTCATGCTTTCATACATCTCTTCTTCACTGGGACTGAATCCACACTGGGCGACCCTACTTACAAAAAGAGTTATCCTTACCTTCCACTGTAAGCACGATAACTGCAAGTCACCTCAAAGGAAATCCACAAAACCAACACAGAACTATTTACTGCTTGCAAACTCACCAAGTCCTTAGGCAATCTGAAATTATGAGAGGTGCTACAGCCATTAACCTCTTTAGATGGGCTGGATTATGAAGCCTTACTAGCTACCTATTCCATTTGTTTCAGCCTCATTTGACATGCTCTTTCTGATTGATTGTGTCAGTGCCTCAAACCCTTTCTTCTCAAGCTCTATTTTCAATTTCATTGTTCATGATAATTAGATGGGCCTGTTGAAGTTGTATCTGTTCACTCCCAAATCGTTGTGTCCCCTCTAAGACTCAGGGAAGCAGTATAAGAAACATAAGTAGAGGGGGTGGAGACTGTACAACTGCCCACTTTATCTCCACACTTGGAAACCCAAGAGGACCTTGGCGTTGGTGCCTGTTACACAAATAACCCTTTACGCTATTCAAATTGCTTAGGACTATGCTCTAATGTTTTTCATTTTCTTTCAAAGTTATCAACAAGAGAATTACATGTATTCATTTAATACATTGAGTCATTAGATCGCCACTTGGTGGGTCACTGAGTCATTATGTCAGGAATTCCATTATTTTCACCTTTGTTAGGAGGGTTTTTATGAGTACCACTATTTATTTATTTTATTTATTTATTTCCATGTATAAAGCGCTGTTACAGAAGGCTTACTTAGTTACATACATTATTTCAAAACATACATATTGCCTAACCCATGTTGCAGGGTGACTTACTTAGTTACATAAATGCTTGCAAAAAGAGACATGTTGCCTAACCCCCTGTTGCAGGGAGGCAGCAGCATACAAATGCAGAGAGACAGTGTAGGTGGCACAGACATGTTGCCCAGCCCCATGTTGCAGTGTGGCTGCAACATATGAATGCAGAGAGACAGTGCAGATGTCACAAACATGTTGCCCAACTCCATGTTGCAGGGCAGCAGCAGCATACAAATGCAGAAAGTCAATTTAGGTGGCACAAACATGTTGTCCAACCCCATGTTGCAGGGCGGCAGCAGAATACAAATGCAGAGAGAACGTTTAGGTGGCACAACATGTTGCTCAACCCCATGTTGCAGGGTGGCAGAAGCATAAACATGCAGAAAGTCAGATTAGGTGGTACAAACATGTCGTCCAACCCCATGTTGCAGTGTGGCTGCAACTTATGAATGCAAAGAGACAGTTTAGGTGGCACAAACATGTTACTCAACCCCATGTTGCATGGCGGCAGCAGCATACAAATGCAGAAGGTGGGTTTAGATGGCACAAACATGTTGCCCAACCCCATGTTGCAGGGTGGTAGCAGCATACACATGCAGAAGGTCAGGTTAGGTGGCACAAACATGTTGCAGAGCACCCATGTTGCAGGGCGGCAGCAGCAGCAAACAAATGAAAAAAGTCAGTTTAGGCAGGCATAGCATGGAAGAGAGGGTAAGGGGAGGGGAGGACAAGAGGGATGGCAGGGGGCACACACCAACATCACGGGTGACCAGGGGAGGTGGGGGTCACACACCAACATCACGGGCGATCAAGGGAGGGTGGGTTGCACACACCAACATCACAGATAAGCAGGGGTGGTGGGGGGCACACACCAACATCACAGGTGACAAGGAGGGGCTGGGGGCACACACCAACATCACAGGTGACCAGTGGGGGTGGGTGGCACACACCAACATCACGGGTGACTGGGGGGTGGGGACACAAACCAACATCACGGGCAACCTGGGGAGATGGGGGTGCACACCAAAATCACGGGTGACCGGGGGTGTTGGGGAGCACACACCAATATCACAGGTGACCAGGTGGGGGTGGGGGGTATACACCAACATCCAAGGCGACCAGGCCGGTGGGTGCACACACCAACATTGTGCGCAACCCATGTAGGGAGGTCACACACCAACATCACGGGCAAACAGGAGGGTGGTGGGTGCACACCAACATTACAGGTGACCAGGGGGAGGTGGGCGGCACACACCAAAATCACAGGTGACCATGGGGTGGTAGGGGGCACACACCAACATCACGGGCAACCAGGGGGGCACACAACAGCGTCATGGGTGGCCGGGGGGTGGGGGCCACACACCAACATCACGGGTGACCAGGGGGGTTGAGGGGCACACATCATCATCATCACAGGCAACTAGGGGATGTGGGGGCCACACACCAACATCACGGGCAACCAGGTAGGGTGGGGGCCATACACCAACATCATGACCAACCAGGGTGGGTACCCACCAATATCACAGGCGACCAGCGGGTGTGGGGGCCCACATCAACATCACAGGTGACCAGCGGGGCTGGGGGAACACACCAACATCACGGGTGACCGGGGAGTGTGGAGGCACACACCAACATCCTGAGTGACCAAGCGGGATGGGGGCACACACCAACATCACGGGCGACCAGGGGAGATGGGGGCACACACCAACATTAGGGGTGACCCAGGGTGTGGGGGGCACACACCAACATCACTGGCAACCAGGGGAGGTGGAGGCACACACCAACATCACAGGTGACCAAGGGGTGGGGGGGCACACACCAACATCAGAGGTGACATGAGGTTGGGGGGCACACACCAACATCATGGGTGACCAGGGCGCACCTGTAGCAGACAGGGAGCTGACAGGGGCCATAGGAGTGAGCCTTGAGAGGAGGGCTGGCAAAGCCTGCCGGCTCTCCTGTAGGCCAAGATGAGTAAGCGCCCCACCAATCAGGAGCAACAGCAAGAGCAGCAACAATGGCACCATGCACTCTGGTGCATGCGGTACAAACGGCCATGATGGAATGGCTAGGCATCATAAGTAAAGGAGTCAATTGCACAGAGCAAAGCAGGTAGCAATATGCACCAAATTAGACAAATTGTTGAGGGTGTAGCTGGTTCTACGCCACTCGATGCACAATGTTGAAGTCAGCTGTGAGTTCAAATCGAGAATTCAAGCTCGACCAGGCTTTCCTGAAAGAAGCCCTCATGGCTTACCTTCAATCCGGGTGATGTGTGAGGCATCTTCTGGTCTCCGGATGTAAAGGGGAGAGGAGCTGGCCCATCAGAAGTCTGCTGGGTCAGACAGAAGTGCGGGCAGTATGCGAGGGATGGATAGAGGCAGGGGCCTGGAGCAGGCCTTGAGAGGAGGGCCAGCAAATCCTGCCCGCTCTCCCATAGGCCGAGATGAGTACGTGTCCGGCCAAACAGAAACAGCAGAAAGAGCAGCAACAAAGGCACCATGCACTCCAGTGCATGCAGTGCAAATGGATATGATGGAATGGCTTGGCAACATAAGTAAAGGAGTCAATACAAGTGCACAGAGCAAAGCGGGTAGCAGTATGCACCAAATCAGACAAATTGTTGAGGGTGCAGCGGCTTCTCTTCCACTTGATGCACAATGTAGAAGTTAGCTGTTAGTTCACATTGAGAATTCACGCTCAATTGCGCTTTCCTAAAATAAGCCCTTGTGGCCTTCCTTCAATCTGGATGATGTTTGAGGCATCCTCCGGTCTACTGATGGAAAGGGGAGAGGAGCTGGGCCACCAGGAGCCTGCTGGGTCAGATGGAAGTGCAGGCACGGCTCTGGGTTTCAGATAGATGAACTTTAATGATGTGCAGGGAAATATATTTAAGTTAAGTCAAACTCTCCCTATAAAGAATTAAGACCATTTACAAAATTCAATGCCAATGTGCTATTTGTCAGTATGACCAGGAGACAGTGTAGGCTGAGTCATGAGGTTAGTATGCCATGCTGCTTTGGGAATCTGGATCTAGAAGTGAAATCAAATAAGCAGTAGCTAGCCAAAATTGATGGCCGATTGGAGCTCGACATATGGATAGGCCCTGAGAGAATCATGAGGCAAAGCTGTTTGAAGAGACTAAATAAATGCTCAGGCGGGAAGGGGAACACCTAAAGGCTAAGGAAGCAAGAGTTCCTGGACCCCCAGAAAAACTCTCTTTATTCGGACACGGGATACCTAATGAAAAAAGTCTTGAATGAGACTTTATTGTCATTTGAGAGTGTTTGTACAAAAATAGTCGTGAAACTGGGCTTTATTCTGGAAGATATACCTTATAATTTAATGCTTATTAAAACATCATTGTTTATCGTGGAATGGATTGAAACAATTGAATGAATGCATAAGTACAGCTCCCTAGAACATCTTAGGTATTTGCATAAAAACATTGGGTTACTTCCATCCTATCTAAATTGATTTCCGTATAGTAAGATATGTTATATGTTTACGAGGTTCTGCCTAAATATTTTCCATACGCATGAAGTTCAAGTAAGACGGGCAATTCTTCCTAAAGATCTTATAAGATGCAGATTCTGTAATGCAGCTGAAAGCTTTGAGTTGTCAAAGCATGTTGTGGTTAGATGCCCAATGTTGCATTTTAAGCTGTTGATTTTATTTTAGACACTGATTTGATTGATTATGACGTTTTATGGTCATATTTAGTATGTAGTCACTCGAATTGAGTAATGTTTGCACTTTATATTTTTTTAAATGATATAAATTGATTAATAATGGTCCTAGGTTATAATAATGTATTGATTTTTCTGCAAAATCATCTGTTTTTTAAACAGTTTTTAGCTTCGGTAATGATTGAATTATTTCTGATGTTTTTCGGAAGTTATGTGTATTATTGTGATATTTTGAAAAGGTATGTTATACCAATACATATAACAAAAAAAGTTGCAGTCTACCACAGCCTTATTTGCTCACTGATGTTGGAGATGATAGTCATGAGGTAGGCACTATTTCCAAATGAAAAGCCTACACGCATGTATACCAATGTTATAATCGGAGACTTTTTCATAAACAGAATTTCTCAGAAGTCCCTCAAAGCTAAGTATTTGGATCAAAACACTTGCAGCAGCTCATTAGAGACAATTTGCATCTCCAATGTCATAAAATGTACCATGCAATAAAAAAGAACACCAATCTACTGTTTTTACTGAACAACCTTCAATACAGGTAAATCCACAATTCCAAGATATCAGGACCCTTGCAGGTATTTGGTGAGAAGAGTTACACTGGGTGCAAATAAAACAAGGATATATGAAGTTATGAACCTACATTGAACAATGACTTCGGAACGACCTCTATGGTTGACCTTTCTCCTCTACATGCTATCAGAGCTGCACCATGACATATCACAAGCACTTTATCCAACAAATGTATGCCTGGTAATGTCATGCACTCAGAAATACAATCAATTCTTCTATTGTAATCACTCTTCCACAGGAATTACTGATAAAATGTAAGGGTCGAGTCTCAACATTACCATTACCTAAGCAACGAAGACAGGTATTGTTCTTTTACCTGTTCCTCAATATACATTCGGAGTGGAATCTTCTTCAGTCGGTTGTGCCAGATATTTTCTAGATAAGGTACCAGTGTTAAGTCTATCTAAATCGAATATATTCAATGCACGCATCATAATGAGCAAAATATAGGTTGAATGCTTGATAACTATTTTTCATAATCCAGATGTAAATATTCCTTAAATGATATTTTCAAAAGAAAAAGGTCCACCTAACAACACATGCCTCAGCGTACAAAATTACTTCTTCAGTGATAATAGTTCTCATTGTATAACCTTTATATATGTCTTTATCTAACCATATATATTATAGGGCAGTGGTTGCCACCCTATATTTAAGATGAGTCGGTCTCCCATACGAACCTCAAAAAATTCTATTGCCAATACCTTTACATTTGTGAAATGTATTTAGTCAATTAGGGATGCACTGCCCCTCACCCCACTCCTCAGACTGCAAAGGTTGGGTAGGATTTGCTAAAAAATAAAAAAGCTATTAAGAAAAATCAAAGTTTCGGCCTACTTCCCATGCATTTCCCATAGACAAACAAGGTACATTTTTGCTGGACGCACAGCCCAAACCGCTGGACAGATTGGACCAGGTCTGAAACATCTTGGGCATGAACCATTTACTGGAGTCCTTTTTGTGGTTTGGGGTTATTCCATAGATGAGTTTTTTAAATATTTACCGCAGAAGGGGATGCCTCCAAAATAGATAGTTATATCTCGAATAAATTGCCAAAACCAGGTATTTTTTAGAAAACAAACAGCTGCCATTTTTGTTCTTGTTCGATGTGACAGAATGCCAAGGATATACTGAGGATATGGGAAAATGAAACACAGGATAAAAGCAATTTGCAGGTCAAAAAACATGCAAATGCCAACAGTCTAGAGGTGGGGGATGGCTAGGGGACACAAAAAGAAAGTTGGAGGGCGTCTAGGGACTGAGTTTGCAACACAAAGCTGTTCTGTAACCTCAGCTATTTCCATGGGTATGATGTTCATTCATCGCCCGTTTTATTTTTTGCGCTATTTATTGATGAATCATTTCAGCACAAAAAAACAAATCGGAAAATATGTGGGGGTGGGTAAGGGCATATAGGGTTTAGGGGTGGGTGGGAGAATAGGGAATACATATTAGGAGAGATAGCTTGGGGCGATCACCCCTAATAAAAAGAAAATGTGATGAGTTTTTTCAGCCTAAAGATTTAGGCGAAAAACACTTGGAAAACAAATGGGGATGAATGAACATAGAGCCATTTCCGCAAACAACTGACTGCATCACAGAATTAGCGTGTGCTGTGGGGGAATAAAAGAGGGCAGGGCAAGTGAGAAGGCCATCTGGAGAGTGGGGGGAGTGGGAACAGATCAGAAAGGTGCTTGGTGAGCACCTGGGGGCAATAAAGTATTTTTTGCTGGCCTTTTTTTTCCAATATTGGCAGCTATAAAAACTACAGATAGTCATGGCTATCTGTAGTTCAAACATAAAATGACAACAGATAGCAGTGAGTATCTGTAATCTGTACTCGCGGTTATAGAACAAACATTTAAAACAAAGATATTTTGACAGCTACAGTTACGTTGGGGTGAAAAATCATTCTGACACAATAGGCATCCTGGACTTCCATCCAAGCAACAACCGGGACTGAGCCTGCATAGCTTCAGCAAGGTAGTGGCAAGCCCCCTCAGGCCATGTTGCCAAACAAACTAGAACATGCTACAAGACCACTTACAGCAACATGGTTTGAGGAGGCAGGACCATTCTTCACTTTGAAGATAAGCTTGCTTGGTCCTGGATACTTCATGGATGGGAGACAGTCCAAAGTTGTGGTTACCATGTGTTTTCTTAGTTTTAAATATCTCATAACACACCAAGAAAACAAACGACATCCAAATTCTTTTCTAAACTGGGCTTCTTTCAGTCCTTGAAAGTATTGCACTTATTGACCAGTTTGCCTTTTGCTGAATTGCATTCTGGTATTTGTAGTCTCCCAATCAAGAAGCAGGGAATAATGCCACAATTGTACACTATTTGAGTAACCAACATAGTTCAATAAGGATATATATATTTGAGTGACACTATAGAATGTTTCCTTTTCAAGTTATCTTTGTAAAGTAGAGAATTGTTGAGAGCTAGACATGTGGGTAAGGTGGGATAATGAGAGGGCAAGTACGTCATGAATATTTGCCCATGATGTGGCATGATAGTTTGTAATCCTGAACACTGGAGCAATTATTTGCTTCTAAAAATGTTGGAGTTGGGTTATGTAACACAGTTATCGATGTTGTGGAGATTTAAATAACTGTATATGATGAATTAGACTGGTGTGTTTATCCAGGCTTCCTTCACAAGTTGAGACTGAATATTTCCCAGTTGTCTCATTTGGTGTTAGATTGTTTTTGTAGTTGTAGTTTTGGGCAATGTTGTACAGACACATGTTTTCCAAAGCAGTACTTCTGTTTGGGTAGTATGTGTCAATTACATTGTTGTTTTTTTTTTTTTTTTAATGGCTTGTCCTGTCCTGGCTGTTGGGATCATTTGTGGCTATGGTTTTTCTCTCTTGGTATGATATGATATGATAAGGCTTTTATAATGCGCCTATACACAAGTGTTTCAAGGCGCAAGAATTGTATTACTCTTTTTCGGGATGAAGCTGGGCCAAGGTTCAGCCAGACAATGTGTTAAGATTTGCCATATAAGGGTGTACCTGTTAAACGGTCTGCAGCTTCATAGCACCCGCATTCCCTATGGGAGAGCATTTGTATACCAAAGCTTTACAATTTTTGTGGTAGTGTTTTGTCAGATGATATGTCATCCCGAGGTCTTTTAGTTCTGTTTTCTCAGCTTTGGTGAGATAGGCTGTGACATATCTTGCAACCGCAGTGGAATTGTCTGCAATGTACTGCATTTCTATGTTTTCATTCTACAAGAGGACAAATATTGCATTGTAATCATTAATGTAGTTGGATGCTTTGTCCCTTTTAATGTTGTATGCATTTTTAGGGGAATTGCCTTTTACGCTGTGTCTAAAAGAATACATCAAGTTATTTACTTGTGCTTTTTTGAAAACTGGTCTAGAGAAGCCAAAGCAATATTTGGTAGAGTATTTGCCTTTGTATTTATATCTACGTCGGCAGTATTTGCCACACTTATGTTTTTGGAAGTTTATGATTTGTGTACAAAGTGAACTATCTGTGGTTTCCGAAGGGATGTCACAGGTAATGTATTTTCAATAAACTGTAAAACATGGGCATCACTATAATGGGCAAATCTAGGAGCATCTTTTATCCACAAAAGCATGTGGATGTGTGGTGCTCCTCTGGATTGATATTCGTTTCTCCAAAATAAGGGTTGCACTTCTCTGAGTGGAGGGGTAGTTTTACTGCAGATAAAGTGCAGCATAGCAATGAAGCAATGGTGAAAGTACCTTGATACATTAACAGGATCAAAAGAACAGAGTTCTCCTTGTGTTTTTATATCTATTCCGTCTTATATTTGGTTTGCATTGCGTAAGAAGTTGTGCAAGTCTTCCCATGCGTACTCTGTACAACTTCAAGTAACTAACCATGTGGGTTGGCCTAGTTCCCTAGCATAAAACGTACATCTGTGTGACGTTGGAACCAGTATTCTTTTGTACCACACATGTTTGCCAAGCGATTTGTGATACTTGACTGCAAAACTTCATCTTTGTCTTTTATCTTGTGAAGTTGATGGGTAGTGGAAATGTTTAAAAGGTTAGAGCCTGTTTTTAATGTTTGTGCAACTCCATAACTAGTTGCTAGTTCACTTTCGAAGAGTAGGTGGAAAATGTATTCAACATTTTGTCTGAATCTGGGCTCTTTAGAATACATTCTTAAATACCAATATTCTGTTGCACTAATTTGTGTTGACCTTTCATCATATCTTCCGCCTTTTCCTTTCGGAAAGAGTACACTTTTTTCCTATATGATAGTTTGGGATCCTTTGGCTTGATGCATTTGATAGTGAATTGTTTAATGGTCTAAAATGTTGGCTGCACTAATACGATATACACGTTCAAATGTGCCAGTTGCTGATGAGTCTTGAATTATTTGGGTGGTTTCTCTTATGTTTTCCTCTAGGTTTATATCTTTGTAGTAGTGATTGTTTTCTTTTAGATGCTGTAGGGCTTGTCTATCGTAGTTTAGTTCAACAGGTTGTTGTCAAATTATTTTGTCTTTTGTTGGCACACCATTAACTAGTACAATCAAAGATTGATCTATTAGTCTCTATACACTTAGAGTTTCTACATTTTCTTTCAGATCTAATGGCAAATATACTACTTTGCCACAGATGTCCTTTAGTAACTCGGATGAAGGCATTTTGACTGATTTCGGTTGAAGGCATATTACCGGATGAAATTGTTGCACTGTTTGGAGTTATTAGTGATAGCACGTGATGACATTTTGTTATTGTAAAGCTTTGTGTTGCAGTACGTGCAAACTGTGGAGAGGTCAGTTATTTTGTATTCAGCTTCTGCTGTTAGATATAAAGCTAATTGGAACCATTGGGATTCCTCATTGTCTTCTATTTTGTAGGCTATATCTACTATTTTGTGCTCTTTTTATAAAAAGCTATGTGCCAACAGACACATATTTGGTCTGGTATTTCAGCAGATGTGTTTTGAAACTTAGCTATTTCTTTTTTGTATGTCTTTACTAGGACGTAGGTGTTTGTGAGGTGTTTGGTAATTTTTTTCTGAAGGTACAGCATTTTTTAAGTCAACTACTGTTCCAAAGTATTTACTTTGGTTGTGCTCTATTTCTTGAAGCAGTTCTTTGGCTGTTCCATGTAGGAGAATGTTATTTAAATATTGCAGTTTTAGAGCAGGGATTTTTCCTTAGTATAGTCGATGCACATGATTCTGTATAGCAGAATGGTCTGTTGCTAACATTTTGATGTGGTGGAAGGTGCTTTTGCAAGCAGTTCCTAAAATGCAGGCTAATGAATGTCTTCAAAGTCCACTGTGACTGTGCACTGGACAAGAGTCCATGGTTTGTAAAGTTTTCATGTGACATTTGTCTGTTAGTTTCACATAATGATTGAATAATAGTCATAAAGGTTTAAAGGATTGCTGGCGTACATTACACATTGTGCTGCATGTCCATTTGTACAGTGGTTGGTTTGTTTGGGTGAAAGGAGCATTTGGTTCAAAGTTTGTTCGGGACTTTTTTCTATAAGAGGTTTGTTGGCCATAATGGGGTCTTACACCATTCCATACCCTTGACCATTATTGTCTATAGCAATTGTTTTTTGTTTTTCTTGTTTATAAGCTTCTTCATTGAAATCTGGTTCCATGCTGCTTGTGTGAATCCATTCACAATTACAGATGTTTGAAATGTTCTGGGTATTGACCTTGCACATGTTTAGAAGTACTTTTGTAATGTATTGATTAATTTAGTTAGTGGTTTCATTCTGTTTAAAAATCAATATAAACAATTGTCTCTATAGTAGAAAAGTGTTTTCGATTAGAGCTTGCAGGATTCATCTCGTGTGGTCTTTTTTAAGGGTAGATTGTGACTTTTAAGCTGTTTTTGTAAGATTGTGACAAACTCTATGGTGGAACATTTTCGATAACATGCATGTTTTGGATTGCTTTAGCAGGACTATGTTAACACAGGTAGATACAGTGTTAGGTTTGTTGAGTGAGCTTACTAGCTCTCTAATTTTAATGTTTTATATAAATTGTTTTAGAGGTGGGTGACTATATGGTGTAGTTTTATTCTTATCTGCTCTATTTTTTTTCTTTTTAGTAGGCATTGTGTTGTGTCTGCTGGGAAAAGAGAACATTTGGGTTGGAAAGTTGTGCGATGTATATGCATGTATGGTGCATGGGTTTGTGGGTGTGATTGTAGAGATGAACAGAGTGCTTTTTGATTGTGAGGTGGTATATTAGGTTTGGTTGGGAATGTTGTGAGAGTAAGAGTCTGCAGAGGTGTGATGGTGTTGGGTTAGTGAGTAAGGGAGTGGTGGTTTGATTAAACCGTAGGGACATTGTGCTGTTTTGAGGAACAGAGTGGGTGTTGCAATGGTGGTGTTTAGATGGGAATAAGAAGAGTGTGAAAAGTGGAATATAATGGCTTAGAGTGAACGAAATGTTGTTTGAAAAAAGTAGTCTGGGGTAATATATAGTGAAACTGTGCTGCTGTATTTGCATACATATACATGGTACATTAATGTATTTACTTTGTTGGATGTGAGGGTTTTTCTTTTTTTTTTGGTACTTGCCTTCGGTAATTTTCTTCTTTCCTTTAATTATAAAAGAGAGTTAGTTGTGAGATGTGGTAATGGTGAAGTACTTTTATTAAGCAAGGTTGTTATTATTAGTGGTGGGGAAAAACAGCTGATATCATTGGTGGATGGGTATGTTTGCTTTTAGGTGCATTTTAATGAAAGTTAGGAAATGTGTTTTCACATTTATAGAAGCTCTATAACATTTTGTAAAAGAGAAGAAAATGAATGGAAAAGATTTCTAGTACACTTTTAAATGGCAGTTGGTGTGTGGAAGTTTAATATGTTAGGAGTGTATGCATACTTGCCAACATGATGCATTCTAATTTGCAGGTGTTTATGTGGAATTTTTTTGTGTTGTGGAACTGCATACACAGCTAAAGATTGGAATGGGTTATGTTAGGAAGTATATATGTACTGTCAATATATTAAACTGGCACACACTGAGAGCCAATAAAGAAATTGTGTACAAACCTATTTTATCTGCTTTTACTTTCTTTTAAGAAAAAGTGACACAGTGCTGTTATAAATGCAGATATGCATTTTTTTACATTTTTCAAAATTCTAATTGTATAGGTTTATTTGATATATATGTCACAGTTTTGAATCTTGAAGTTCAGTCTTGCTTTTTTCTTTGCATTCTGGGACTTGTAGTTTGAGTTTTATAATGGGAGAAGTGGAATATCAGAATGCAAAGGAGAAAATGCAGACTTAATAAACACCTATAGATTGGAATGAGTGATGTTGGAATGTATACATGTGCTGCCAAAATAGTAAACTGGCAGACACTAAGTGCTGCACTTAAAAATGGTCTGCAGATCTATTTTATCTGGTTTTCCTTTGTTTTATGAAAAAGTGACACAGTGCTGCTCTACATACATATATGCATTTTTAAACTTTTTTCAAAATGCTTGTAAAAAGAAACATTTAGAAATGTAGAGCATTCTCATTGTTTGCTGCTTCATGTGAACAGGTGATGAATGCTGCAATGCAAGATATTTGCTAGAGTGGTTAAAAAAGAGAATATGATTATCTTGAAGCTTATTACAGGGTAAGTAGGAGGAACCCTACATATATATGAACGTGAACAAGCCGTTAGGTGAGCGTGAAACGCATTGTGTCACAGGTCATGCCCTACGACGTCCTGCCTCTGTTTTTGTTTGTTGCTATCCTGTAGCTGTGTTTTTTTTTAATCCATTAAATCTATTCTACTTGTATCTATTCTGATGTGAGTTTATTCATTTTTTCGGGAGATGATTGACCGCTCGCGGAGAGTGCGGTTTCTTTCCTATATTTGTGAACGAGTTTTTTAATATAAACATACCTGCACTATATTTTTTGAGATGCAGATCTTGTTGAATCTGGAAATAAAAATCTTGGACAGTTGCACAGTAGTTTTTGATGTGGATGCCTTTCATTAACAGGAGATATGTACTCTGAGAGTTCAAGTGTACATTGGAAGTGTTGAACTGAGATGACAGGGTTAGGTGTAGAAGTTTTAGATGTGATTGGTGGATGGATGTGTGACTCTCCAAATCAGCCAATGAGGAGGAGTGTGAACATGAAAGTGGAAAGCAGAGAATGGCTACCCTTGTGCTATGAGGTCCGTGGACACTGCAGTAGTCTGCAAATGGCACATGCCACATCCGGGTCTTTTGAAGATGCCTGGCATGGAAAGGGGAATGTGGGGATTAGCCAATCAGGTTAGCTGAGTGTGATGTACAGGAAGAGAGGGTAGCAGGAGTTTTTCTCGCAGGAGTTGTGAGAGCACTGCACATGGCTATGGATATGTGTTTGAGAAGGCAGACTGTGTGGGTTTTGGGGACTCTTCAATTTAGCCTTTGAAAATCATGGCATCTTTGTAAGTATTGGATTGGCAGAAGTGGAGATTTTGTGGCATGTAGTTTGTGGTTTAAAGCGGGCAAGCTTGTTTTCATTCTGTGAGAGTATGGCTCACTTTAAATATTCAGGCATTGTAATTGTATATTATGGAGCGGACAGTTTGGGGTTATTAACTCCAGTGGATTTGCAGGTTGCCCTGAACAGCCTAATGGAACTGTTTCCTGCTGCCCAGAGTATTTATTCTGAATAAAAATTGGAGGCAAACATGGAGATTTCCAACAAACTTTGTCAGTCCACAAAGGGAAGTATCAGGGCACCTTGTCAGTAAAGCTGCATTTGCTATGTTAAATGCTGCCAGAATGTCATCTTTTGAAAATGACAATATAAGGTCTGATGGTGTGACATTTTTGTCATTTTTGTCAAGGTGGAGATCGTTGCACAGATTTGGAAATGTAATTTTCCTTTACAATGTTAGGAATGCATTGAACAAGTTACTGTAAGAAAATTGTAAGGGAAGATGTAGAGTGTACAGTACTACTGTACATAAAAGGGAAAAAAAAGGAAAAAAAGGTTAACAAACCACCCAACCAAAAAACGGTTTGTTTCAGAGCCACCACTAAAGATTTAATAACTTAAAATATGTTTAATCCACCCTCAACCCTTTGATTGGTTGCAACATTTACAGACACTATGGTAGTACGCGGATGGCACACGCCACATCCGGGTCTTGTAAGCTTGCCTGGCATGGATAGGGGACTGCAGAGACCGCAGACAATCGTGGGTGTCTGTGTACATCAGTGGATCAGCCTATCAGGTTTCCTAGATGTGGTGTAGAGGAAGAGTGGGTAGCCTGAATTTTGATAGTAGGAGTTGTGAGAGGACTGAAAATGGGCATGGCAATGTCTTTTAGAAGGAAGAGTGTGTGGAATTTTGGGGAATCTGGGGTCCATTGGTGCAGGTGTATGCTCAGTACTTTGGAGTAGCCGAAAATCTTGGATTTCATGAACTGGAAGTGTTCTGGTATGGAGTGCGAGGCATGAAGTGGGTGGACTTGCTCCCATTTTGTGCAAATATGGTTGAATTGAAACATCCAGACATTATTATTGTTCATCGTGGAGGGAACAGTTTGGAGTATGTGACTGAAATTTAATTGCAGTTTGCAATGAAGAGAGACATTTGGAAGGTTGAAGAAAATGTTGCCTAATTCAAAAATTGTTTTTTCACACATTGCTCAGGGACAGATGTGTTAGGAAAGTTGTATAACGTTGCCAGATAAACCAAGAATGGATCTTCGAGCTGTGGAAGGGTACAGTTTCTGCTTAAAACACCCCACACTGGAAAATCACTTTGAAACTGTCCACGGTCGCTTACACCGTTCGTGGACACCCCGACCATGCCGCACCAGTGTAGTCCCATGATGAAGACCGTGGCCGTCTGTGACCATACATCCATCCGCGGACAACCATCAGGTGGGAATCAAAGGGTGCATGTACTGGGTGTCTGTAGAACAGTTGCAGTGTCCGCAGACTAACTAAAAATGTGTCCTGTGAAGCTGGACATGTCCAGGCATCACACTTGTCTGGGGGCACCTCCATTTTGAGTGTGGACATCCCGGAAAGTCGCAGTGTCCGCGGAACCATGAATTGAGTTTTAAAAAAAATATATCACACAACAGTATACAAAATATTTATAGTATACAAATTATATTTATTCAAGAAAGGGATGGGGTATAAGAATGGGAAACATAAATGGGAGATTTAGGAAGTTGGGGATAGAGCTTCTCTTTGTGATTCTGGGGATTGTGGATAATTAAATAGGGGCGTGGTTTCATCATAAAAACTATGTACTGTAAGAAAAACTGAAATTATTATTTTAGTAAGGTGTGTATAAAATACATTATTTTTTTACATTAAAATATGTATTGTATACCATGGGAGATGTTAGCATCACTCATTTCTTCTTTCGGGAAGTCCTCCTTTAACCAGTCAAGTCTGCTTGACATTTCTGTGAGAAAAATAAAAGCTTCTGTCTTATAACCCATTTTTATATAATGAAAGCTAATAAAAGGGGTATAAATACAATGCATTTACTATCTAGTGAGAATGTATTGTCCGATAAGCACCTGGTGTTTCTCAATCTGTATGCAGAGTTGTAGTGAAGAGATTATGTGAAATGTACAGTTATGGTTTGTGATTGGTGCATTGAATTGTAATGTGTTAATGTTAATGTTAAAGGACATTTGTACCGTGCACTATCACCACCGGAGTGGTCCCCTGGCGCTCTGGTGGCTATGAAAGAGGAGGGGAGGTTGAGTTAGTGGGAGGAGGCAGGAAAAGTGCAACAGAGCAGTGATGTGCTGTTGGCGGCCACAGCCCGGTGGGTCCGTTGGCTGGGCCTGGGCTGTTTGCGGCCGGTAGTCGTCGTGTAATGTTGTGCAAGACTATGCATGTTTTTGTTTTGTTGTTGCAATGTAGTGAAGTTTGTGTGGTTTGTTGTGCTGTAGATTTTGGTTGTGTTTGGTTTGGAGTTTGAGAGGTGTATGTAGAAAGGTAAATTGTTAGTAGGGTTGGTTAGTTTGCGTCTCTATGCTGAATTCAGGTGCTCGGCTTGCACAGTCTCCCCTGGTGCAGCTCTGTCCTGGTCTGGGTCCGCTGGCATACAAGGTTCCTTACTCCTCTGGCCCTCACCTCTAACATGCTCTCTCATAGCTCCCCTTATCTTCCCTTCATACTCCTATGCCCAGTGCACCTGCCAATGTCAACCTCTCAGGTAGAGTATTGATTGCCAATATCTCGACAATTCCACACCACTGTGGTACCTGGCGGTAACTAAGGGACGGGCGAAAGTGTTGGTGGGATTATCTGGGGGAGTTGGCTCAGTCTTCGTGTGTGCCGCCTGTGCTCCAGTCTATCCGGTGTTACCCGTCCAGGTACCGTGGGAGCTACCCTCTCGGGTGGGGGATGTCTGTGTCCTTTCCGGATTAGTCATCTTTTTTCCAGTTTTGGTTTCCAGATTTAGTCTGTGGTGTTGAAGAGTCATGTTTTTAGTGATTTACTGAATTTTAGGTGATCTTCAGTGTTTCTTATTTCTTTTGGGATGTTGTTCCAGGTTTTTGCGGGTAAGTGGTAGAAGGAGGTGCCTCCAAGTTTTTTCTTAAGGTATGGTTTGAGTTCCAGGTGGATTTCGTTGCTTGATCGGAGGGGTCTCGTTGGTTTGTAGACTGTTATTTTCTTTTGTAGGAATTCTGCTCCTTGTCCGCTGATTTCCCTGTGCATTATGCAGATTGTTTTGAAGGTGATGCAAAGTTTTACTGGGAGCCAGTGTAGTGTTTTTAGGGCTGGAGTGATGTGGTCTCTTCTGATAGTTTGATTGCTGCTTCATGTGAACAGGTGATGAATGCTGCAATGCATGATATTTGCTAGAGTGGTTAAAAAAGAGAATATGCTTATCTTGAAGCTTATTACAGGGTAAGTAGGAGGAACCCTACATATATATGAACGTGAACAAGCCGTGAGGTGAGCGTGAAACGCATTGTGTCGCAGGCCATGCCCTACGGCGTCCTGCCTCTGTTTTTGTTTGTTGCTATCGTGTAGCTGTGTTTTTTTTTAATCCATTAAATCTATTCTACTTGTATCTATTCTGATGTGAGTTTATTCATTTTTTCGGGAGATGTTTGACGGCTCGCGGAGAGTGCGGTTTCTTTCCTCTTTTTTTTTTAAATATATATATATATATATATATATATTTGTGAACACATTTTTTAATATAAACATACCTGCACTATATTTTTTGAGATGCAGATCTTGTTGAATCTGGAAATAAAAATCTTGGACAGTTGCACAGTAGTTTTTGATGTGGATGCCTTTCATTAACATTAGATATGTACTCTGAGAGTTCAAGTGTACATCGGAAGTGTTGAACTGAGATGACAGGGTTAGGTGTAGAAGTTTTAGATGTGATTGGTGGATGGATGTGTGACTCTCCAAATCAGCCAATGAGGAGTGCTGTGAACATGAAAGTGGAAAGCAGAGAATGGCTACCTTTGTGCTATGAGGTCCGCGGACACTGCAGTACTCTGCAAATGGCACATGCTTTTGAAGATGCCTGGCATGGAAAGGGGAATGTGGGGATTAGCCAATCAGGTTTGCTGAGTGTGATGTACAGGAAGAGAGGGTAGCAGGAGTTTTGCTTGCAGGAGTTGTGAGAGCACTGCACATGGCTATGGCTATGTGTTTGAGAAGGCAGACTGTGTGGGTTTTGGGGACTCTTCAATTCAGCCTTTGAAAATCATGGCATCTTTATAAGTATTGGATTGGCAGAAGTGGAGGTTTTGTGGCATGTAGTTTGTCGATTAAAGTAGGCAAGCTTGTTTTCATTCTGTGAGAGTATGGCTCACTTTAAATATTCAGGCATTGTAATTGTATATTATGGAGGGGACAGTTTGAGGTTATTAACTCCAGTGGATTTGCAGGTTGCCCTGAACAGCCTAATGGAACTGTTTCCTGCTGCCCAGAGTATTTATTCTGAATAAAAATTGGAGGCAAACATGGAGATTTCCAACAAACTTTGTCAGTCCACAAATGGAAGTATCAGGGCACCTTGTCAGTAAAGCTGCATTTGCTATGTAAAGAATGTCATCTTTTGAAAATGACAATATAAGGTCTGATGGTGTGACATTTTTGTCATTTTTGTCAAGGTGGAGATTGTTGCACAGATTTGGAAATGTAATTTTCCTTTACAATGTTAGGAATGCATTGAACAAGTTACTGTAAGAAAATTGTAAGGGAAGATGTAGAGTGTACAGCACTACTGTACATAAAAGGAAAAAAAAAAGGAAAAAAGGTGTTTGTTAACAAACCACCCAACCAAAACACGGTTTGTTTCAGAGCCACCACTAAAGATTTAATAACTTAAATTATGTTTCATTCACCCTCAACCCTTTGATTGGTTGCAACATTTACAGACACTATGGTAGTGCGCGGATGGCACACGCCACATCCCGGTCTGGTAAGCTTGCCTGGCATGGAAAGGGGACTGCGGAGACCGCAGACAGTCGTGGGAGTCCGTGTACATCAGTGGATTAGCCTATCAGGTTTCCTAGATGTGGTGTAGAGGAAGAGTGGGTAGCATGAATTTTGATAGTAGGAGTTGTGAGAGGACTGAAAATGGGCATGGCAATGTCTTTTAGAAGGAAGAGTGTGTGGAATTTTGGGGAATCTTGGGTCCATTGGTGCAGGTGTATGCTGAGCACTTTGGAGTAGCTGAAAATCTTGGATTTCATGAACTGGAAGTGTTCTGGTATGGAGTGCGAGGCATGAAGTGGGTGGACTTGCTCCCATTTTGTGCAAATATGGTTGAATTGAAACATCCAGACATTATTATTGTTCATCTTGGAGGGAACAGTTTGGACTATGTGACTGAAATTTAATTGCAGTTTACAATGAAGAGAGACATTTGGAAGGTCGAAGAAAATGTTGCCTAATTCAAAAATTGTTTTTTCACACATTGCTCAGAGACAGATGTGTTAGGAAAGTTGTATAACGTTGCCAGATAAACCAAGAATGGATCTGGGAGCTGTGGAAGGGTACAGTTTCTGCTTAAAACACCCCACACTGGAAAAGCACTTTGCTTACACCGTTCGTGGACACCCCGACCATGCCGCACCAGTGTAGTCCCATGATGAAGACCGCGGCCGTCTGTGACCATACATCCATCCGCGGAAAACCATCAGGTGGGAATCGAAGGGTGCATGTACTGGGTGTCTGTAGAACAGGTGCAGTGTCCGCAGACTAACTAAAAATGTGTCCTGTGAAACTGGACATGTCCAGGCATCACACTTGTCTGGGGGCACCTCCATTTTGAGTGTGGACATCCCAGAAAGTCGCAGTGTCCGCGGAATCATGAATGGAATTTAAAAAAAAATATATCACACAACAGTATACAAAATATTTATAGTATACAAATTATATTTATTCAAGAAAGGGATGGGGTATAAGAATGGGAAACATAAAAGGGAGAATTAGGAAGTTGGGGATAGAGCTTCTCTTTGTGATTCTGGGGATTGTGGAACAAATGTGGAGTATAAGCCACACGTGAATAAAGTGTGACAAACGGGCTGGTGCGTTACCTCAAAGCATGATCTTCTTTCAAATTCTCATAGTGGCTGTAGAATTATCTGAGGCATATAGTTAGTTTAAAGTTTACTGGGTAATAGTGGTGGGATTTAGATAAAAGTAAAGAAAGGTATTCTTTAGGGACACATACATATTTAGACTAGGAGAATATAATGTGTTAGTACTGACATTGTAGAAATGTTGTAGGATACCTCCCATATTAAATAAATGATATCACAGAAAAGGGTGATCAGGTGATTATATGTTTATAATATAAAAAAGATTTTAAAAAAACATAACATTTGTACGTTCAATTACAAATTACAAATGCATATGTCATCCATCATAAAAGTAAGAAAAATGACACCTAACAACAAAATACAGTGATTCCAATGCATTTGTGTTTGATATCTGAACACCATGATTACAAGCTTAATGTAATTATACCTTACAAGCTCTGTCTTATACCTTAAACTGTATAAAGTATAAGACAGAGCACATAATTTCCCACCTGCAGCAGATCATGCCATTTTTCCCAATTTCAAAATTTCTAACAAAACATACTGATAGTTATTTGGATCAATGCAACTGGAAGCCCATGATTTCGACTTAGTGCATCTTGCACATGTATAGGGAAAATGCAAATTATATCTACTTCAGTTCTAGTTCATTGGTGTTCTCCAAGGCCAGAGCCATCAAGAAGCTTGCAGTTGCAATTCTAATGCTGATGGAAGGTGAGGCACGCCTCAAGTGGAGGAAGCCTGAATGGTGTTGTCTTTTCCAAGACACAAGTAAATTGGGTGTTGCATGAATCGAGAGTCTATGGGTCACTTTGTAGGAAAGATGGGCATTTCAGGAAATCACTCAATCTCCCAATATTTTTTCGTTGTATGATACAAAGGAAAGCAAGGCTGTAGGCAGAGTGCTGGCTTTGAAGGGCATTGGGGACAGTACACCCGAGTATCCTCCTCCTTCCTTGTTTTGTACACACCTTACATCTTCTGTATGCTTGTGTCTTCCTGGGGGTGGCAGGCACATAATCAGCAAAGTATCGTTCTTGCAATCTGGCTACATCCTCTACTTCTGCAAAGTTGGGAGTTGATACTTGCACAACGGTCAGCGAAGTTAAAACTGCTAATTCAAACTTCAAAAATGTTAGTTTGTTTTCTAGTGCGGCTGCACGATATACAACATATGCATTGTATGTAGCTAGATGCATAAGGTAAACTGCCAACTTCTTGTACCACTTGCAAGACTTACGCTCTACATGGTATAACTCAAGTAATTGGTCTATTTTGTCTACTCCTCCCATGTACCTGTTGTAGTCCAGAATACACTTGGGTTTTAGCACTTGCTGAGCCTGCCCGCGTACAGTGACAAGGGAAGTACTTTCATCATGAATAGTACTCAGAATGTGCAGATCCCTTCGGTGGCAGAATTTTAGTGCCAACAGTTCATCATGCCGCAATGCCATACATGCTCCCTTGTCCAGCTTCTTACACACAAGTTGTCTGCGGAAGCCTTTGCGGTTACTGCGGATTCTACCACATGCCAGTGTGCCCACGTTGTACAATTCCTTGAACAGTGGTATTCCGGTGTAGAAATTGTCCACATACACTTGGTGACCCTTGTGGAACAATGATGTGGCAGGATCCCACACAAACCTCTCACTGGTCCCTAAATGGGCTGGGCAGCCGGGAGGGTTTATGCTCGAGTCTTTTCCAGTGTAGACTTTCATGTTGTAGGCATACCCAGTTGTACTTCACACAACATATAAACCTTGATTCCACATTGTGCTCTCTTGCTTGAAATATACTGCTTGAGCAGTAGCTGGTTTTTGAACAATACCAAAGGTTTATCAATCAACATGTTCTGGCTAGGAACATGCACCTCAGAAAGTCGGTGTGCAAAGTGCTTCAGTAATGGCCGAATTTTGAATAACCTATCACAATTTGGTTCAGTTCTTGTCAATGCTGCAGAGTTGTCATTGAAATGCAGCATACGTTCTAGTGCTAGGAAGCGATCTTTACTAATTGTTGCTGGAAAAAAAGGGCTTGCAAATACAGGTTCAGTAGACCAGTACAGAGAAATAGACGGCATCCTTGTTTGTCCCAAGAGCAGAGTGAGACCCCAAAATGTTCTCATCTCAACACTCGTAGTTGGAACCCAAATGTGTGCTCGGGAATGGGGTTTCAGATTGGCACCTCTTTCCCTCAAGAACTGTTCAGCATACAGATTGGTTTGCTCAACCATATCTGAAATGAACTCATCATCTACAAAAAGGTTGAAAAAGTCAATAGGCTCAAAACCATCTGTATTTTCTGTGCATCCTGATACTCCAGTGAAAGGTGGCACAACAGGCTGAGCCATTGCTGGAGGCACCCAGTCAGACTCATCAGCCATGTGATGAACTGGTATATTCCTTGCATGTCCCCTCAACCTTGCAGGTGAACTTTGTGTGTGAAGTGCCACACGAGGTGCATGTACCCCTCCGTTCCCTTCCTCATCAGATGAGGATGTTGAACTAGCCTCAACAGAAAACTCACTTCCCGAATCTACTTCATGCTCACCCTCAGAAGAAGATTCTGTTTCAGATTCTGCTTCTGGTTCTGTGCCTTGTTCCGTGTCAGACTGCATCAGTAAGTCGAGAGCCTCCTCACCAGACATCTGACCTGAAGCCATGACAAAATGTTTACTGCCCAAAGAACAGATACAGACTGAAACACCAAACCAATGAACTTTGCTTTTCAAAGTAAGGGAACATGTGTAGTAATTGGTATTCGATGAAATAGACCAAGACCACACAATTATGCCAAATACTCCCAAATCTTCTTACAAAATGTGATGTCATCTTCGATGTCCTAGGTGTTAGTCTTAGTAGTGCAAGGAGGTGGTGCGAATTATGGTTGCTTAGCTTACCATAACTGGGGAATTTCAAGGTTTTTTCAGTTTTACTTGTAAACATAATGTCCCTTTACAATGTTTTTCTCTGAATTTCATGGGTTTTTGTTAGTGCAACTTAGCCGGAACGCCCCGTTAATAACGTGTTTTCAGTGATATTATATAACTTAATGTCAAATATAACCAGAAGTATTTATTTCCAAACAAAAATACCTAACACAAAAAGAGTTTATACTTGTGCAGCCATGTGTATCAAAAACATAAAGGCCCTCATTACGAGTTTGGAGGTAAGGTACGGTCCTTACCGGCATGGAGCAAATACCGTGTCCGTGTTGCCACAAGGCCACTCTTAGAGGGCGATTGCGAGTACGTGGGCACAAGCTTTGCGCCATGCCGGTAACGACCTCACTGCCCTGCCGTAAAAGGGTGAAAAATCACCCTTACCGGCATTGCACGAAGCTCAGATAGCTCCACCACCATCCAAGCCATCGGCATTAGCGGTGACCGCAATTAGCGGTCACCGCTAATAAGCGGAACTGGCGTCATCTCACAGGAATGGGAAAGAGCACGGCGGCCATCTTTAAAAACACAATCCTGTGCCATCCTCTGTAACCAGGACCCATATCACCACCACACCTCTACCACACCTCTACCTCTACCTGCAGCATATCACAATGCCGAAGGCACTCAAAAAAAGTGCAGAGCACTTGTGCAAGGAGTACTTCTCACAAGAGGAGTTGAGCATGCTGGCCGAGACGCTGCAAGAACATGTGGATGTCGTATTCTCCACCAACATGTCTTGACCTGCAGTGCAGCGGAAAAAGGAGATATGGGCAGAGGTGGCGCAGAAAGTGAGTGCCATTGGCACCACCCCCCGCACTCCTAAAGATGTCCAGAAGCGCTGGGACAACCTGCGCTTACGCATGCGGATCATCCTCTTGGCCAACTGCAAGCAGGGGATGGCAACAGGTGGAGGTGCGGACTCCCCCATAAAGATGCAACCCTGGGAGGAGATCTATGCAAGCAACATTGGGATGGAGGCTATTGAGGGAGTGGGGGACATGGAGCGAGGAGCCCCGTCATCAGCTGATGCAGGTAGGTGTCCCAAATGAAAAACTGCAAAGACCAACACAATAATGTCCCCCTGAACTGACAGTGCAATGATGGAAATCAGGGTCCACCAGACACATATTTGCAAGATTGCCTACAGGCAGTGCACAGCACCATCTTGTCCACATGCATGATGCACACCATATATGTTTCATCCCAGACGCATCCCTGCATCACTCACCCAAAAGCCAAGCAACCCGTATGTCACCTCCCCAATGCCAATCAACTGCCATTCCATATAAACGCAGCTACGCCAATGCATGCCTGATGCATGTAGACCCATCAATAATCCTCTCCCTCTCTTGGTCCCCCACAGGCACGCAATCAGACAGCGATGACCAGGACCCCAGAGAGGATGCTGTGACACCACACAAGAAGGCCAGGGGCATGGAGGGAGAAAACCGCCCCTCAACATCAAGGGGAAGAGAGCAACCTGGACTACCGTGGAAGAGCAAGACAACCCGAGAACCCACAGCACCCATGTGCACTACGGCCCCCACCACAGCACCCACACCAGCCACCAACACATAGGAGCCAGTGGCTGAAGGCACTGTATCCGCTGCCAGCAGTACTCTGGGGGAGAAAGCCGCCACAGCAGCCGTGTCTGATGACGAGGCAGATGTTCAGCCACATGGCACAACTACCGCTACAGGCCCCCAGCATTCACCACACCTCTCCCCAGCCAGCATACACAACAGCAACAGCCATGAGCTGTCTCCTGGGTAGTCATGGCCCGGTAGTTTCAGCCCCACGCCAAGCATGCATGAGGAACCAACCATGTCGGAAGCACCTCATACATCCACCAGTGTCCGGAACAGCCAAGAGGGGATCAGGGAAATCCAAAAGTGGCAGGAGGAGCTCACAGGGCTATTGACACAGCACATCACGGAATGTGGCCGGGCAAGGGATGAAGTAAGGGAATGTTCTTAATCCCTCAAATCTGCAATTGAGACCACCTCAAAAGCCATATGCAGTGAATTGGCAGCTGTGAGGCAGGTCCTCTCCCAAATGGTGGCAGCAATGGAGGCCATGCATCCAGCACAGGTGGTAGAACAACCTGGGACATCCTCAAATGCCAGCTCCACTAAGTCCAGTCCCCTGCGTAGGTCTGGGTGGAACCTGCGCAGGTCGGACAGGGGTCCACCTGATGCCGGAAGAGGAGAAGGGCTGTAGGTTCATCCAGGCATTCTGGTCTCATGTAGACTTATGGAGCATGCCAGTGCACGCCATGTGTGGATAAGTTGAGGGGGGAGGGGGAGAGGGGGAGAGGGGAGAGGGTGTGTGGGGAAGTTGAGGGGGGGAGAGGGTGTGTGGGGGAGTTGAGGAGGGAGGGGGAGGGGAGAGAGGGTGTGTGGGGGCTTTGAAGGGGAGGGGGTGGGGAGAAGGTGTGTTGGGTGGAGGGCTTGTGCACTTGATATGTTATATATTCTGAATACACCTGTTGTGAAATCTGAATACACATGTGCGGACATTGCGTTTTGTTTACGTGTGCTTTATTGGTGATAAGTCTACAGTGTCCATGTCCCTGACACACCCAGTGCCCTGAGTCCCACCTCCATGTCACACTCCCCATCCATGTGTGCTAGAAACATTGGTTAATCAGAGTCTGATGCATGGCACTTCCCTCCTGTGCATCGCTGCCTCCCTGAAGTGCAGCCCCATCTCTACCCTCCTCATCCTCATCGTCAGGTGGTTGCAGTTCAGCGTCAGGGGGCAGAGGCACTTTCCGTCTGATGCACATATTGTGTAGCATGACACATGCCATGATGATCTTTCCCACCTTCTCATGGCCGTACAGGAGTGCCCCACCAGACCTGCTGAGGCAGTGAAACCGTGCCTTCAACAGGCCAAATGTCTGCTCAATCACCACACGGGTATGTGTATGCGCACGATTGTAGTCCTCCTCGTGCCTGTTCCGGACTGGGGTAAGGAGCCACCTCTTCAAGGGATAGCCTGCATCACCTGCATGTGAGCAATAATGATTATGTGTAAGTCCTCACATCATATGGGACCTGTATCAATGACACCATAGCATGCATTTATTTCCTGTTTGCACCCACAGATCCATGCATGAATAGAGACACATGATGTGACTGCTATGTGTGTATTCCTCTTATAGACAGGTGTGCGTGCAGTCGTCTAGTGGGCGCAGGGGGGGCCAATTCCTTGTGAGTGCTCATGCACTGTGGTAGTCCACGCTGGTTGATCCCATGATCTGGGTGATGTGCAGTGATTTGTATGGTTTCATCCTGTCAACGTTGATGGCAGTCTCATGATGACCTCAATATGCACGACAAATGGTGACATGCTGTTTTGGTGGACTTCTGTGTTGGTGTAGGGGTGTGTTCATGTATTTTGCCCTCATGTGGCTCCTTTGAACGCAGTAATGAAGACCTGTCCTTTTTGATGATGGTATTTGGTGCTGTGCATTGGCCATCCTAATTGCTTGTCGCTGCATTGTGCTGTGGGGGCTACGGTCTGATTATGTGCAGTGTACATGTTGATGGCTATGGAATGGTTGTTGCACTCCATCATTTTCGTGGTAGGGCAGCTTACGTCGTGCATTTTGTGGTCAGGTGTCGGGTCAAGTCTGGCCTGCTTTGGGGTATGAGCATGGTCCATCCTCTCAGGTACTCTCAGCCAGTTGAAGTATGCATCTCTCCCCCGCCATCTCAGCCAGGTGAAATATGCATCTCTCCCCCATCTCAGCAAGGTGAAGTATGCACCCCCCATCTCAGCCAGGTGAAGTATGCATCCCTCCCCCCCATCTCAGCCAGGTGAAGTATGCATCTCTCCCCCCCAACTCAGCCAGGTGAGGTATGCATATCCCGCCCCCATCTCAGCCAGGTGAAGTATGCATCTCACCCCCCAATCATCTATCCACATTGCATTGCCATGAGCCTGACATGCAACTCACCGAGTAGCCAGGATCTGTGCCCTGTGTGTCGCTCCATGTAGTGTGGTATCGTGGAGTTATGCATGACCATTGAATCATGGGTTGATCCTGGAAATTGGGCACCACAATATGTGATGATCTTGTTTGGGTCACATACCATTTGCACGTTGATAGAGTGGTATAACCTACGGTTGCGGTACATTGCCTCCATGGCATGTGGGACCACCAATTTAACATGGGTGCAGTCGATGGCACCAATGCAACCAGGGATGCCGGCCAGTGAATGGAAACCAACTTTGGTGTTGGAGATCTCCTGGTCTGTCCGTGGTAGGAAAATGTGGTCGCCTGTGTGCTTCAGGAGGGCATTGAGCACTTGGATCAGCGTACGTGAGAATAATGGTTGTGATATGCCATGCATGTGCCCCACTGTGTGTGCCTGTGGCCAGGAAGTGGAGCACTGACACTACCTTCAGTAGAGGTGGGATGGTGGTACGTATTTCAATCAGGCTGACAATGTCGTCAAGTATCATGTCCACAATGGTGGTGATGGTGTTCCGGTCCAGACGGTACAGGGTGTGGATCTGCTCAGGGGTAAGGTTGAATGGACTGGCTCGGATGTGAGGGATTGGGGGCTGCCTGCGTGGTACCATTGGCTGCACTGGTGGGGCATACTGGGCCTGCCTCACCCTCCTTCTACTCCTGCATCTCCTCTGTGCTGCCTGTTGTTGTTGTTGTTGTTGTTTTTGTTGTTACAGCAGTTCCGCTGCAGTCATGTCCTCCAGCCCCAGCATTGCTAGTAGTATTGGAATCATTTTGGTGTGTAACTGGGTGTGGGAAGGGGTGGGGTGTGCTCCTTTTGTGCTGGCACAGTCTATATTGCCTACACCTGTGCTGATTGTGTGCACCTGTGGCATTTGGGAACACTGCACATGGCCGTTTAAGGGCTGTTATTTGCATGTCCGCCTGACTTGTGATGTCCTTCTGTTTACGCCATGCTGGTATTGCCGGCATGAAGGGTTGCGTGCCCGTGCCCATGTCGCTATTAGAGGCACCGTTAATAACGGTGCCGCTAGTAGTGGGTTGGTGGGTGATAATGGCCCGGAGCAGTGAACGATGCTGGTAATCCTCTACGGCATCATTTCCCTTACCTCCAACCTCGTAATGACCCCCAAAGACTTATAGGAGTTATAGTTTGCTATTTTATGAGGAGACAATGGGATGTTTATTATGCGCTGTATAACTAAATGTGTTGATAAGTCCTATATTAAATAAAGCAATTTACCTGTAAGAATTACACAAGGCATCTTTAATTGTTTACAGTAACTTAAAAACAGTTTACTTAATTGGACAGTAGTAGAACCTGAAATGTGTTTATCAAGGGTTCAGCTCTCAAGGCAAGGGATGTCTGCCTGGTTTCTGTTAACTGTGCTCACCACTACTCAGTGAATAACATTAACAGAGACTATCGGTACAGATGTGTGTGTTTCAAAGAAATGTATTGCTTTAAAATATCAAGACAATAGAGTTAAAGCCATGCTACATATTGGAACTTGGTTACATCAATGTACCTGCATATTTTGTGAGGAGAAACAATGTCAGAGTTAAAGATACATGTCATCCATAAATGTCCACTTCAGAGAATCAGATGTACACTTACAACCATTTAACTTGACATTTCAGACAATACGACCTCATTCATTATGAATCTGTTTTGTGAACATCACCATTTTAAAATACATTTGTTGTTGTCAGGATATGTTTTCAGCACATATTTTCCATTCACTTCAAAGCGCTAGCAAAACATGAAATGTACAGTATTGGAAACAAAATGCATTTAAATTGAAAAAAAATAATAACATGCATATCAGCTCTAGCTCCAAGACCAGATCAGCAATGCAATCCCAGTAATATGCATGTAAACAGGATATATTCATTTACATGAATTATAAATACATTACCATATTTTAAGGAATGGGTTATGCTTGCAGCTACAGAAACCTGACTCTGAATACAAAATGTGCTCACTATATATGATTCCTTGATTGCACAGGTCTGCACAATATATTATAAGCGAAATACTTATTTCAGTACAATTTAGATCATAGTTCCTGAGGGGAAGGCTCAGCCATAGTGTAGTGCATCCCCTTATGACATGCAAAATTCATTGGGACTGTTAAAGCATGGAGGAAGGTTCTTGTGTGTTTAAATATGTGACATCCCGTGCAATTCAAAATTGCTCTGTCAAATATTGTTGCATGGGTGGAGCTTGTTGGGTGAGTTTTTGCGATAGCGACAAAGGTGGAGAGTCTGTCCTATGGGAAAAGAGCTGTTTTGGGTTCCACGTGGATGTTGCAGATTAAACTACTCGTGAAGAGGGCACTTCTATAGGGAGCTTCATGCAAAGATATTTGCTAACATAGAACCAGATTGCCTGAGAGGGATTTCAGAGCAGGGGGAGAGACTGAAATGATATGCTTATCTTGCAGTTTTACCTGGAGCTATTGATGGCCCTACTTGCTCAGGGCTTTTAAAAGAGAAATAACAAGTGAGTACAATGACACCAGTGCATTTAGATGTATGTCCCAAGAATTATGAAATCCTATCTGACAATTTAAAGTATTATTAGGAACCCTGTCTAGAAGCTTTGTCACTAAACCCGGTCTATAATTGAACATTTGTGTAAGAATATTTAAAATAGAATGCCATACAATCTATAGAATTCAAAGGTGTGCATTACATATTATTAGTGTCTGGAAATTGTAATTTAATATTGAATTTCATGAGTTTTCAGACCAGCAAGTTAATTTGCTGATTCCTTTTCTACTCCAATGCTATAGTGTCATAATTGTGTGGCATTAAGATATTTTGCTTTCCACAACAAAAGCTTCTACATTGAACGTACAATTTAAGAATACTTATACTCATATTAACCTTAGCAAACATTCATGTATCCATGCCAAGTTAGAAAGCAATCCTGTCTAACACTTTAAATTGAATACATTCCGTTTTGAATCAGCATTTTTCTGCTGACACCTGTCAATGGTTTCAGAGAAAACAAAGTGAATGTTAGTGTTGTAAAGTGTATTCTAAAAATGTGTTTGTGTTTTCCCATACATTTGATGCCCAATGACAATGTGTACCTTTATTTCTGAAAGGATTTAATTTGTTTGTCTAGAATAATTTTTCAGATTAGCTTTTATGTGTATAGTTGTTTGTGTGCATTTTGAATGTAAACATTAACAAGATAATTTCACGCAGGTTGACTTTCTTTTTTGCATACAAGCTGCTGTTTTTTAGAAAAAATGTGTAAGTAAAAATAAGTTTGGGACCGAGTTTCAAACCCATGTTGCTTTCATAGTGTTCTTCCCAAACGTGTTGCCGCTGAACTATCCTTTTAGCCATTCATCTACCATGTTTATGTGGAATATTGTGGGGACTTACCCAGCAATGAAATGTGGGGACCACCGTTAATGCATTGATTTATCATTTTAAATACAACATAATATCCAGATTAAACATAGCTTGTTTCCTGTACAGATTATGGGATGTCATTGTCTTCGTTAAATTAGGGATAAGTCTCTGTAAAAGAAAAACAAAAAATTACAAATGGAGATATACTCGACTAGATAGACTAAATCGTAACACCAGTCCTACATTTAAAAACATATTACATTCAACCATTTCAAAAACAATCTTTTCCTAAAATGCAGCCGTGAACTAGAAATATGGACCGTTTTCAAACCATTATATGTCCTCCATGATTTCAGGAGATTGTATAGGGTTTTTGGTAAATTAGCAATTACAGACATGCATTCCATGCATACTGTTCTTTCATCCGATAAAGTTTAAAATAGCATTTTATTTCTCCATGCACTTTGAGAATGAACTGTCCTGGGGATGTTTTCTTTGCCAGTTATTTCACTCTATACCACCTGATGAAGAAGTCTGAGGAACTTTGAAACTGAATGCATTGTTCCATCTCTACATAGTATTTTTAGGTAATGAAATATAAGGCATAACAACCTGTAATGTGTGTGATTTTAAAACTGGATTAACACAGCAACATACTTTTCTTTGCACAATACATCCAAACATTTTTAAAACTTCATAGAGATGACTCAAGTGCACTTAAGGGCCTACATTTGCAGCCTCATCCATGCAATTAGGCTTTCAGTGAAATGTAGTCATATAGTTTTGTTTGAATACAAATAATCAAAATGTCCTTCTCTTTCCTCACAATATGTTGGTGAATGTGTTTGTCAAAGGCTTAACAGCATACACTGAAATACCCTTCGCTAAATGTATTTTAGACCACAGTAACATAAATGAAGTCAAATAAGATGTCCCATCTCATTCTGAAACAGAAGACAGTGTACATATGAAAACGTTATGGGTTCCTCCATAAAGAAAACGTTGGCAACATCCCTGGATCAGAGTTTCTCCCTGTTTCTCCTAGGGACCTAGTTCATTTAGCATGTCTGAGCCAGCAAACGAAGTAGAGAAGACAACACAGAGACACAGCAGTCACAAAGACCACCAGAGAGATAGAGGGTAGAAGGCCCCGCCGTTCCCCCAGAGTTGAACCAGAGAGAGATCTCACAGAGTGGGATCTCAACACATGAACATTGGCCTCCCATAGGCACCAGCCACCATACCTGTCAACCAACAACCCAGATCTCCAGATTAAGGTAAAGAAGCCTCAGGTCTGCTAATCAACCAGGGTATCAGAGGGAAGATGGGAGCACTGTACCTCAACTGACTTACCTGGAGACCCCATGGGAATGGGGCCTGTAATACAAACATTAACGCTGGCCCTTAAGAGCCACCATATTTGATACACAGTAGACCCATGTAGAGACACTGGATAGGGCTTAGCCCCCTTCCTATTACTTTCTGATACACACACATTCATCACGTGGGTAAGGCAGAGCCAGATTGGCTGGGGATAGTCATCCCATTCCAACAGTGGAAGGGAGATGTAATGAGGAGAAGGGAAGCAGAAAGAGTTTTCTTTTTGGTTGATGTCAACAGTGAAGTGGGAGCAGGAGAACAGCAGGAGAAAGAGGGAGTAGCAGATTATAGAGAAGATTAGGGAAGAACTTGAAGTATTGACTTCAGAGTGAGGAAGGTTGTGCAGTTTGAGTGTGTGTGTGTTTGTATGGTGGGTGTGTAGCCAAGGTACTGTAAGGAGAGACTGTAAATGGAATGTGTCTGAATGAAAGAAGGGTGATTGGGCAATGGTTCAGATAGAGTAGTGGAAGATGTAGTAATGTGTAGGTAGGAGTGGAAGTGGAGGAGGGAGGAGTAGTGGTTTGGAAGGATGGGCAGTGCTTTGGAGGGAGGATCAGTGATTCGGGGGGAGGAGTAGTGGTTTAGAGGAAGGAGTAGAGTTTTGCAGGGAGGACTCAAGGTTTGGAGGGAGAAGCAGTGGATTGGAGTATGACTAACGTCAAAGGAAGATGTGATACCTAGGGAAGTGAGACAACAGCCAGATTTTAGACTGCCATCTCTAGGGTATGCTAGCACTTTAGACAGTAGGGGTAAATATTCAGTATTACTAACCTGGTGTTTAATGTCGCCTGGACTATGGTGATGTTTTGTTATCAGACAAGAGAGAGAGAGGGATGTCCTCAAGGCCCATCAGCCTTCAAGGACATTGCTAAAACCTCCCCAGAGAGTTGGACTGATTTTTGTGCCATCTGTGACACCTCTAATGACACATTTATTTGCAGCAAACTGTCTAAGACTTATCATGTAGGAAATGATATCCAATGATACCTGCTGTATGAAAATAATGCTACTTCATCAGAAGATTCAGAAGATTCAACATCTAGCCAATAAAGCAAAAATGCAAAAAAGGTATAACATAACTTGGTCTAGAGGCACCATGGATAGTTAACTAGTGAGACATCAAAACCAACATTGTTCCTTTTACGATTTTCGACTGCTAATGAAAAGCCATTGGGTGTAACCATTATTTCCTTCAATCCGTCGAGCCACTAGGATGGAAATGATTGCTACTGCAACGTGTTGAGAACTTGCTGTGCCAGTTTTCCCACTTCCCAATATCCTACATGAAAGAAACAGCCTTTACCTTAAATTGCTCTGTTTACCCTGGATGGCATAAAGGAAGGGAGCATCGGGCCACAGCAGAAATTCATGAATGAAGCAAAAGATATTGCTGTATGGAAAATAAGAGATAGCTTTGTGTTAAGTAGGATTTCAAGACATAGGGCCTCATTATAACTCTACCGGCAGAGTTGTTAGCGGACCTTTAAAGTACAACTCTGCGGGCTGGTGCCGTCCTGCCCGTCAGGGTCAGAACTGCCGTGCGCTCGCAGAGTTCTCACGGGAGCACCGGCACTGTTGTTAACTGCCAGACCCGTAATGAGGCCCATAGAGATCTGGAATCTCCCTCAAAATGTTGCCCTCACACCGTACAGCAGAGCTGTGAATACACCTGATCCCATCAGTGTACCTTCAATTAGTAAGTGCCCAGCCAAGAATATTGTTCATTCTACAACCATTTATTAATGGAACATATGCAAAACTTTCTAAACAGCACTGCCATTCTGCAACTGGAACAAAATGTTTCTGTCATCTTGGAAAGATGACAAGATCATTTTTACTAACTAATTTATCAAAACCAGGAACAGTAAATACATTTGTCAATCACACAACAAACTCTAAATGTATAGTTCTGCATCACACCCAAGTCAACCGAAAGTCATCCCCCTACCCAAACATCACACTGCTCCCTAAGCACAAAACACCAGAACAGATTCTGATGCTCAAAAACACAATGATGGAACCTAAGGGGCAACCAGCCTGTTTGGGCCTGAACAGATGTCTTGATGCTCGTTTTATGTTTAAAGAAAACACAGGCCTAAATTCACATTATACAACTGAATATATCGTTGCAGACCAAAGAAGATTAGTGTTTAAGTCTCGGTCAGCTATCAGATAAGGGGTTCTCAAGCTTACATAAAGCAAGAATGTGTGTGAGTGTATTCAGATCGCCACCAATCTTCAAACTTATCAGAGGTTCAGCTCACTGTATTAGCAGACATCCTGCGGACATATGCATGCACACTACACACCAGAGGTAAGCATGTGGTCAGAGTGAATTGTGTCTTTTGAGCTTCGATTGACACATTGCTCCTTTTGTTGCTGCAACAAACAATTCAAGGTTTGCCTTGCACTGCACATACAAAGGATAAGCAGAGTTATTTCCTAAATTACCGGCACATATTTATTTCACTTCAGAAAGGCGAAAGGGTAAAAAGCGAAACGCTACACAGTCCGTATAGCTGGCATTACAATTTTAGAAATAAGAATAGTAATACAGTGATGTGTATCACCTTTCACAACTGAGCCTTCTAGTTCCTATGTACCCTAATACGTGGTGTAGCTATTATTACACACTCCTGCTACTCAATGTATGAACCTCTGCAGTACAAAGTGCGACTCCGCTCCACTTGGCTATCGATCCCATGGCATACAGAATCGTCCCGGTCCTAAGATGATGATGTTGTCCTTGGGCTATCCATCTGCTGTGAAACCGGTCCTGCCTCATGTCCACTTAGCTAAATAGATGTTTTACCATAGTGTAAAAGGAAGGAAGATAGACTGATAAAAGGAACAGCAGAAGTATCTTCCTTTAACCATTCTTGGGGTATGAACCCTAGCATGTAGTTCGCCTCAAGCTTTCCTCTACATACGGTCATAAGAGGAATGCATTCTGCACGTGAGCTGGCACCATTGCAGCCACATGGGTGTTAACTGGCCCCGGTTGATGCCAGTGCTTATTTTGCAAAATAATGAGGGCCAGGGCCCTGTTCAATGTTGCCATCACTCATGGGATGCTCCCACAATACCAGGATATTTGGGGTTAAAGCTGTAACTCTCACCGCTCATCGGGGTTGATGGATACACTAACTAAGGCAAATGTGCGTTTTACAGATATCAATCAACCTAACACAAAATAACTCAACATGCTAGTTATGTCTTGAATTAAGGGAAATATTTAAGTGCTTCTTTAAACATCTCATTGTTAACATGTGGCTCTGATTCCAGGAGTGGCAAGTGGCAAATGTCGACCTCCTATTCACACAAAAAGAGCAAATGGGCTTTTCATCCTATAGGCAGATCAAATTTAGACAATTGCATACCTGAACTGATGAACTTCCCTGCAGCTACATCCTGCTCTATAGGTTGGCTGTCATGACAGGCACTGGTCTTGGGCAGTGGTCTTTACCCTGTGTTGGTGCTCCTGGCATGGTCAGATGATTGGCTGCTACCTTCCAACTCATTGTTCTCCCTGAAAACAGATAACTAGCCTTGCCCTGCCCACCTGAATCATTAGGTTCATGAATAACAATGAGTTGGCCCAGGATACGGAGACTCTAGCCCTTGCATACTGTAGTTGCTTGATGCTTCACTGCGACGACTGACAGTTGAAACAATAAAGTTGCCAAAACACCACGTCATAATCAAACTGATTCTGAGACAATAAGTGCCATGGCTCAAAAATAAGTGCCGGGCATGAGTCCTGGCAAACATCACACCAAATTTGGCACTGGCTCAGGTGCTAAAGAAGCTGTGTGCTGGCTATAGCACTATCAAATCCATGTGTAACTAGAAACTCATGTTTTATATTAAGTTCCTTTTCAAAGCACCTGTGATTAGAGTAACGCCACCATTACAGTATCTTAATATTTTTTAAGATAAATAATAATCTTGTGTTGTGCTTTTCAGTTTGTCTAAACAATTCCAAACAGTTTTCACATACATTTTTCACCCTATTATTTCGTCTATTGCTAAACCTGTGCATGAAAATTTAACATGTGTCCTTACATAGACAAACTGGCAAACAGATCATCTGTTTGGAACTTGCTTTAACACTTATGTTTTTTTTTTTTTTTTTTTCTCAACTCCTCCATACGTTTTACCCTGGGGTTACAACATTTTTAACTTCAAGTTGACGCCAACTTGTTTTGCTAAAATTCCTGTCATACTTAAAGATGTTCATCTGGTCATATTTGTCAAGGTTTGGGATAGTTGTTCTTGAACCAGTATCCCTGTAGTAACTTGTTAAATCCAATGAGAACTACCTTTTAACACTGTGATTTTCAAAAGCAGGACAGGTTTTAAATTGTTTTAAACAGAAGCAAATGTGGGGTGCAGCAAAATCACATCTATTTAGTGAAAGTCAAAATTAGGCTGGAGAAGGGAAGACAGAGATCAGTATAGTTTGATCACCCTATTTTAGCTCAGGTTTTGCTGTTCGTTTACTTGGCTGAAATGTTCCATGAAATATGTTTACCGAGACACAGACACTGTTATATGTTTTCATTATTATGTATGCTGAAGAAAGCCAACGAGGTATCCTGCGAAACATGTAGAATTTCATAAAACTGTTGTTCTACTGTCTATTGTAGAAACTGCACAAACAACAATTACACCAGCAAGGGCTGCCAATGCAGTGTGCTATCTGTTCGCCACAGAACTGCGTAGGCTTTAATCAGGCTGCAAAGTTACCATTTTTATGTGCTCATCAAACATGTAACTGTCAAGGGATACATATTTACGCACACAAGGTCTGCCACTAGATGTGACATATGCCGCCTCTTTGTTACTGACCTTGAAACGCATGCAGGCGTCCCTTGAGGGGCATATTAGCAAGGATGCTTCACACTTCTGACCACTTCAGCAGATTTTTCACTGTGAACACTCAGAACGGATCATCTTCCAAATGACTTTAAATATCCCCCTGGTAAAACAGCTCAAACACAGCGGGAGCTTTTGAGCAAAGGACATTCGCAATCGAATGTTCGTTCAGCAGTTTTTATTACTTTTGCCAAGTACAAAGAGTTCTCTAAGGAGTTGTTAATGACTGATGTACGCATTACAGTACATTTATAGCAACTGGTGAAGTTCTCGTTTTGCCTTCCCATGCTACTGACATCCCTGATGTTTGGGTTGAAAAGGCATGTTTCAAATGATGTATATTTAACAGGTTCATGTTAGTTAAAAAGAAAAAAAAAAACAAGCAGCTTGCATTGTTATTTTTGCTATTCCCTTTTTTTCTGGCAACAGGGACATAGGGTGGACTGGGATACGATTTGAAGAGTATTTCCTTATTGTTTGTTGTTGGGCGTTTGCAAGTATTCCAATGACAAACCCTGGAAGCCGAATCTTGATTTAAAACCACTTATTATGCATGCACATGCCTACTTAATGGGTATGGGCAAATACAAAGGTGGCATAGCAGAGGAAGTGATACAGTAAATCAAACAAGGTGCTTAAATAGTCATTACAGTTATCCAACCCAAAAGTACTAATTTTATCGAATCAAACTTTTCAAGAGATGACAATAGAATTATCATAAAAATATCAAATGTTTTCAAATGGAATGTGGCAAACGTTACCCCCACAATTTCAAAGCAGAATGCACTGTCCTTCATAGTCAGGGGGTACTATTAAAGCACACTTCGGTTTTGTGGCATGATGATGGTTGTTATTTAATATTTATAAAAAAGAAAGTAAGCACATTAAGAAGCCTCCATTGTCTAAATATTCATAAAATACTGCACTTTATTTAGCCATACAATAGCATTACTATAGAAACATTCACACAGTTGTAATTAATAGGACACCCCCTCCCATTAGAGATGTTATATCTTTGATCTACACTATAACAATATTAGGTGTACCCTGATGCACTCATGTTAGCACTTTATCATTTTGCTTTCTGTTTCTTGTAAAAATACATTTTATTGGCTATCACATAATACAACTTTCAATTTTCTTCAGCACTTAACAATTGAAATATTCTAAATGTCATCTTATTCTAAAAGGATACATCACATACAAAAATACTGACAATTCTTAAAATATATAGAGCTGGTGCCCTGCCGGAGTGTCTTAGTTTTAGCCCCAATAGTAATACCCTACACCAAAGCTCTAATATCTCACATTGTTGGCTGGCTCACCTTCAAAATACAGACAGTGAAGAATACACAGGCAGCATAGTATGAATTATACCACCTGTACAAGCTCATGGACTTTCTATTGGAAACAGCACTCAATCAAAATTGCAGGCCATGATAGTGTCCCATTTGGACAGAGTAAATGCCCAGCAATCATTGTCACCCCAACCTCATGTAGTAGGTAAAATCAATGAATATGTCCTGGTGTCTTGCAAAATTCAGGGTACAGAAAAAGGAAGAATAAGACTTAGGACCTAATCAGAAGTTTGGTGATGCAGTAAAAATGATGTGGTAATAGCGTTACTGCCGCATTACCTCACCGCCCAATCACGAGTTTGGGGCAAAGTTGGAGGATTTACCTCCAGCTCTGAGCTGGAGGTGAATGCGCCGACTTTCCGCTCATTGTCACAGCAATTACTGCGGCACAGTTACCATCGCGATAATTGCACCGAAAATTCCCAATTGAGTCCTATGCACTCAAAAAAAATTCAGACTTACAACGCCACGTGTGATTACCACGGTACGAAATGGTGGTAATGGTTATTGTGTTGGGCGGTATTCCAGCAGATTTACCGCTGGATACCACCCAACTCCTGATGAGGCCCTAAGTTTGAACAGCTCCATGAAGCAGGTCAAAAGTAAGAAGACAATAGGCGTAAAATTACACAGCTAGTTTCTAATTCGACACAATTGTTATGTAACATTGAGATTGAGGGCCCGATTCATGGACAAGTGTGCATTTCTCCCGCAATGCCGTGCACTGAGAACGACACTACGTGAGCCTGCATGAGCCTGCGTGCAGAATAAAACATGCAAGTCACGTGAATTCATGGAATTTACTGTGCAAATTAAACATAATCGCAATCGCACCCCAAAACGTCCCTGACAGTCCCCAACGCAAATCAAAACAGCCAGAAACAGTCACCTTTGCATGCTCCCTTTAAAAAGTGTGTGGAGTCCCCTGCCAGCAGGCCTGCATCTCGGAGACCCTGCGCAGGGTCCCCTGCAACTGGTGCTGGCATCCCAACAACATGCGCATGATACTTCACAACTCGGTTTAAACTTGGATAATCTTCATGCAAACCCCCGTAAACTGTTCCTGCACCCCACTATACTGCATACGTGCACCCCTGAGTTAGATTGGAACCCTGATTGCATACACTGACCCCCAAAAACCGACATGCAAACCAACCTCTGTGCTGCATATCATATGCACAAGTGTCCTTACGGCTGCCTTTGGGCGGCATAGTGATCGAGGGCTTTTCGTGGCCATTTATATGCTGAAAGGCTGCATGGGTTGTTGCATGAAAATGTGTCGTTTGGCGCATTTGTGGGCGTGCGAGGGACTGCCTGCGTTCTGTCCCTTGTTACACCCACTTTTTCGCATGTTCTTCCCCATTTTCTGTGTTTTGCCCTCTTCCTAGCCCTCTGTGCAAGCATCACCCATGTGCAGTGTGGATTCTTGTTCAAGGTGCTCAACGCTCACAGAGACAAACTTACACAAACTCCACGCAAGTCCTCAAAAAGTCCTGCGCATTCAAATCCATGTATCGATGAACAGGATTTCTCATACAGTTTGGCACGGAAGCTCCCCGATTTCCTGTGCAAATAATTCCATGAATTGGGCCCTTAGACTACAGCGGTAAATGTATAACTGATAGTATACATTGAATGAAAGCAACTACTCATCAAGTCTGACATCTTCAAGCCTTCCAATAATGCCCTCAACATTGTTTTTTGTTATGTATGAATTTATTTCATAATTAATTTATTTTGGTGTATTTATAGAGCACAGACTTATGCCCCAGAATAAGTGCTGGGATGCTGAGCCAAGATCTTCATTCAACATTGTCAATCAACTACTTTGAAATATTAGCTGAGAATTAGCTTATAATATGCTGTAGTGCAAGTCTATCATCTTTTAATCTTAACTTTTCGTTCTATATTTTTGATCCTGAAAGGTAAAGTGATTCATAATTTTTGCAAGAATGCACTCTTGAAATGAAACCATATTGTTTGTATTATTTACTTTCTCTAGAAACCACGTTATTCATGCACTTGATTTTTAAGAATTGTATTGGTCTGCATCTGACACACCATTCAAATATGACGCCATGAATGCAGCCAAGCTAAATGTTGCAGCGTCTCAGAAGGCAGGTTTCCAGATGCATTAGCAAAAGAGCTGATCATTGCTCCGGATGATAAAAAAATATGTAATCTGAATTATCTAGCCAGCTATTCTCCATCAAACATCTTCCCTTATTCAGAATAGTGGTCGAGAAGAGCATTGCCATACAGTTACAAGAATCAATCACTCAGCACATAATTCCACAGATCTAACCATTTGAATTCCAACCACAATGCAGCACAGATACATCCACCATAGAAAAATATCCATAATGTTGTTCCCATCCTGGAAAAATGTAACCTTATTTGTTCTACTCTACCTCTCTGTTAACTTTGATACATTTTACCATGAAGCCCTCCTCAAATTCTCACCACACATGTGGGTTGATGGAACAGTTATGATGTGGTTTGTGTCCTCCCTCTGGAACATATCCAGATGGGCACAAGCAGATCTAAGAAAAACCCAGTAACCCACAGAGTTCCATTAGGTTCCACGCTGCCAACACATATATGAAACTACTCATCACCACCAAGGCCAAGATACAGAAACATGCATATGATAGACATTTCTACCTAAAGATCAGTAGTATCAACACACACAGTGTCTGTTCCTCATCATAAGCTGAATGGAAAGCACCATAGCTACCTGAGGTGTAACCGGACAAAGATCAAATTCATCCTCTTAGGAAACCCCACCAAGCATACCAAAGCTCAAGGTGACTGACATGACTCCCAAACAACTATCCTAGATAACACACATTTTGAGTTAGCATGCAATGTCCTTCACATCTCCCAAAACATGATAGAGGTTGTATGCTTGACTGCGTTTTTTCTTGGAATTTCACCCAATTATTATTATGTATTATTCTCATTATTATTGTTATTATTATTATTATTATTATTATTATTATTATTATTATTATTATTATTATTAGTAGTAGTAGTAGTAGTAGTAGTAGTAGTAGTACTATTCATTTTATTATTATTGTATTTATTGAGTGCAGACCTATCTTTGAGAAGCAACGGAGCACTTTACACCATATAGATACATAACAGAGTTCTTAACAGAATGTATATACAGTGGCGGGTGGGATACAGAAGGCAACAGAGGAGGGGTGCCGCGATACCGAGTGGCAGAGAGGGCAGGCAGTGTCTTGTGAGTCAGGTGGCAAAAGGGCCGACACAATGGCATATGTGTTGAGGAGGAGAGATTCCTTGAAGAGTTGGGTCTTGAATTATTTTCTAAATTGTAGGAGCATGGGGGTGAGTCTGATGCTGACGGGAAGAGGTTTCATAGTCTTAGGGCATAGGCAGAAATGGCTTGTTCAAGTCTGCATGTGTCCTGGCTTCTGGTGGTGCACTTTCCATCGAATATGCTGAGTTTCTCCACGAGGTAGCTGGGTTACTTGAGGGCAACTGCCTTATGGATGTTTCAGCAAGACTTGAACGTGATTCCTTGCTGCAGTGGGAGCCAGTGAAGGCCAATGAGGGCTTTGGTGATGTGGTCATATCTGCGTAGATCCTTGATGAGGCGTGAAGCTGTGTTTAGGACACTACTCAGGGGCACAAGTGAGGACAACAGGAGGCCTTTGAGCAGTGTATTGCCCCCATGCAGATGGGATAGGACCAGTGCTTGAACAGTGGATCCAACACTGTCTGGAGGGAGGAAGGGCTTGACCTTCCACAGGCGGGAAAACTGATACCATGCTGTCTGAGTTTTTGTAGCTATGTGTGTCTTGAAGGAGAGGTGTTTGCCAATGTGGAATTTGAGGCATTTGGCACAGGAGGTGAGTTCAGGTGTGAAACCCTCAGAGTTCATGGTTGATAGCCAGGTCTGCATGTCTGGGTGATTGGTGTTGTTCGTGAGGAGTAGGAATTCACTTTTGTAGGGTTTCAGCTTCAAAAATGCACTGGGCATCCAAGACGGAATCACTGAGAGGCGAGTTTTGTGCCTATGGAACCCATCAACCGCTTCATGTATACTGATTTTTTCCATGACATACATCATCTTACTTCCAGTCTTCTTGTGTTCTTCTTGTGGATATCTATATTACTTGTACTTCTGAAATTGTTGACGTGGTTGTTCCTCTGAAGAGCACAAATATTCAATCTAGCCATTTATGTAAGAATGGTTCACCCACAATCTCTCTGTTTTGAAAATGGTCCTTAGGAGCAAGCAACTCTAGCCGAGGAGAGATCCTGATTGCTCTACAAATAAGAGTCTTAAACTTGCCAGATCAATTAATAAATCTGCTATGATTGAAGCCAAGGAATTATTCTTTGTTATGTCATGTTATGTTGACTTATACCGCATACAGATACCATTTGCATGGTCTTCAAGCACTCAGGTGGTGCTGTAATAAAGAGCGCAGGGTGGGTTAGTGAAGAAATAGAGTTAAGAAAGAGGTTGTGCTCTTCTTTTGATGCTTGCAGAGCCAGGAGGAGCTGGCATCTGTATGTGTTAGCTTTATAAGTGTGCTTTGATTGTGTGCACTGGCTTATTGTGTATGGAGGTATATGGCCCAGTGTCTGGAATTGTTTCTTGTTTGCAGATGTTTGTTGTGGATGTGTTGTTTGTAATTTTCATGTGTGTTGTGTCTGGCCCTTTCAGGCATGTGTGGTACTTGGGAGGTATGCAGGAGAGAAGCAGGAGCAGGCGTGGTTACTACTGTGGCAAGCTTCATGGTGTAGTACGCTTTCAACAAAGAAGCAGGATTTAGAGGGCAGCAGTACCCTATTCAATCTCATGTCTATACTCAGAAATATAGCTTTTTAAAAGCATGGTGGTCATGCTCAAACATGCACTGAGATACAACCTGAGATTTCACTAAATTCAATGCAGTGTATACACTTCAGAATTCATCTAAGTGCAATGCATTTGCTAACCTCAGAATTCACCTAAGTGCATTACATTCACTACCGTAAGATTTCTCTAAGTGCAATACATTGGCTACCCTAAAAATTCATCTAAGTGCAATTCATTGACTAACCTCAAATTCATCTAAGTGCAATACATTGGCTAACCTCCACATGAATATAAGTGCAATAGACGTCATACCCTTAAAATGTAATCTAAAATAGTGTCCAATCAATTAAAACTTCTTCAAATTCAACTCTTCAGAATTTTGAACAATCTTAGAAAATTGACACGGAACTACTTCACTCAGTAGATGCTCTCCTTCGTGGCCTAACAAAATCCAGTCATTTCTAAAGACAACACTTAATAGTTCAGAGCTCATATTAACCCTCTGGTCAAGCCTTAAATTTGCACCCAGTTTGTAATCTTCTGACTACTAACGCTACCCTTTCGACTGCACATTCTGAGAACATTCCCTTAAACAGTTTTATTTTCTTCCCATTGCAGTTAATGAAACTAAGCATATACTAGCATCTCTCAAAGCACCTTACTGTCTGCTTCAATGATCCATGTCCAGCTCGGTTCATTAAAAATGTGCTGACCATCTTTGCATTCTCGTTAGTAAAGTTATTACATGCTTTAAATTAAATGTGGTGTTGTACTGGATGTAATTAAACAAATGTGCTATACATATTTATGAAAAATGCCTTCTTGGGACCCCGTTGATTGAGTCAACTATTGCCCCATTACTAATACTCAATTTGTATTGAAAATCATTGACCAACAGCTACCCTAAAAATTCATACCACCTTGAATTACACCAACTCTTGCCCAAGTAGAGGTACTGAAAATGCAATAATAGAAATCAATGATTCTCCCCTTCAGATCATGGGTCAAGGGCATGTAGATCTACTGGTGTTACTAGATTTCTCCTCTGTGTTCGATACCATTGACCATACGCTGCTCTGTCAGTGTTTTAGAGTAGTGGCATGGCATCTGAGTATTGTGCGAAATTGTTACACTCTTTTCAATCACACACAATGCGTAAAAATCAGTAAATGTGTTTCCAACATCAAACTTGTCGAATATGGATTACCGGAAGGCTGTTGTTTCCTCTTCAACATTCATGTGAACCCATTGCACAACCTTCTAGATGATCAAGGTGCAATTTTCCAATTTGGTGACAATGACACACAGAATATGTTTCATCTGAAAAGAGACTACCATTCCACCCTTAGTTAGATTCATTCCATATTCTGTTGTGTATACCAGTGGATGGGTCAGTACCAGTTCAGTCTGCATCAAAGTAAAATGGGAATTCTCCTTGTAGCCTCCCTGATTCTACTTCCTAAAACAATTAAAGATTTTACTTTTGTAGGGCGCATCATTTAAGTTCAGGTGAAGGTCAAATCTCTTGCTGTGACTTTTGACTACTCTCTTTCATATGCTCTTTCAGATATATTAAGCATTAGAAAATGCACACTATCATCTAATCATACCTGCACCAGTATTTCTCAATACATTGTGGGCTCAGTACTTGATTATTGTAACTCAGTCTATGGTATCCAAATCTTTTCTCTACCAACTTCAGGAACTTCTGAACACTGTATCCAGAATTGGTACCAACACCCATAGATTCTGTCATGTTTACCCTAGGCTGTAAACATTGCACTTGCTCCCCATACAGAACAGCATTTCATGTGAGCTACTCATCATGGCCCAAAACACCATCCATGGCTCTCCTCTATACTATATTAAATAGCCTTTAAGTGTAATGTGTGCTCGCACCCCAAAAGATCAACCACTCACAATTCATGCATGCCCATCACTTCAATCAAACTAGGTCCTAGTGACTAAACATTGAAACTCTCTTTGTGAAGACATCTGTGTGATTAATGATCTTTGCATTACGTTTATTCTGAATCTGTCACATGCCTCCCCCTTTTCCTGGGTCATGTAGAGATCCCCAGATGGAAGTGTCGTTTCCCATGCAAAATTGAAATAGAAATAGAAATACTAGTACAGTGATAATAACAATACAAATAAATAAACAGTATATATAAGGAATTCAGGTGATGCTGTCATCCGACTCTGTGAAACACATTGAACAGGATTGGGGAATATATAAGAGAAATGGAGACAGAAACATAACTTTGAGCCATTTCCAAATCAACTAGAATTACTAGCCAGTATGCATCAGGACATAACCTATATTATCTAAAATGAACATAGTAAAACAATGTTAAGTCAAAATCATCAATTATGCATATGACATGCAAACCATCCACAAGCTCAAAAATTGCTCTAGAACGACCATGCCTGACCGCAGCACCTGTATTGCACTTATGATTGCATGGATGATTGCAATCACAATAACAATAATATAAATCATAATACTACTATTTCAAATGTATAATGCCTTCACATAGAATATGTACTGTATACAATCATTATTAACCAGCCAAAGTTGGTACTCAGAAGGATAATAGGCTAAATTGGTCTTGCTAGGATTGAAACATGTGGCATGCAGATCACACACATATGTCAGCAGGATGCACTCAACCCACTGAGCTATCTTACCTGCTACAAACAAACACACATGCAAACAAACCAGAATAACACTTATGATCTGTGGCTCACTTACACTATAAAACCTGACACAAATCCCTTAGTTGAATGAAATGGGTTCCTGTCTTATGCACAGACCAATGGTCAAAAGGCTGGGTCTAATAATGACGAGTGATCCTGCACTGGAATCTCAGGTTAAAGCACTTATAAACATGGGTTTCCTCTAGCTCTGCAATATTTGACTCCTCATACACTTGTACTTTTAAGACTAGATTATACTAACAGCATCTACTATGGACTCACAGAAAGCCTTTTGAACAGAATGTGACATGCATACTACTCGTCTGATTGAAACGAGGCAAACACATTATATCAATATTGTGTACATGCAATTATCTGCTAATCAAATGGCGAATTAATTTAAAAACCAAATGAATTGCCCATTGAGCATTTCATGTCAGTGTCATAGAAGCCATCACAAAGAAATGCATCCGATACCAGTCATCTGTAATACTGGGATCCAGGAACAACTCCTTAGTAACTGTGCATAACTTCATACCTTCAGCTGTAAATGACATGGCAGATTTTACTTACCGTTCCTCTCTTTCACAATCTGTAACTCTTTGTCCAAACACCTTTGCACAGAAGAAAATCACCTCACATTTTGAAGAAAGGTAGAACCTGTGTATTCAACTTACCACCCGCACAAAACCATTGCCCAAATCACAGCTACTGTGTATATCCAAAAATATATTAACTTAACAGTCACCCGCCTATACCTCTCTTGTGAAGACTATTAAGGACCTGTCTCCTACATGAAGTGCTGCTCAACATCACTAACTGTTCAGTAAAAGCAGCTGATTGGATTTAATCCTTTCTGAGTTCTAGAACCTCAAGAGTAGCTTTCAAAGATGCCAAAGCCATTCCTATCTTTTCTATGTGCAGAGTACCTCATGGTTCTTGTCTGTCCCTGACCTTGTTTAATGTATACATTAGAACACTACTTTTGATGACCTGGGTGTCCAATATGCTAATTATGCAGATGACACCCAGGTCCTCTTTAAGCTATCAGGTAACTATGACATTCAAACTTGGATGGCTTTTAATTATTTAATGCTTAACACTGAGAAAACTGAGCTTCTCATTGTTGACACAAGCACCCACTTGAAGAATATTTACCCTATTTATTCCTGTCTCTCTATCACAGGCAACAGTATCCCGGTCAGTAAATCAGTTAAAACTCTTGGTGTGGTATTGTATTCTGAATTATCAATGAAATAACATGCCTCAATTGTGCGTTCCTCTTGTGGCTATATTATCAAGTTAATGTATCAAATTAAGGCATACCTCTGCATCAAAAATAGATCTCTTTTAGCTACCGCCCTAATTAATTTGCGACTTGTTTACTGTAATAACCTGCTTGTTGGCACCTTGAAATCTAATCTCGCTCACCTGCAAACAGCACAAAATGGTGCCGTCAGGGCAATATATATGGTTCCTACCAGGAATGATCATGTATCTACCTATAGAAAAAAGTTACATTGGCTTCTGGTCAAACAAAGAATTAGACACAAGTTACTCTCCCTGACCTACAAATGCCAGAATGCCGTCGCTCCTCTTTACCTTGAAAGCAGAATCTCTCGTGCTCATTAAAAATAAAAAAATAAAAAAATAAATTAATAAGGAGAATGCACTCTTAGAGGCCAGACTCCATGCAATTGAACTAGGATCAAATAAACACTACAACAAATAACCAGTTGAACAGGGATGGAACCGGCATGGCCCCTTGAATCATATCTGATAATGGCATGTGATCCTCTACTGGATGACATCCTAATGTTCTCCTGCCTTTTCAAACACTCTCCATTTGTCTGCCCCTTTTCCTCAAAACAAACCCACTACCCTCTAAATTCTCCTCCAACTGTACACTGCACATAAACGCCTCAACAGAGCCTTTCAGTTTCAACTTAACACTAACTGAGCTAAAATACATCCCACCCCGTTAGAACATATAACATGCTCTCACATCATTGGCTAAACTAGACCAAGAACATTGTAATGTATCAGATATTAGGTTTTACCTTCTGCAGGAAAACCATGTCCCAGTGTGAAAGCCAAACACACTGTCACAGAACAGCACTCTGGAAATAGGTACTTCTGACCTTCACCCATCAACAGCGACTGTTTTTACATCTGACTTTCCTTTATCTCACTAACAACCCTCTACTCCTTCCTCTCTTGCAGGGCCTTATGCTTTAGTGCCTAAAATGAGGCAGAGCCCTCCCTAGTCTATTAATATACAGTATACAGAAATTGTGCTAGTTGATTAACACACATTTTCTCTCCGGATGTTCACTAAAACATGGGATGCTGTGATCTATAGTCTACATGTCCCACTGTGTAAATTGTCCAGATACGTTTTGAATAAGGTTGCTTTCAGTAATGTTATTACAAACATTTGCAGTCATGCTGCTAGGCCCCCCTGATCGTGTTGAGCCTAATTCCTCCTTCTGCACTGCTGAAGGTATTGCGTATAGAAGAGGCTAATGTGGTATTGGTAAGGGGGGATACTAGATGTGGGGAAGGGGCTAGCTTCCCATTTCTGTGACTCTTGTCTGGTCCATCATTTCTATCTACAGCATAAATCAACCCTGAGGTACCTCAGGAATTTGGAAGCAGGACCTTTGCAGGTCCAAAGGAGGGAGCCATCTTGGGAACTGGATCCACTGCCTCCAGCAGGGTACATTTAAGAATACAAACATATGTAAAAAATCGCATTGGGGTTTGTAAAGTAGTGCACCGTGTTCTGTCATTTTAAGTACATTTTAAAATAATTGATTGCAATAACAGTATGTTTCCCAGGTTGACCATAGTACAAGCCAACTTTATTTTACACTTACTCTACCCCGCAAATTATTTGTAGGTCTGATTTAGATTTCTCTGTCTATTAGGTAGCCGATAATTCTTGCTGTTTCAAACATTACTTGTTTTTCATACTTAACCCTCGCTATTCTTGGATATTCTATTTTTATGTATTCCCTTCTGTTTAGAAAATGAACAGCGTACCACACACATTTTCATACAGTTTTGGTTTGGAGAGTGCCTAGTTTTTATAAAATGTTTTGCATAGAGGTATGCAGGTATAGAGGTATGTCCGCTCCTAAAATACTCCCACCCCAATTCATGACAATGTTCAAACGTAATTCTCCCTCTTTACATCTCAGAAACCTCCCTTTGCTTTACCGCAAACGTTGGCAGGTCTCCATATTAGAAGCATCAGTTTTGCTTGCTTCATGGTTAACACCCCGTTGTTGGTTTGTGGACTTCACATTAGGTTGCCATATAGGGCCTGACTTACAAAACCCCATTACAATAGCACAATTCCATTTTAAAACACTTTGTAAATCAGCCCCATAGATTGATGTTGGGTTCCTAATCGTAGGATTATGACGTGCACCCTTGCATCATAAGTTAGGGAAGAGTATTTTGTTAAAGGGTCATTATCGCGAGCAATGATGAACCCTACCAAAGTCTTTCAGGTTATTAGCACATTTTGGAAAAAGGAAGGTTTTAGCATGACCATGCATTTGTTGTAATGTAAATGTGAGTTGTGTGTCTATTTAAAAGAGAAAGCATTACTCAATTTTTCAGGCTGTACTTTGTTGCCTTAAATTAGATGTTGCCTGTCACTGGATGCACATTTAAAAATAGGCTCCCAAGAGAGAAAGTGTATCTTGTTGAAAAGAATGTTGCTGGGAAATGTAATAGCTATTTCTTGAATGCAGAGAAATGTGTTCTATTATTTCCCTGCCGGCTTCTGAAGTCACAATGTTTGGAATGCATTCATTACCAGTACTACAATTCTGCTTTGCATTTTTGTGAACACACCCCATTCCTCTCAAACGTCACATGAACTTGTAAATACATGCTTTCTTTTGTTTCACAGGGCCAATGACACAGGCCTTCTAACATACAAAGAACATTTACCTGTTGCCCAGATTGTCATTACAGACACAAACAGATCAAATTCTGAAGCCGCGTGGAGAGTTGGCCCGTTGCGTTGCTATGGTGACAGTAAGTTAAGTAAATTAACTAGTTTCTTTTTTCATATGTTGAAGATCTTTATTATTATTTAATTTGTATTGTGGTGTGCATGCTAATAGACTCAGGGTCTGATTACACCAAAGCGTTATGAGACTTGGTACCCATAATCAAGGCTATTGCCCATGGAGTTGTACCGATTGATATAGTAGGGTATTGTAAGGCCTTGTTGGTGAGTTTGCAGAAGAGTACAGAAGGAAAAGTGTATGTGTCAAAGAAAGGGGACAACTTACTTGGGTGGTATGAAGAGGGTGACATGGGCATCATCATTAATCCCAAGATTCCAAGAAATACACCCGCTATCTCCCAATGTCACAACTTGCCTGTAGAGTGTTTTGAAGAAGTAGTTAGTGGGAAACTCTGAGGGTCTTTTGTCACAGGATTGGCCTTAAAGAGGGCATTATAACCATAATTCTAATTGTTCTTTTATAATGCGCTTAATACCAACAAGTATTTTTTAAGCACAGGATCAGGATTCAAACATGTGTTGTACTGGGTTGCATTGCTTCCAAGACAAATGCGTTTCCCCTGAGCTATCCTTCCTCCCCATAGGGGCAAGCTGCAGATGTGTACCCATTCCGTTGAGGAAAGAGATTTCTGAGGAAATTCAGAGGCTTGAAAGCAAAGGGATTATTGAGACAGTGGAGGCCCCAGAGTGGATCTCACTGAAGGTTGTGGTCAGAAATAGTAACGGAGTCTGATGGTTTGTTTGGACACCGACAGTTGTAGAACTGTGTGGTAGTCAACAAGTTCCCTCTTCCCAACATAGGAGAGCTTGTAAGTATGACTGTTGGTGCCACGGTTTCAGTACCTTAAAAGTACCTTCTGTCTTTCACCATGTCATATTTCTCAGAGACTACTCATCTTTCATCACGAAGGAGGGGACCGTCAGATTCAAATTAATGCCATTTGGTGTTGTATCTGCGACATCATTTTTACAGTGGATTATGCATGCTGTTTTGAAGCAGATAAAAGTTGTCATGTATTTTCACAATGACATATTGGTAATAGGAAGAAATATGGTGGAGCATTAAGAAGGTAACCTTCTTGGGAAATAAACATACACCAACTGCAATTTATATTGTGTGTGCGCGCAGTGTGTCTGTAAAAACAACTTGGTTCTGTCTTATTGGTGGAGGACTTGGCAAGTCCCCACACCCACACTCACCTGGCAGCGCTCCTCACACCACTATATACAATTCAGGTCCTTGCGCTGAGTCTCGCCGTCCTTGTTTGCCAATTTCGTTTACTTTTCATTATTGTACGTTGTCCAAGGTCCCTGTAAAACTTACTAGAGTAAGTTTGACTTTACAGAAGAGAAAGTGCCACTTTAGGAGTGCATAGATTGATTACTTAGGGCATAAACTGAGTGCAGAGGGTCTAGCCCCCAAGGGGAGTCTCGATTGGGCAATTTTAGTTCTGGCTCCATCTAGAGACAAGCAGGATGTTATGTCGTTACTAGGCGTTCTTAAAAAATAAATAAAGTTTGTTTTAAACTTTGCTGATAGGTGTAAAAATATCAGAATTTGTGTAAAAAAATGTGCCATTTGCCTGGTCCTCGGAATGTGCTGAGGAATTTGAAGGGCTAAAAAGTGTGATATGAAATGCTCCTACGTTGTGGAGTTTTGACAGAGTGTAAAACTTTCATTATGGCTGATGCCAGCAGTTTGGGTTGCGAGCTGTTTTAATTCCGAAACATAATGGTTGCCAGAGAGTGATTGCATTTGCCTTTAGAGTTCTAAGGCGGGCTGAGATTTGATATTAGTCATAGAGAAAGCGGCCGTGTGTGTTGTTTGGGCAATATCTAGGTTCAAGGCTTTTCGATGTGGCAGAGAGTTTAGAGTATTCAATGACCATAAGCCGTTAGTTTGTATTTTGATCTCGAAGGGCCTAGACTCTCATAGGAATGTATGATTGGTCACAGCCCTGCAAGGACACAATTTTGTTCTGGAATACGTGCTGGGAAAGGAGAATTTTGTTGCATATTACCTTTGTAGGGCTACCTACAGCTGCCTTTATGAAGGTGTTGAAAGTGATATAGAAGATAAAGATGCGACCGTGAGATATTTGCTCTTCGTGGTGGAGCAATCAAAGAACAAGAATGGAAGGATACTGAGGTACCTGACGAGGTTAGAGATGCTCTGCTGAATGACAGTGAGAATCGGTCCATTTTGGACGACTTGAATGCCTTACATTGAATTAGAAATGAGCTTAGTGCATTAGTGGGGTAAGTGTTGAGGTCTGGAAGACTCATGCCACTCCATGGTGTGAGGCACTCTCTATTGGAATTGGACCATGATGATCACTCAGGCATGACCAAGACTAAATGGCGCCTGAGAGTAGACTTTTGATGGCCGGTCTAGACAGTGAGGTGGAAGAATTAGTTAAAAATGGCACTGTGTTTTGTGAGGCTGACAAGATTTTGAAGATGTTTTTACAACATTTGAGGCTGTTTGTGGCCAGGGATAAATTAGGTCCATTAGTGGGCAGAGGAGGCATGAAGAAATATGTCATTGTGCCGGTTGATCTGGACTCCAAGTGGGTAGGAAACTAAGGTTGTGCAAGAGGCATACTCCAGGGCAGTGGTTGAGTTCCTGGACCAAATGATTCAAGGGAAAGGTGACAGAGGAAGCTACTTATTGATAATGGGATAGAATTCACATCCAGGTTAATGAAGGAGTTTTGATCACCACAAGATGGCTATATCCCATCTCGAGACAAATGAGATAGTGGAGTGATTTAATCACAAAGTTATGCATGATGTTCGGATGGTAGTGAGGACAGATTGTTAGGAGTATTTGAGTAGAGGAGTTTGTGCATACAGATTTGCTCCATGTGTCACTACTGGTCTGGTACCTTTTGAGGTTTTGAGGCGTAGGAAAGCGTGTATGTTGGTAAGTCCATCTTGGGTTGTCCAGGAGTTGCCTTGTGGAGTGGGATGAAGGCCTGTTGAAAGTAAAGGGGAGGGAGAGGAAAGAGAGGTGTGATATGCAGAAAGGAGCAAGACTCACATGGGTTACCAAAGGTAAGGGAATGTGGGTGCAGAGCCACACTTTGTCCCAAAAGTACAAAAGTAAGTTTGAAGGACCTGTGTGTGTAACAGGGTGTTAAGTGATGCAGTGGTGCTGGAGGATGTTAGGGTATGGAACAAATGGAGGGTTGCTGTGAAATTATTACAACCCTGCTGCATGTTGTTCAGAACATTATGGTACCGATTCATGGAACAAAGGTGCGCCGAAAAAAGTGGCACAAGCTGGTGCAAGCAGGCGCAAGCGTGAAAAAGGAAGCGATTCATGGAAGTCCCTGCGCGTGTTTTTCTCGGAATGTGCGCCAAACCCATGCGTGATGCACACGGGCGCACACGTCATTGCAACATCCGGAATGCTGTGCGCGACGCGCACAGGAAAAGCGCACAACGTCTGCGCACATACCAAAAAGGGGGTGGGACACGGGGTGTAAAGCACAGAATGGGGAACAACGCGTGAAAAAGAAGGCATAACTGGGGAAGTACTGCAGGGAAATACACGGAACGCCCACACGCACACGAACAACTCGTATTCATGGATTTGAATACGGGAAACAAGCGCACGCTAAAAGACGCGCACAGGCATCAACAAGTCTGCCACAGGAAGGCAGGCGTTAGCGTCCCCGCGCACAGTATAAAAGCGCACACAAACAACAAACACGTACATACCGCTACGATGAATGCCCCATTTGTCGCAGCACTAATCGTGGGACACCGCAGGAGGAGGAGAATAGCCAGGGCCCGCATTTATTCCCCCCGGAGAAGCCTTTTTGGGATGCCTGACGACCAGGTCTACGGCAGGTATAGGTTTCCATCTCGTATCATCCTAGACCTGATCAGGAAGTGGGAAGATGAACTTGCATCCCCCACCCTCTGCTCCCAAGCATTGAGCCCCTTGGAGAAGGTGCTCAATGTCCTGCCTTTTTTGGCAACTGGGTCATTTCAGCAGACTACTGGCATAGTGGGGGTGGTCTCACAGGCCACGCAGTCACGCTGCCTACACCAGGTGTTGGCAATCATGACTGCGCGCCCCTCAGTCCGCAGGCACATATACAGGCCCAGAACACAAGGCAGGCCCTTGTCAAGGAATTTTACAGGATGCACACTTCCCAAAAGTGCTCATTGCCATAGATTGCACCCATGTGGCCCTACGCCCACCTAGGGCCACTGAGCACATCTACCGAAACCGCAAGCACTGACATTCCATGTCAAGGGAATCATCACCTTTGTCTATGCAAACCACCCTCGCTCCACCCATGACAGTTTCATATACAGAATGTCGGCCCTGAGCCGGGCCCTGGAAGCTGGGCAGTATGGTGACACAAGGCTCCTAGGTGAGTACAAACAACCGTGCACATGCATGCATGTCACACATAGACAAATACACAAACCCCAATAATCACAACCATTATCACCTCTCCAGGGGACAGTACCTACCCTCTGAGCAACCACATGATGACGGCAATCCGGAACCCCACCACACCACCCCAGGTAAGATACAACACTGCCTATATTGCAACCATGGACACAGTGGAGCGCACATTCGGAGTGCTCAAGTCACGCTTCCGCTCCCTTGAGCACTCTGGTGGCCAGCTACTCTATGCACCCCCAGTAGTGTGCAGGATCATTGTGGCAGCATGTGTCCTGCACAATGTTGCAACATGGCAGGGCATACCGGTGGACATGGTGGTGCCCCCACATCCCCAACCACAGGCACAGGCGCTGCCCATGGGAGGGGATAGGGCAAGTGGCGAGGCAGCCTGGACCCAGCTTGTGGCCACATTTTTCACCTAAACTCCCACCCCTGCAGAGTGCACACAGGCCTGGCACATACCAGGTGACAATCAATGATGACAAAGAGACAGTCAACTGTCACAACCTTACCACCCTGATAATGTTGCCATGGAAGTGCCAAATTGTGTGCATCCCTAGCTACTCAAACCTAACCAATCCTGTGTGACCAAAAGGTACACATGCAAGGTGTGTATCACACAGACCTGCAAAACAGGTCATGACAATCAATGGTATGTCACACAAAGCCACCAAAACCACAACATGACATGGCAAGCAATGGTAAAACACCAACACAATAACAATAATGTACACATTGACATGTGAAAAATACAAAGTGGCATCAGACAATGATGCCTGACATGGAATCAGATGAAATGACTGACCAACAACCTCACACACAAAGCAAGTCATACCCAAATGCATAACAACAGTTGTAGCTTGAACATAACAATGAATGCCTGTTCACATGCACATGTGCACAGCAAAATAAACACTGCATAATACGTGTGCTGTGTCCATCTCCTGCATGTACAGGATCCACAAATGGTCATAGATCATGTGCTGCAGGGACACAGTGGTCTCCAGAAGGCTAACGGTGTGCACATGTGGACATGGAAAGGTGGTTGTACACGTTGTGGATCATAGTGCAAGTGTGTGTGTCAGTAGGGACATGCACTCAATACATGCATGTGCAATCAAGTGACCATCAGTGTCCTCATCACATGTGAACATTGCCCATGTGTACACCCCAGCATTTCAAACCACAACTATACCCTCACACCTGAAAGGTAAACACAACACATGAACAGCCATTGATCAGCAGAATACATCATGTACATAGGATACCATAATTACAATGTCAGGGTGCCCATCACACTTTGGGGCAAGGCAACTGTCCAACAACAAAATACCCCCCCCCCCCTCACATATCACCATGACCCACTGAACAACTGTGCATGGGGTATGTAGCCTTCATCCTTGAAGTTCACCTGGCCACAGGATCACCCTTCCCCTTTGTCTGCATCTTCCACCTTGTGTGTAAAAAGTGTCCAGCACGCTTAGAGGCCACCTTGACTTGCAAAAACACCAAATCAAAGAGAACTCAAAGCAGGCCAACACAGAAGCCAAGCAAAAAGCCTGTAGGCAGCAAAACAAACCAGAAGAGCATCCAGTAGATGACTTGAAGTAGCAGTACATCACAAAGCGCAAGTACTAGCACAATGATGGAACAACCAAGGTAGCACAGTAAAACAATGTCACAACAGGATGTGTACCATGTGTGGTACATAATATAGAATGATGCACCATGAACTGATGTGTACTGTCACAGCTCCCGTGTACAGGCGCAGGAGTGGCACGAACCAACCACCCCCACCGTGGCGTGGGTGCCTGAGAGGTCAAACTCACACAGGCCTCTGAGACCGTGTGGGGAAGGACGGTCAGGGATATGCAGTCGGGACAGGCATTGGTATACTGGATAACCGGAATGAGGGGCAGGAGAGGGGAGTAGGATTGACAAGGGAAAGTAGGGAATGTACAAAAACATAATAATCACATTAACACATACACAATCAGACCAAATGTGTACATCATGCGCATAGTACCAAATTACTCAAATTGAAGTCAAAGAGAAACTTATCTCTGGGGTGAGTGCTGGCCTCCTAGCTGCACACTCTCAGGTCCGGTAACATGTGCAGTTCAATGCTGCAAAGAGAGCCAGAGTCACTAATCTGTGCGTGCCCATAACACACACACACACCACCATGCATGCCCCAATGTAAAAAAGATACTCTACAAACTATCTGGTGTGGTGCTTCGTACCCATACGTAAGATTCCCCCTGTGATGGTTCATTCACAGTCAATGCAGTAAGTAATGCGCCGGTGGGTGTGTGGCAAATGTAAGACCAATGTGTCAAGATTCACACAACATCCAATGTTCCCTGGGTAAGCATCCAGACACATTTTGCAAGGTACGACTTCAGTACAAGTTGTGTTCCAGCATAACCTAAATAAAGTAGGTAGTGCATGTGGTAATTCAAACCTGTAAATGAAATGCACTGCACACAAGTCTGTCCCTTACTGTCTGTCTCTGTGAGCTGCTTCTTTCCATGTCTTGGAACGCTACATGGCTAACACAACTGCCTCAATGGACCATGTTGGATCGGAGGATATGTGCCATTGCCCCTGCATGTGCCCCTAACAACTTTCCCATCAACTACCCATTACTCCACCAACGCATCTTAGCTGTAATGTGTGCTTCAACACCAATATCTGTCCAAGCTCACCGTCAGTGGTGCTACTTAGCATGCATGTGCAACTGTCCTGGTGGACGGTTTGCTGTGGTGTGGCCCACTTGTGCTGCTCACCTTGCCTGGAGTTGCTTAAAACACGTCAGCTTCTGTATGATGTATGAGCACAATCCCTGTGGCTCTGCCTACGCACACATGTGCATGTTTGCACCACCAAACGTGGCCAGCTTCCAGACATCCAATGGGCCATGTCTGCTGGGAAAGGTGGTATGGAGGCTCATCCCCCTGTGTTTGTCTCCTCAGGCATGTCATGAGTGGACCATGTCAGAAACGTACATCAGAAATCACTCCATCAGTGCAACTTTCCCAGACAAAGTGTGTCAGCCACTGTCTACAGCATGAATTGCATGAAGCACATGTACAGCAAAGATAAGAAACACACTACACAATATATAGCAATTAATGCACACATGAATCATGAAACCACACATCTAGCAAAGGAAGAACTGTGGTCAAAATCACCCCTATCATCCCCACTAGGGGTGTCAACACAAGTAGTACAGCAGCAGACATGCCACAGATATGACAGTCCAAAGCCCTTGTGTAATAGGCTGTAACACCGAACCATCCTTGCGAGCCCATGGATAAGGGAAGCAGGAGTGGCATATGTGAGTCAGGACCCAAAGCTGCAAACACATACACGAGACAAGCTTGAAGGGACCAGCTGGAACAGACAGTGAATGCTTTCAAAAGCCACAAAGCACCACACCGTCACATGAACGAACAACAGACAAGCAATTTTAAACTATATTAACTAATTACACTAACTATCAAAAACCTACATTACCTAATTAAACTAACTATCAAATAGAAACTTAACTAACTAAACTAAAAGAAAAAGAAAAAATGCCCACATACAACCCAGGGGGGAGGCACCCAGGAGGGGGGAGGTACAGGGTGCTGCTCAACACCCACATGCGATGATGTTGAGGAAAAAAAAAAACCTCCATAGGCTCAACGCCGGCACAGCTCGACCTATTTGGGGGATACCTTGTCGTTCAAGTCTGGCTCTTCCTGGAAAGGAGGACATGGCACAGGAGCCTGACCACGCCTAGCCACAGCTTTCCCTCGTCGGCAGCAAGTCTGCCGGATGGGTGAGCCTGGTTCTGTGCGGCGATGACATGTAGGTCTGCATGCAGAACCTCACGTGATACGCGTGCTTCCTATTGCAAGGTAACACGTGTAACACAGAGTTCCGCCTGCAAGGCCTGGCTGGACAACTGATGCACCTCCCGGCAAGCATGTAGCTCAGCCGAGATGGTATGCTCAAGCTGCGCAAACCTCTCCTCTGACCGCTCCCTCTGGGACATCAGAAGGACACCCAGAGTGGATCTGAGGGAAGCATATTCCTCCCTCAGGGCCTCCATGTGTGCCTTTGCATGGGCAGCAATTGCTTGTCGCAGAGACATTTCAGCCTGCGTGCCCTGTTTGAGGCCTCCATGCCCAGCCTGATTGAGCGGGCCGTGGACCATGCTGCCTGATGCTGGAGAAGCACCTGCCTAGCAGGGGGGAGCACGGATTGGGCCACACGCTCCATGCTCACACCGATTTTCTCCATTGCTGCCCCCTGGTGTTCAGAATTGGCAGTCATGTCTTGCTCCCACTCAGTATACAGCGGTTGCGTCCGGTGACCACGTTGCTGGGCTTGACACCTGTGGGACCCAAGGACCGGGTGTCCTCGTTGTGTTGGCACCGCCCGCGGCTGCACAACTACATGCCCCCATCGACATGATGGCCCAGGCACATCAGTGACTGGGGTGGAGGGGGACCCTGCGTCCCGATCCACGACAGGCAGAGGTTGCAAGACTGTCTGACCCCTCAGTGCAGGTATCACGGACAGAGGAGTGCCCACATCAGAATCACTCACCCCTGACATATGGACCTGATGCACATCCAACTCGACATGGACATCAGAGTGGTCATCAGGGCTGGACTCATTGCCAGCCAAAGACAAGATGGACTGTAGCACATGTGGGTTTTTGTGGCCTACCACCCCACGGCCCCCACTTGTGCCGGGTTGCTGTAGTGATAACAACCCTGTGCCTGGCATGACAACACCATCCTCTGGCTCCATTGCATAATCATCGGAAAAGTAGAGAGAAAAAAGGTCACTAAATGTTAGAAGCACACAACACACACACACATAGACATCGCACAATACCAAACACATGAAGCTGACATGTCACACACAAAAGAGAACCTGCCATGCATGCTGGGTGACCTTGACATTGCTTCTGTGAAATGGTGTTATATCGCTCTGAAGTGGGTCGATGCAGGGCAGCACATTTGTACATTACTCACTATCCACATGTACAGTACTTCATGATGTGTATCAGAAAATGTGAAGGCAGTGCAAGGTCAACTTCAGCCATCACGTGCAACGTGCATGCAATGGGTAGCATGGCTGCAAGCAAACCACCCCTCCCCCAAGTGCAAATGCAGGGATGCCTTGTATGGTATCAAAACGATGACAATAGACCTGTGTATTGACAGACAGTGTTGACTAACATCAATTGCAGCATGTGAGTTCAGTGACAACACAGCAGATGATGATGGGACAGTAAGCAGGACACATGATGAAACCTCCGGAGTACACCCACGTGTGAAGAAGACACTACACCAGTTGGACAGAGTCATTGGCCATGAAACAGGCTGAGGCCTGTGACCCACACAGACTGTCACACCCTAAACATGTGTGCGACGCAGGACTGAGCCACAGTGGCCATGGGAAGGCTGATGAAATGTCATGCAATGTAGGTCACCCTAGACACATACTACAATGATCATCCAGTCAAGGACACATAGGGGCATGCATGGAATCCACTTGGAGCATGAATGGGCACTCATGTCCCTGTGGGGCATCTGACCACTGCACAGTCAAGTGAGACACCCTGCATCAAGTACAAAGGATGTACCCCACAGCATATGTCTGGCAGATTGGCTGATGGAAGTTAGCATGTACACAGGACGCATTAACAGGCAAGTACTCAATGGCAAAATTGAAGCAGACCAGTGCAAAGGTGAAAGGGGTGCAGAGGGGGGTGGAGGGGCAAGGGAGCATGCCTACGTGGAGTACCCGCATGCAGGCAGAGGACACATGCACATCAGTTATGCTATGACATAGTCCCAGGGCTGAGAGCAAGGTCACTCCAGGCTACATGCAGAAGGGCCAGTGAGCTGGAACATGGACCGGAGGGGCATCCTGCTGACCAGCATGTGAGTAGGGTGCAATAGTGGTGATGCGGTCAGTCCCCGTCCACTCCACATGTCCACCATCCTGCAGAACAGCCATGCATCAGTGAAGCATTGCATTACTTGCACATCAGAACCATGTACGCATGACATGTAGTGGCATTCATCCACAACACAGCACACAAGTAAAACACAAATGTCCTCAACAAACACGCAGCAACACTCACTGGACTGGGCATCAAAGTCTGGCATCTCGCCCACTCCTTCGACCGATTCAAGTGGTGAGAACTCTGCAATGAGTGACTTGTGCGGAGTGAGGTCTTCCTCCTCAGGTGCAGGCCCACTGCCAGTCACCAGAGTCAAGTTGTAATTTGAGGCACGCTTAGCCTTAGCGCTGCGTTTGAGGTCATTCCAACGCTTTTTGCACTCTTGCGCCGTGCGCACCTCATGGCCAAATGCACTCACGTGTTCCTCAACTTGCTTCCAGTGGGTATCACGGTGGGCAGCCGTAGTCTGACAATCAGGCCCCACTAGCATGTCACGGTTGTGGTCCCGCACGTAGTCCACGAGGAAGTCCAGCAACATCCGCTGTGGCAGGGTCATTGACCGCGACTGTCCTGGTTGGCAGACTCACAACCGGGGTGTTGTTGGCTGCATCAGCCCCTGCACTTGCCAACGCCCGGCTGGTCGGGGTAGCAGATGACATTACTGACCCAGGGACACGTGTCTCGGTCAGAACAGCCCTGCATGCACCTACGGTTTGCCTCCTGCCCTGTTGGAAATCTTCCAAGAACTCTTCAAGTGCCAACGCAGCCTGTGCTGGCAGACCCTGAGCCTGGGTGGTGGTGTCCACAGCTGCACCTTCAGCTACCACTACCCTTGGGCCCGTGGCAGTCGATGAAACGGACTGCCGGGCCACACGGTCGCCAGTGCCAGATGCACAGGCTGCATCTCCCTGAACCACAGGGGGTGGTGGCATGACTGCACTGACACATGGTGCAACATCGTGCACAAGTGGCGCACCCCTGCCTCTTCCCCCTCTGCAGCCACCCTGGACACCCTGGAGTCCCCCTACTCCCTGGTCACCCGGCCACATCCCTGACCACGCCCGCCACGAGGAGTATGCCCAGCTGAGGCGCCCCTCACCTTTGGTGGCCTCCCAACCATGGCACAGATGGAGTAGTGCCGGCACAGATGGAGGAGTGCCAATGGGAGGTGTACACCACAATTGCCCTGGGCAATTGGGGTGAAGGGGGTGGGATGCAAGATGTTAACAGCACCCCTGCACCTGGAGGCTGTATGTTACTCCGGTGATGTAGTGATGGGTGACGCAACGCTCAGGCACCACAAAACTGCAGTAAAACCGTGCACGCAACCCCTGCAGCCTACATGCGTGGAATTAACCTCCCGCAGTACGCAGTGGCACCCAGGAACACGAAAAACAAGTACGCATGGGACACGCAGGCTACTATGACCTCGGAAATGGGTATGCAATACACAGGGGCACCCGCAGTGGGAAAAATAGCATGCGCGACTCACCGTCAGACTAGCACGATGATGAAAAACACGCATAGCCAAAACCCCCGCCAAAAGAAGAGATGCGTCCTTGATCCGCTGTGAAGTTGTGATGGCGCGCGAAACAACACGAAGTAGCAAGACACACGTCGGTCTCCACAAAAGGCACGTACAGTAACTGCTGGCACCGCTCACCTTTAACCCGTGCTGAGGGAAACGCCCGCACGCATCGTGTCACTTACGCGCGTATGCCCTTTCCTCGGATTACATGCATTCACACATGGACATGCAGTTTTTTCACGCACTGAACCACTATGCACATGTCATGAGGGAAACGCCCGCGTGCGTAACGTCACTAGATGCGCTTACGCGCTAAGGGCCTTTCCTCGGATTTCACGCTGATGTGCACTTTTTTCACGTGCCAACTCACTCCGTATCAAGCTGGCCACACAAAAACACATGGAAGACCACGCTCCTGCCCAAAAGGCTATTTTCCTGCCCCCAAGAGCCCCGGGCACGCTCCCACCTGCCATCTGCTGCTGCCTGCCTGCTGCCCAAGTGCCCTGCTATTTGGTGCCTGCACTTCAGCCATCTGTAGGGGTCCAGTTGCTGTGTCCAGCCCTGCTGGAACAGAAGACTCCCGACTGGGATACCATCGCTCCACAGCCCAGCCCCAGGACCCAGTTGCCCACCCACGCCTGCCTCGGGGGTCACCATCCAAGACCACTGGCGACCCACAGCCAGAGAGGCAGATGGCCACCAGCTTCAGTGAGAAGGAAGTTTGTGTCCTGGTGGAGCATGTCCTGGGGCATTATGATGCCCTCTTCGGAACATCACGCGCCAACAAGGAAGGACGCGATAGGATCTGGGAGGACGTAGTTGTTGCCATCAACGCGGATGGTGTGGCAACCCACGACATCAAGTACGTCCGGAAGCGCTGGGAGGACTTCAGGTCCAGGACCATCTACAAGGCTCGGTGCCTCGTGAAGGCAGAGGATGCAGAAGGGTGCGGGTCAGCATGAGCAACATCCAGATGAGGGTCCTGGAACGCATAGGCCCAACGCTCCACACCCAGATCCTTCAGAGGCAGACCCTTCTGGAGTTGAGCGGTAAGTGGCCAAGCATTGCTGTGTGAGACAGGGCATGTTGCAGTGTGCTGGTAGTCTGATACTTGCCTGTATGTGTGACATAGGCCATGTATGGATGTGTGTGTGCAGGGACATCATGGTCATGCATGTGAGACCAGTAATGTGTAAACCACATGGATGGTGCATGTGTTACAATGCAACATGGGGAGCTGTATGCGGAATGCACACATGAATGCATGCCAGTCTATGTTCTTGGACATGGAGGGGGGGTGAGGGATGGGTGCTGCTCCAATGTACATGTATGGTGCACATGTGTGTGTGTCTGAGAAGTGTGTGTGTGACTTTGAAACAGCATGGATGCATGACACATGTCCGTGCCGATGTGTAGATTCACTCATGCAGTGCGGTCACCGTTGTATCCACCGTGTATGTGGTGTACGAGCCATGATGCATGACCCTCCAGTGATGTGTGTGCATGGGATCAGTATGAGCCATGATGCATGTGAGTTTTAAGGCAACATTTTGGTTAACCGAGGCCATTGTACATGGATGCTGATGTTGATTACATGTGCTGTGCCTGTTTCTGCATGTGTGTTGCGTGCATTCACCCATGTGTTGTGCAGGGGCAGGATGGAATTGATGTTTGACAATGCCACTCATGTATTATTGCTTCCTGTCTAGGGGACTATTGTACAGTACCCTGATGCTTATGTTCTATGTCTCCCTCTATGCAGCGTCCAGTGAAGAAGAGGGCAGAGACGGCGCTGTGGAGCTAAGCGGCGGGGATGCCCCCACCAGGTGGCGACGCAAGGCCCAGCCACCCTCCCAGGAATTGCCATCATCCAGGAGAGAGGGGACTGGTGCCACGTCTGCCACTACGGTTGTAGCGAAAGGGCCGGGTGAGCCCCCACAGGGGCTTGCAATGGCGGAAGACGGTGCAGAGACATCCAGGTTGGTGGTCTCCACAGAGGAGGAGGAGCCCGCTACTGAGCTGCACATGGGGCCTGCTGGGGGTAGTACCACTGGTGCAAGTGGTGCAGTCCAGCGCCAGGGTCAGGAGGCAGCACAGGTCACCGCGGAGGGGCCTGTGCATGTCGCTGTCCATGACCCTGTGACTGCACCACCATGCACCAGCAGGGATGCCCCTTCCCAGGCCCGTCCGCAGGTAGGGGGGAGGCCCACGTCATCTGCCTCTCCTCTACCTGTGGACGAGGAGTCCCATGAACGTATGGTCTCCGTCCTGATTGGTGTCACGTTGCGCACGCATGTCATTCATGATGACGTGCGTGCTTCCTGGGGGGAGCACACACGCCATCACGAAGAGCAGCATTGAGACATGGCACAGTTGGGAGGGGCACTGGTTGGTGGGTTCCTACATGTGTCACGCACTCTGGCGGACCTCTCCTCCTCTGTGGAGACTATGCACCAGTCGTTCTCCTGCCGTCTTCCAGCCCAGATTCCACCAGGGCACCCTGTGGACCTGGCCCGACCAACCCGTCACAGTCGGGAGTCAGCGGTCCAGCAGGGGTGGACACCCCAACCACTGGAGACCAGCAGATGGAGGATGTGCAGGCATCATCGGCCAGGGAAGATGGACAGCAGCAGCAGGCTCTAGGTGGGAGCAATGATGGCACAGGGCCATCAACATCAGAGGGGCAGGCATTGGCCAGAGGGCAGGAGGACCCTGAAATGGGTGTGTCTTCCATGTGGCTGCGGTTGGGCCAGCGTATAGATGCAGAGCAGCGGCGGGCGGAAGAGGCACGGCTCACAATGGTCAGGGCACTGAGGCGGGCTGAGTGCCTCGAGGCTATTCGCAGGGAGTTGGAGTCCAACATGGCATCGTCCCTGCGAACCCTCTGGGCCATGGAAGAGGACCGCCTCCAGGACATTGACCAGGAGTTCTATCATGCCCTGGCCCGGGACATCGGAAAGTGAGCCGTCGGACTAGCCTGCCGCCATTGTAAATAGTTTTTAGTGGTAGGTTTCATTTTCGTTTTCATTTCTTTTGGGGTGATTGGACTATGCCCCACAATTTTGTATATAGTTATTTCTTAGGTAGTTTCTTACATAGGTTTCAGTTCTTTTGTTGGGCTCAAGGACCCTTTCAAAATTGCTAGTACATAGTTGTACTTTGGATTTATGTGTACATTTTCTTTGGATTTCACCATGGGGCAATGGAATTTGATTTTTACGTTTCCTTTGGATTTGTTTTGGTGGACAGAGAATTTGGACCATTTTTCTTTAGGATATATTTGGATTGCATCTACATTTCATTTTTCATATTTTTGGACATGCATTTCATTTCATGTTTGTATTATGTTTTTGCCTTTCATTTCATTACATTGATTTTGTTTATAATACATTTTAATATTTTAATTCCATGTGTGGGATTCGCTCATTGGGTTCATGCATGTCAAAATGTGGTTTTACACAATCTATGGCAAACAGTGTGTGTGTGTGACAGAAATGTGTTGATGTACAGGGTTGACTTTTGATTTGTGGCCTGACATAGGCATGTTGGTGTGGGGTGGATTGTTGAAATCATTGCATATCAAGACTGGGTGGCGTGCTGTGGTATTTTGGTGCACATGAGGCCCATGATTGTGCAGCTTCCTTTCGTGTTGCTGGGGGACATGAGTCGGGGCCTGCTGGCAGGTGCCCCTCAATGCTGGGTGGATGGTGGTGCTGGGGGACATGAGTCGGGGCCTGCTGGCAGGTGCCCCTCAATGCTGGGTGGATGGGGGTTCTGGGGGACATGAATCGGTGACTGCTGGCAGGTGCCCCTCAATGCTGGGTGGATGGGGGTGCTGGGGGACATCAGTCGGGGCCTGCTGGCAGGTGCCCCTCAATGCTGGGTGGATAGGGGTGCTGGGGGAAATGAGTCGGGGCCTGCTGGCAGGTGCCCCTCAATGCTGGGTGGGTGGGGTTGCTGGGGGACAAGAGTCAGGGCCTGCTGGCAGGTGCCCCTCAATGCTGGGTGGATGGGGGTTCTGGGGGACATGAGTCGGGGCCTGCTGGTAGGTGCCCCTCAATGCTGGGTGGATGGGGGTGCTGGGGGACCTGAGTCGGGGCGTGCTGGCAGGTGCCCCTCACTGCTGGGTTGATGGGGGTGCTGGGGAACATGAGTCAGTGCTCACATGTGCGTGGTGACATGTGGACTGGCTGGGGGCTTCGCCTGGGTGGATGGGCTGCCTGTGGGGCATGGCCAGGGGTGCAGTGTGTACCCCTTTGTTGGTGTCTGCCTGCAGGCCCTGGGGAGGGGGAGAGGGCACACCTGAGAGGACATACACTGGCAATTCTTTGGGGCACCCCCGTAATACACGTACCCTGCTCGCACAGGGCCAAACGCATGTAAAACTTCCCGCGCACCCCCGAAATACACGTACCCCGCTCGCACAGGGACAACCGCGTATGAAAGTGCCTGCGCACCCCCGAAATACACGTACCCCACTCACACAGGGCCAATCGCATGTGAAAGTTCCCGTGCACCCCCGAAATACACGTACCCCGCTCGCACAGGGCCAATCACATGTGAAAGTTCCTGCGCACCCCCGAAATACACCTACCCCGCTCGCACGGGGCCAATCACATGTGAAAGTTCCCACGCACACCCGAAATACACGTACCCCGCTCGCACAGGCCCAATCGCGTGTGAAAGTTCCCGCGCACCCCCGAAATACACGTACCCCGCTCACACAGGGCCAATCGCATGTGAAAGTTCCTGCGCACCCCCGAAATACACGTACCCCTCTCGCACAGGGCCAATCACATGTGAAAGTTCCCACGCACACCCGAAATACACGTACCCCGCTCGCACAGGCCCAATCGTGTGTGAAAGTTCCCGCACACCCCCAAAATACACATACCCCGCTCGCACAGGGCCTATCACGTGTGAAAGTTCCCACGCACCCCGAAATACACGCACCCCGCTCGCACACGGCCAATCGCGTGTGTGACTTCCCGCGCACCCCCGAAATACACATACCCCGCTCGCACAGGGCCAATCGCGTGTGAAATTTCCCGCGCACCACCGAAATACACGTACCCCGCTTGCACAGGGCCAATTGTGTGTCGAAGTTCCTGCGCACCCCAAAATACACGTACCCCACTTGCACAGGGCCAATCGCTTGTGAAAGTTCCAGCGCACCCCCGAAATACAAGTACCCCGCTCGCACAGGGCCAATCGCGTGTGAAAGTTCCCGCGCACCCCCGTAATACACGTACCCCGATCTCACAGGGACAATCGCATGTGAAAGTTCCAGCGCACCCCGAAATACACATACCCCACTCGCACAGGGCCAATTGCGTGTAACACTTCCTGCGCACCCCTGAAATAAACGTACCTTGCTCACACAGGGCCAATTGCATGTAAAACTTCCCGTGCACCCCCAAAATACACGTACCCCACTCAGACAGGGCCAATCGCATGTAACACTTCCCGTGCACCCCCGAAATACACATACCCCACTCGCACAGGGCCAATCGCGTGTAAAACTTCCTGCACACCCCCAAAATACACGTATCCCGCTCGCACAGGGCCAATCACGTTTAATACTTCCCGCGCACCCCCGAAATACACGTACCCCGCTCGCACAGGCCCAATCACATGTGAAAGTTCCCGCGCACCCGCAAAATACACGTACACCGCTCGCACAGGGCCAATCACATGTGAAAGTTCCTGCGCACCCCCAAAATACACGTATCCCGCTCGCACAGGGCCAATCACATGTGAAAGTTCCCACGCACACCCCGAAATACACGTACCCCGCTCGCACAGGCCCAATCGTGTGTGAAAGTTCCCGCACACCCCCAAAATACACGTACCTTGCTCGCACAGGGCCAATCACGTGTGAAAGTTCCCGTGTACCCCGAAATACACGTACCCCGCTCGCACAGGGCCAATCGCGTGTGTGACTTCCCGCGCACTCCCGAAATACACGTACCCCGCTCGCACAGGGCCAATCGCGTGTGAAATTTCCTGCGCACCCCCGAAATACACGTACCCCGCTCGCACAGGGCCAATCGTGTGTGGAAGTTCCTGCGCACCACAAAATACACGTACCCCACTTGCACAGGGCCAAACGCGTGTGAAAGTTCCAGCGCACCCCCGTAATACACGTACCCCGATCTCACAGGGCCAATCGTGTGTGAAAGTTCCAGCGCACCCCCGAAATACACGTACCCCACTCGGACAGGGCCAAACGCGTGTGAAACTTCCCGCACACCCCCGAAATACACGTACCCCACTCACTCAGGGCCATTCGCTTGTAACACTTCCTGCGCACCCCCGAAATAAACGTACCCCGCTCACACAGGGCCAATCGTGTGTAAAACTTCCCGTGCACCCCCAAAATACGCGTACCCACTCGCACAGGGCCAATCGCATGTAACACTTCCCGCGCACCCCCGAAATACACATACCCCTCTCCCCCAGGGCCAATCGCGTGTAAAACTTCCTGCACACCCCCAAAATACACATATCCCACTCGCACAGGGGCAATCACCTTTAATACTTCCCGCACACCCCCGAAATACATGTACCCCGCTCGCACAGGGCCAATCGCGTGTAAAACCTCCTGCACACCCCCGAAATACACGTACCCCGCTCGCACAGGGCCAATCGTGTGTGGAAGTTCTTGCGCACCCCAAAATACAAGTACCCCACTTGCACAGGGCCAATCGCGTGTGAAAGTTCCAGCGCACCCCCGAAATACAAGTACCCCACTCGCACAGGGCCAATCGCGTGTGAAAGTTCCCGCGCACCCCCGTAATACATGTACCCCGATCTCACAGGGCCACTCGCATGTAACACTTCCCGCGCACCCCCGAAATACACATACCCCACTTGCACAGGGCCAATCGCGTGTAAAACTTCCTGCACACCCCCAAAATACACGTATCCCACTCGCACAGGGCCAATCACGTTTAATACTTCCCGCACAACCCCGAAATACACGTACCCCGCTCGCACAGGGCCAATCGCGTGTAACATTTCCCGCGCAGCGGGGTACGTGTATTCGGAGGGGTTTGCAGTTATTTTTACAGACGTTTTCGTGGTTGAGGGGCTGTATGCTGGTCCACTGGCCTGTGCGCCATGTACGGGATTTGTGCGCTGTTCATGGCGCACAGGGATGGGTTGGGGGTGTAACTGGCACTGCTGCAGGGTCGCTGCGCTACTCAGCGCCACGGCTGGTTATGGAAGTTGAAATCCATGAATACGCTGTGCACGGAAATGGATTTTGGCGCACGCGGCTGGTGCAGACTGCCACACGCGCACACAGTGCCCCAGCCGGGTGCGCCACTTGTGCGCTGAATTCTATGAATTACCCCCTATATTTTCTTTGTAAAGGTGGGAGGTGTATTATAGATGTATCTAATTCATATGTCTCATTTATATTAACAATGTGGCATTTGTTTACACTTGAAACTGTTATTTACTTTCATGCAGCACTGTCCACTGTCCTGTTACATTCTTTCTGAGCCTGTTTAAGGGTGCACTCTGTGAACTTTAGAGTAGTTCAAGGTGCTGACTGGGAGGAGTGTGTGGTGGCAAAGGGGGCCCTCATAATTATGGACTCACAATAAAGAATTGCTACGTTCAATGGTACTCAGCCTAAATTGCCTTTGTAACACATACTCTCCCACAGCTTCTCTAAATAACTTGTTTCAATTTGCAGGCAGCTTCTGGAATGCAGCCTCCTTTTATTTTGAGGCATCGTACCTACACTTCCCTACTTTTCCTGCGGAGGTCAGCGCAGATATGTCATTCTTCTTCAAAACTACTACAGTGTCTGGTGTATTCCTGGAAAACCTTGGCCTTTCAGATTTCATACGTATTGGATTAATCTGTAAGTCTGATTTTTTTTTTATTTCACATTAAATAAAATTCATAACAACTTCAAATAAATGGATCAAATATGTTTTTTTCTTCATCGTTAAATTGATTGTGAATTGTTTCCATTCATTTTATAAATTCCCATGTGTGCAATGACTTAAATATATGACTATGTTTTACTACTGTATTAAAATAAAAGTAAGCAGCCCATTGTTTCCTGATATATTTAAAGACAAGATGTGTGAGGGCAAATATTGGGAATTCATGCAATTTATTTGCGCCTATGAAATGTTTCAGGAAATGGTCAAAATTAATTGCCAGAGGCAATGTTCCAAAATGTCAATTTTTGGTATACTATCTACAGAAATGATTATTCTAAAAAATATATTTAGTAATTAAAATTAAATCCATAGCTGTGTTATTTCATTCTTTGTTAAAGGCAAACTATTGCGATGTTTTTTAATGACTTTGTTTTTGCAAATGCCCCAATTTCAATATTTTAGTTTGTTTGAAAGGTATTGGAAACTTAAACTCTGACATTTCAATTGTTTAAACATGAATGAGTCCAACTTCATCACCTCTGCTAATCAGTCAAATCTATCGTATATACCTATTTTCCTTGACTGGTCTGCTGCCTTTGACACTGTCGATCACTCTGATCTCCTTAATACTCTTTTTCTTCTTGGGATGCACAATCAAACCCTTGCCTGTTTTGAATCTGACCTTTCACCAATTCTCTGTCTCCTGGAGCAACAACATCTCTGAACTCACATCTCTAACTGTCGTTTTTTCACAATACTTAGTCTTGGGTCTGCTCCTCTTTACAGTCTACACATCTGCTCTTGGGGCACTAATCTCCTCTTTAGTGTCTCATACCAACTCTTCCCGGATGACACCCAAATATACTTTTCTTTTCCTGAACTCTCCTCTGATCTCTGTATCAAAATTTCCAACTATCTCTCTGCCATTAAATATTGGATGGCTTTGCTCTCTCATGTTAAACTCTATAAAAACAGAGGTACTCTATTTCCCTGCCACATCTTCTCTCTCATCTCTTCCTCTGCCTATCCAGTTCCCACCTGACACTCGCCCCTACTCGTCTTCAGCAAGAAATCTCTGCATTATTTATGACCTTTCTCACACCTTCTCTACTTTCATCTCCTAAACTGGAACAGCAGCTCGCCTCAATCTCTTAAATATTAGGAAAATCCGGCACTATCTTCCTTTCAACACTGCCAAAGATTTCTTAACCACTCTTGACTTTTCTAAAGTGGACTACTGTGCCAGCACACTCTTTGGTCTCCCCAACTATGTTTTCTGTCAGCTGGACAAGATCATTCATTTTACTACCAGGACCCTCTTTGGACTCCCTCACTTCAGACCTAATTCCTCTTACCGTCACAAACCTGGATGGCTGATAATGCAAAACAAGGCCAGATTAATATTTCTTCTCCTGGTTCACAAATCTATCCATGGTAAGGCACCACTGCCTATTCTCCTCCTTCCAACTCTTTAAGCCTTCTTGTAATTTCTGCTCTGCCTCATCAACACCCTTGTGGCTTGTTACCCTCCCAGTGCTTCCTCTCACTTCTGCTCATTCTCCCTTCTTGCTCCACTTACATGGAATTCTCTTCTCCCGGACATCTGAGATACAGTGCACACGGATTTGTTCAAAACCAAACTAAAAGCCTACCTCATTGCCTCTGAGTTACCCTCTTAGCCTAACTCTCATCTGCCTGCTAGCTAACATTTTTCCTTTGACTCTAACCTGCCTCTGTATCTCATTTCCTCTGCCTCCATTCTAGCACTTCACCCATCATGGTCACGTCCCGAGCACAGCTGACTGTACCGCCTCCCTGCACTTAAAAATGTCCAATATTGGTTGTCCTTATTCTATGTATGTCCACTTATGTGTTATCCCCAGTGACTGTTCCATTGTCTCACTTCCATAACCTGGTCAGATTGTCCCTCGAGCTCAACCCATTGTTAGAAGCTCACTGCTTCCCGTCAGATCTGATTTCTTATCTATTGTGTGTTCTTTTGTGATCAAAAGAGCCTTGTTCCTCCTGTATAAATAAATACATACAGTACATAAATAACTCTGTTTAAGCAGATACTTGTTTAGTTAAGATTTCATCCTTAAAACATTGACTGATTCAGAGAATTTGTGTCACCTTGAAAATGTCAAATTAAAATTGTATGCATGTGGGTCTCTAAGAAAGGTTTATGTTGAGTCGCCAATTTTTCCAGAAATTGTCAGTGCAAAAATTAAATTGTTGAATGGCCACTTGCTAGGGTAAAAGGGGCTTAGAGAATCCATTTCAGGTTCAATGGCAGATTCAGATGTATGGGAAACATTCATTGTTCCTGTCATAAGACTTACAACACGCTGAGGCAAAGTAATTTGGGTCCGTCATCTGGTAGGGACCAGATGTCCAATGATGCTTGCCTGGGTAGTAGGACACATATTTATAATATCCCGTGATAACTTTCCCTTCATAATGTATGAGGACTAGTTTTGGCTATATTCTAATACTATATATGTGAGTTTTGATCACAAATAGATGGTTTAGCCTGCTAACTGTCATATAATATTGTGGTGGGAATGCATACTGAGGGTTGGTAAATTAGTGATGGTCACTTAGTGAAAATATCAATATATATCAAAATGATCTCTACAGTCATTCCAGGACATTATGTAGATGGCATAACTGATGTTGACACATTCAAGTTCCCAAATGTGTGTGAAGTTCCATTAATGTGTGGAATGAGATGGTCCCTTTTCAATAGTCCCATTAGAGCCTACTGGTTGTGATTGAAATTAGAATTTGTGGAATTGTTGGTTGAGAATTGAAGTGAGAAAAATAATGAATGTATATTGTTTATTTGGTAAAAGGATCCTAATGTGTATATAGATTGATGTATACTTGTGCTCAAACATGCAATTTAGCCATGACATCACTGGACATCAGACCTGATTTGAAAGTGGCCCTTGATCATGTTTGCAATGATCTGATGTTATTGCAAGGGCAATGGATGATGCAACATAGATTAATGATATTCATAGCCAGTGTCTACGGATAAGACAGATGCCAAATAACTGACCTATTACATCATCATGGCATTGGCGGTATCCCAGTGGTAAATGTGCTGGGATACCACGAAGACAAATAGCATTAGAGCAGCTCGGTCTGGCGGTATTAGAGCTGGATTCCGAGTTGTGGTATGGCTGTTACTCCCCATTTTATGTAAAGTTAAACTTGGGCCTTGGCATAACTAGTCATTTACAGGATATAAGGAGTGCCAGACACACCATTTCATCTTCACAAACTCCCTCGGATAAACAGGTAGACTTGTGTTCCCTGTCAGATAAAGAGCAATACGGAGAAATTCAGGCGAGTGGGGAGGGTAGTTGCATACTTACAATGTCAGAGGTGGACAGGACAAGAAACAAGAAAACTTGCATACTTACAATTAGTGAATCAAGGTATGAAAGCAAGTTTAGGAAACATGAATAACAGCATATGTGCCAATAGAGATAAAATGTAGCTCATTTGACTAACGTTGGGAGACAGGAAATGTAAACTAAAATGGACACTGGAAAGGCAGCTATCTGTGCCAAGGATTATAGGGATAACAAAGAACCTTTAGGTAGATAGGAACGTTGATTCTAAGTGACAATATAGACACATACTTTGCAGCCCCTCAGAAAAGACTTACAGTCCAAAACAATGAAGACCAATGGGAAAGAGAGAAATAAAAATCTCCCCTGAAATGTACATATAGGAAATCCCCTCATACTCAATATGACAAACGCAGCAAACATGTCAGCAAAATATGGGCATTATTTAATGTCTCTGGTTCTGGTGAGAGAAGTTGGATCCAAATAACTTGACATAGAAAAAGAAAATAACAATCAGTTTTGGGAAAGAGCCTATCACACATATTAAGGCCCTTAAAAGATTGATGACCCCTTTCCACCTTGCCATAAAACACAACATTCTGTTTGTGACAATTTAGAACTTTACAAAAAGGTAATTGCATAATTTGATTGAAAAATGAATAAAACTACACTGAAGTCATGAAATGTATTTTCTCACCTGGGTTTTCTTATTTCTTTGCTGGGCTGGCATACTTAAATCTAAATAAATGGTCCTCTTACAGGGTGACTATTTTGAAATATAAGTCCCCAAGAAGCCAAAATACGGCCAGTTTTTGCATGTGTGCTGAGGATCTGTATCCTAGGAAGTTTGCTCAAGAACTCAAGCGTTCATTTGCCCACATTTCTTGACAAGTAAATACCGAAAGTCGAGACTACAAAATGCATTCTTCCATGCCCTTTAAGAAGTGACTCAATTAGTTAATGTATTTGGTGACTCGAGAACCCTTGAGTGGATCCTCATCCTCATGCCAGCTATAAGTATTGATGATGCAAATAAGCAACATCTCCCAAAAACAAATAAAAATACCCCAAACACATTCCTGCATTCCTTCTCCAGTCACCATTAAGGTAGTTCAGGTGAAGTGTACTCTTCAGTTGGACTTAGAGTCAGGAGGTGGAAGAATTATTCGTCTCGTGTTGAGGATCCTCACCAACAGAGATGACCCTCTGATCGAGGCCAGGTCGCAGGACCACCACATGGCATGCAACATACTATTTTCACAAAACCAGGGACTCAAATGAGTCCTTGTTATTTAGGGTATAGGCATATCATGGGCTACTCATATGTTTTTAATTCAGAGACAAATAATCAGAACCCAGGAGTTATTTCCCATGTAAATCCAAATCATAATATTCCCTTGGATAGAAGCCAATCTGATAACCAATTAGAAGTAACTGGCCCTCCACCCACGTTCCAGGCCAACAGATCACAGTCCTATGGTGAGTGGAGACAATGCAATACATGCAATACATACAACCACAGTTGTCAGAGTTACCCAAACTATTATCCAAGAAGAGATATTTACTCTTCTAGGGAAAAACAAAGATATGATGAAAGACAAGCTAACAGTTCAGTACAGAGAGTGAGAGATTTTCATACCTTGAGCAACAGGTTACACATTTGACAGGCAGCAGTAGTCATATCATGAGATCCCAAAAGGGAAATCCTGATTCTTAACCTCATAGACACTAGGGCCAGGTAGATTCGACAGGTCATGGTGGACAATTGTTCCAATTCAAAATGCACAAGGAGAAGATGAAATATGGAATCCAACAAAACGATATGCCAAGCCTTATAGGCTTCCTTTACCTTACACAAAATACCCCTGAGTTTTCTGAACAATTGGCAAAGGCCAAGGATGAACCATCTTTTTTCCTTGAGCTAGAATCAGATACAAATAAAAAAACAAAGTTTAATGATGAGAAACATGTGACATTTACATTTGAAACCCATGATTTCCATGAAGAATCAAATTGGATAATTAAAACGTAGATACTAGAAAACATGGATGGGTCTCTGCTGCAGGTTTTACTAGGTATCACAATCCATGCACGAGCAGTGACCTGTAACCCTTTGAGGGGGTATGTCACTCTACCAATTAGGATCTCCAAGTGCATTGTTATCCCTACAGAGTTCTTGGCCAACCCATATGAATGTGATCCTGTTGAGAATGCCCCTAATGTGGCTGGTCAAGGCCAAACTCATGAAATCCCAAACATGAACAAAAAGCAATCATGATCATCCACTAACTCACACATTCTGTGAGTAGTGGATGAGCCTGTAAGTAGGCAATCAAAGATGACACGTGTCTTATGTTATAGTTACAGGGTCTCAGGTGACTTTAATATTTCTAGAGGTACTTGAAACTCTCAATCAAGGAAGAGAGGAAAACCACTGTATTGCCCTCAATCTCGAACTGGGGAACTGCATCATTAAGATGGAAATGAAATTACAGTAACTGGGGTTGCTGAAGTAGAAATTATGAAAAGAGTGACAGCCGACCCATCTTGTGATACTACAAGCTCCACAGGGCACACATGTTTTACTGGGAAATGATTTACTTTGGAGGCTTTCACCTCTGACAGATTGCATGAACCAGGTCCTCTGGACCCAAACTCGCCATCTAATCAAACTAAAAAGAAGTGGCAGTTATGTTAGTTTGAATGACACCTGGCACTTGTATGAAAAACATCTTGACCGGTGGAGTTTCTTTTCCAGGACACTCAAGTTACCCACATAACTATCATACCTTTGAAAAAGCAAGACGATAGTGAAGGGACTCTCACAGCACCTTTGAGAATAAATATTCCTCTAAATAAGGGATGGGTTTGCACATTGAAATTCTATCCACGACAGACCTCCAGTGAGGATCACCTCCAGTGAGGAGGATAACTCAGTGAATAAGATCAGCAATGTAGCTACACCATAAAAATAAAGCACTAATATGTGTCCCTTTTCAGATGAAAGAAGGTAATGAACCAGTTATCTCCAAAGTTTGCGTGACTCAAGAAAGAAACTTAATCAGCAAAAGATTGTTTAGGAAATTAACAAGGATCAGACAATTCCCATGTTTAATCAGATGAATTGGAATCTTGACTTGACTGAATGGATTCAAAGCACTTGACTACCAGTAGGTCTATGCTGGAGATCAACATTGGAAACAAAAAGATAAATGATCATTGTTGGGTTGTAAGAGATGTTATGTCTGAATTTAAATTGGTAATGACCTATTAAATGATTTCCCATTGATTTGGATTTTATTCATAACAAGGTCTGGTTCAGAATCGAGGGAAACCTGATGGATTTCAATTATTCTGAAAAGGCATTTTGGATAGCCCAAGTGTGGCCTTATAGTGCTGAATTCAAAGATGAAGTCACAATTGGAAATACAATTCACGTTACCAACAAAGACAAAAAAGGACAACCCTTTTTTAATGAGGAGGTTTTCATTCATTTAAATAACATTCTTCAAACAACACCTTAGTAGATCTCTACAATGATGCCATCCAAATATTGGTTGACAATAATGATCCCCAAAACATAATTTTATCCTAAGACACTTCTACTGCAATTGCTGTTGATTCTAAACAGGTTTCCATGAATGCAGTCAACCCCATCACTGGCGCCATAACTGAAAATGATTATAACAATAATGCTGGTAGCAGGTCAACAACTCCCTAAACTTGACAAGAGGCTTGGGGGGGACTTTTCTTCAGAAAAAACAGACCATGAACCAAACATTTACTCACACCACAAAGTTACATTTCAATACTTCTACTACAGCTTTGAAAGCGTTTAACATTTACAGTAAACATTCAAAACTAATGGTGAGTTGTGAGCTACGGTATGATTTTGTTTCCACAAGTGTGTGTGTTTTCAGCATGTTTTGTGCATAACCAAAGTTCAAGATATGTATCATTAAAGAGCAGGGTCAAACTGGGACATACCATCAGTCCAGGCACCAATGCGACTGTGGCATACAATCACAGATTACAATGTGTTACTTTTCCGAAAGGACTGTTTGGTTACTACCCAAGGGAGTATTGTTGTTTAATATGTTACAAATAAATAATTTCAAAGCATATTTCCTTTAGTAACAACTAGTGCATTAATGTATTTTCATATATTAATACACTAGTTGTTACTAAACTCCACTCTGGCCAAAACACTAGTCCATACTAGAATCACAGTCTGGCTCTGTTGAAGAGTCTGTGTTACCTTTTGGGTTTTCTGCTTCTAGCTCTCCAACTGTATGTCCTTTTTCTTAGGGTTGCGGCCATACAAGACTTGTGAGTTTTCTTGTGTGTTCATGTTTTTTGCTTCTGGTTTCATGTTGTCTACACGGGTGTGTCTTATCCACATGTGTTACAGATGCTGTAATTGTGAGCTATCTGCAATGGTTTAGCGTGCACTTGTTCTGCTTCTTTTTTAATGATTGTATTTTAGTTAATCAAATCCTCTATACAAATATGATGTTCTGCTTCTGTTTACTGTTCTTGTTTTTGTCTGTTATGTGTATAACTAAATATGATTACTGGCTAAATGTTGTTGTACTTTTGTGTGTGCATTTTCCATTTCTTTGCCTATTTGATTGATTTCTAACTCCACTTTTCATGATGGAATGTTGAAAATATGTTGAAATATTGAAACACGATTAACTCAAAAATCCCATATCTACATTTCAGAATGTATGTTGCATGTACCATTAAGGTGCCAGATCAGCCTGAAATGTCCAAAATCCAAATGGTCGATTTTGCGAAATGTGTTCCACATGAGTTATTCTTATTTGGTTTGGTCACACACCCTCTTGCCAAAAATGCACCTTCATTTGCAACTTAAAAACAATTATAGACTTTCATAGCTTTTTGTGTGTGTGTGCGGTGTAATGTTGCCAAGCTATGTTTTCCAAGATGGTGAACTTCCAGGGACATCATAATATAACTGCACTGTTGAGCTCAAGCATACCAAAGGCTGTGATTGGCACATTGCATAGGAAGAGTTGGTGAGCAGAGATGCCACGTTGCGGAGTGTAGCTTGAGTCTGTGCATTCCTCCGTGCATACAAAATATTTTAAATCACCCAAGAGTAGCACAGTTATGCCTCTCATTACCAGCAAAGCTGAAGACAAGAGCCCTTCCTAAGCAGCATATGTATTAAACACTGCTGACAGACGAGGGACTGATCTGCACCCTTCTTCTAAATAGAGGTTAGGTAACCCTGGAGAAGGAGAAGTATGGAGGGAGATAACATTTGCCACCAAGCATGCGGTTTACTGTTTAGGTAGGGGAGCATTTGGATGGAATAATCCTACATCTCCAATAAAGTAGTCTCAGACAGCCAGAATGCGTTAACATCAATGTATCGAACTCTAAAGGAACACGTTTAGGATTAGTTGGGGAGATGTACCTTTCACCTACCAATAAGCGGCCTTGTAGCATTCTAAAATAGTTATCATTGCAACTAAAATGTTCCCATTGTGTAGTGCTTTCTTATGTGAATTGTTTGGCTATCAAGTTATGAGTGGACAGCAGAGGCTCACAATTTGGTGGGTTTGGATTCGATTTAGAGTGGGGCTTTTCATGATTTTGGGACAGGTTAAACATGTGTTGAGGAATTTGTACGTTCTTTATCTGGTTTCTGATGCTTCTTTATTCTTGTTATATCTTCTTGTTCTCTCTGTGTACCTTGGGATCACTCTCTAATCTTTCATGATCACTCTTATTCCCTTGTA